>NW_027457617.1:232500-533750 GCF_050624435.1 Tenrec ecaudatus
CAGCCGTAACTCTAACCTGAACTCTAAAACTGTCTCAAACATGCCCACATGCCTGTATCTGTGCCCGTTTAAAATTAACGCTAAACCGAAATCTTCTGTCCCACTATTTTGCAGCATTTTAAAGAAGTACACTGGGAAAGATTTTTCTGCAAGGAAGAAACTGCAGGCGGCGTGGCTGAAATGAGAATATCATGCTGCACGAGCTCTTTGCCCTCAGATGTAGAAGTGTCATCAGTGGGCATCATAGAGAAACGGGACTTTAATAAGTGATCATCAACTTCTGTGAATTCCCTTTGTTCTAGACGCCTGAAATAAAGAGTTGTCCTGAGTCACATGAACCTCCACCGAGTGGTCTTAATGTGGCGCGGGAACATGCCGGTATAAGAGAATTCCGAAGAAGGCTGAACGTTGACAATTGAATGGTCAATGCCAGAAATGAAGTGGCAGCCGGATCAGACTGGGAAACTTAAGCTTCCATTAGACAATGAAGATGTGAGAATCTGGTACGTCCACAATTCATGGTTTCCTTAGATCCATGAAATTCTGTGTTGAATTTTAGTCAGAAAATGAAAACTCCGGAGCCTCTGTTCAGCAAGCCCGGGTGTAGCTCCTAGAGGCACATTGGTGCTCCTCTAGAATTTGGAAAAAAATCGTTTTCACTGGAATAAAGAACCTTGATCAAGCCAGGTGGGTCTTGACAAACGAAATTGCTGCGTGTGCCCGGTATACTGACAAGCACCCACCTGTACTAGTCCATGGCGTATTCAGCACAGGAATCTGCATCGATTGAGCCAAGACAAAGGAAAGCTCAGGGAGGAAGCACCCGTGTAGAAAAGCATTTGTACTTCAAAGATGAGGCCAATGAGGTGAAAGGACAAACCCATGGCAAATAGTTTTCATCATCAGCAGTATTTAACAGAGCAATATTGCTGGGAGAGAAAAGGCACCACCAGAGGGAGGCACGCTCAACAAAACTACCTAGGGCAGGAGCCTGGTTTCCCCCAGGCACTAGGCGTGTCAGGCCTCAGCATTGTAAGGAGGGTTCACTGAAGTCCCTGAGTGAAGTTTTCTCTGCTGTCCTACGTCTACGTTCCTAAAATTTACTCTGCGGTTTCTGATGATCCTGGCTTATGAACGGCCACCATTCACCGTTCTCCTTACACTCGTGCGTCTCCATCGACCTTAAAAGAAAGGGAGGACAGGCAACTGCTGGCAGGTAAATTCAGCACACTTTGTCTCAACAAAAAAGAGACAGCTCTGTGGTGAACCGTCTTCCACGGTAAAACATTTCCTAGCGAATAAGGAATCTTCACATCGCAATGACAATATGAGAGAATTGCCACCGATGGATATGCCGCTGTGCCTACAAACATCATCTTGAGGCCATACAGTAGAGAAGCACGGGAAACCAGGCGCTTCACCCTTTACCCTAGACCAGTGAAACACTGTGTCTAAAATGCCCACATGCCTGTATCTATGCCCGTTTAAAGTTAACGCTAAACCGAAATCTTCTGTCCCACTATTTTGCAGCATTTTAAAGAAGAACACTGGGAAAGATTTTTCTGCAAGGAAGAAACTGCAGGCGGCGTGGCTGAAATGAGAATTTCATGCTGCATGAGCTCTTTGCCCTCAGATGTAGAAGTGTCATCAGTGGGCATCATAGAGAAACGGGACTTTAATAAGTGATCATCAACCTCTGTCAATTCCCTTTGTTCTAGACGCCTGAAATAAAGAGTTGTCCTGAGTCACATGAACACCCACCGAGTTGTCTTAATGTGGTGCGGGAACATGCCGGTATAAGAGAATTCCGAAGAAGGCTGAACGTCCACAATTGAATGGTCATTGCCAGAAATGAAATGGCAGCCGGATCAGACTGGGAAACTTAAGCTTCCATTAGACAATGAAGATGTTAGAATCTGGTACGTCCACAATTCACGGTTTCCTTAGATCCATGAAACTCCGGGTAGAATTTTAGTCAGAAAATGAAAACTCCGGAGCCTCTGTTCAGCAGGCCCGGGTGTAGCTCCCAGAGGCACACTGGTCCTCCTCTAGAATTTGGATAAAAATCGTTTTCACTGGAATAAAGATCCTTGATCAAGACAGGTGGGTCTTGACAAACGAAATTGCTGCGTGTGCCCGGTATACTGACAAGCACCCACCTGTGCTAGTCCATGGCGTATTCAGCACAGGAATCTGCATCGATTGAGCCAAGACAAAGGAAAGCTCAGGGAGGCAGCACCCGTGTAGAAAAGCATTTGTACATCAAAGATGAGGCCAATGAGGTGAAAGGACAAACCCATGGCAAATAGTTTTCATCGTCGGCAGAATTTAACGGAGCAATATTGCTTGGAGAGAAAAGGCACCACCAGAGGGAGGGACGCTCAACAAAACTACCTAGGGCAGAAGCCTGGTTGCCCCCAGGCACTAGGCATGTCAGGCCTCAGCATTGTAAGGAGGGTTCACTGAAGTCCCTGAGTGAAGTTTTCTCTGCTGTCCTACGTCTACGTTCCTAAAATTTACTCTGCGGTTTCTGATGATCCTGGGTTATGAACGGCCACCATTCACCGTTCTCCTTACACTCGTGCGTCTCCATCGACCTTAAAAGAAAGGGAGGACAGGCAACTGCTGGCAGGTAAATTCAGCACACTTTGTCTCAACAAAAAAGAGACAGCTCTGTGGTGACCCGTCTTCCACGGTAAAACATTTCCTAGCGAATAAGGAATCTTCACATCGCAATGACAATATGAGAGAATTGCCACCGATGGATTTGCCGCTGTGCCTACAAACATCATCTTGAGGCCATACAGTAGAGAAGCACGGGAACCCAGGCGCTTCACCCTTTACCCTAGACCAGTGAAACACTGTGTCTAAAATGCCCACATGCCTGTATCTATGCCCGTTTAAAGTTAACGCTCAACCGAATCTTCTGTCCCACTGTTTTGCAGCATTTTAAAGAAGTACACTGGGAAAGATTTTTCTGCAAGGAAGAAACTGCAGGCGGCGTGGCTGAAATGAGAATATCATGCTGCACGAGCTCTTTGCCCTCAGATGTAGAAGTGTCATCAGTGGGCATCATAGAGAAACGGGACTTTAATAAGTGATCATCAACCTCTGTGAATTCCCTTTGTTCTAGACGCCTGAAATAAAGAGTTGTCCTGAGTCACATGAACACCCACCGAGTGGTCTTAATGTGGCGCGGGAACATGCCTGTATAAGAGAATTCCGAAGAAGGTTGAACGTCCACAATTGAATGGTCATTGCCAGAAACGAAATGGCAGCCGGATCAGACTGGGAAACTTAAGCTTCCATTAGACAATGAAGATGTGAGAATCTGGTACGTCCACAATTCACGGTTTCCTTAGGTCCATGAAATTCCGGGTAGAATTTTAGTCAGAAAATGAAAACCCCGGAGCCTCTGTTCAGCAGGCCCGGGTGTGGCTCCCAGAGGCACACTGGTGCTCCTCTAGAATTTGGATAAAAATCGTTTTCACTGGAATAAAGAACCTTGATCAAACCAGGTGGGTCTTGACAAACGAAATTGCTGCGTGTGCCCAGTATACTGGCAAGCACCCACCTGTGCTAGTCCATGGCATATCAGCACAGGAATCTGCATCGTTTGAGCCAAGACAAAGGAAAGCTCAGGGAGGCAGCACCCGTGTGGAAAAGCATTTGTACTTCAAAGATGAGGCCAATGAGGTGAAAGGACAAACCCATGGCAAATAGTTTTCATCGTCGGCAGAATTTAACGGAGCAATATTGCTGGGAGAGAAAAGGCACCACCAGAGGGAGGCACGCTCAACAAAACTACCTAGGGCAGGAGCCTGGTTTCCCCCAGGCACTAGGCGTGTCAGGCCTCAGCATTGTAAGGAGGGTTCACTGAAGTCCCTGAGTGAAGTTTTCTCCGCTGTCCTATGTCTACGTTCCTAAAATTTACTCTGCGGTTTCTGATGATCCTGGGTTATGAACGGCCACCATTCACCGTTCTCCTTACACTCGTGCGTCTCCATCGACCTTAAAAGAAAGGGAGGACAGGCAACTGCTGGCAGGTAAATTCAGTACACTTTGTCTCAACAAAAAAGAGACAGCTCTGTGGTGACCCGTCTTCCACGGTAAAACATTTCCTAGCGAATAAGGAATCTTCACATCGCAATGACAATATGAGAGAATTGCCACCGATGGATGTGCCGCTGTGCCTACAAACATCATCTTGAGGCCATACAGTAGAGAAGCACGGGAACCCAGGCGCTTCACCCTTTACCCTAGACCAGTGAAACACTGTGTCTAAAATGCCCACATGCCTGTATCTATGCCCGTTTAAAGTTAACGCTAAACCGAAATCTTCTGTCCCACTATTTTGCAGCATTTTAAAGAAGTACACTGGGAAAGATTTTTCTGCAAGGAAGAAACTGCAGGCGGCGTGGATGAAATGAGAATATCATGCTGCATGAGCTCTTTGCCCTCAGATGTAGAAGTGTCATCAGTGGGCATCATAGAGAAACGGGACTTTAATAAGTGATTATCAACCTCTGTGAATTCCCTTTGTTCTAGACGCCTGAAATAAAGAGTTGTCCTGAGTCACATGAACACCCACCGAGTGGTCTTAATGTGGCGCGGGAACATGCCTGTATAAGAGAATTCCGAAGAAGGTTGAACGTCCACAATTGAATGGTCATTGCCAGAAATGAAATGGCAGCCGGATCAGACTGGGAAACTTAAGCTTCCATTAGACAATGAAGATGTGAGAATCTGGTACGTCCACAATTCACGGTTTCCTTAGGTCCATGAAATTCCGGGTAGAATTTTAGTCAGAAAATGAAAACCCCGGAGCCTCTGTTCAGCAGGCCCGGGTGTGGCTCCCAGAGGCACACTGGTGCTCCTCTAGAATTTGGATAAAAATCGTTTTCACTGGAATAAAGAACCTTGATCAAACCAGGTGGGTCTTGACAAACGAAATTGCTGCGTGTGCCCAGTATACTGGCAAGCACCCACATATGCTAGTCCATGGCGTATTCAGCACAGGAATCTGCATCGATTGAGCCAAGACAAAGGAAAGCTCAGGGAGGCAGCACCCGTGTGGAAAAGCATTTGTACTTCAAAGATGAGGCCAATGAGGTGAAAGGACAAACCCATGGCAAATAGTTTTCATCATCGGCAGAATGTCACGGAGCAATATTGCTGGGAGAGAAAAGGCACCACCTGAGGGAGGCACGCTCAACAAAACGACCTAGGGCAGGAGCCGAGTTGCCCCCGGGCACTAGGCGTGTCAGGCCTCAGCATTGTAAGGAGGGTTCACTGAAGTCCCTGAGTGAAGTTTTCTCTGCTGTCCTACGTCTATGTTCCTAAAATTTACTCTGTGGTTTCTGATGATCCTGGGTTATGAACAGCCACCATTCACCATTGTCCTTACAGTTGTGCGTCTCCATCGACCTTAAAAGAAAGGGAGGACACGCAACTGCTGGCAGGTAAATTCAGCACACTTTGTCTCAACACAAAAGAGACAGCTCTGTGGTGACCCGTCTTCCACGGTAAAACATTTCCTAGCGAATAAGGAATCTTCACATTGCAATGACAATATGAGAGAATTGCCACCGATGGATTTGCCGCTGTGCCTACAAACATCATCTTGAGGCCATACCGTAGTGAAGCACGGGAACCCAGGCGCTTCACCCTTTACCCTAGACCTGTGAAACACTGTCTCTAAACATGCCCACATGCCTGTATCTATGCCCGTTTGAAGTTAAACATAAACCGAAATCTTCTGTCCCACTATTTTACAGCATTTTAAAGAAGTACACTGGGAAAGATTTTTCTGCAAGGAAGAAACTGCAGGCGGCGTGGCTGAAAAGAGAATATCATGCTGCACGAGCTCTTTGCCCTCAGATGTAGAAGTGTCATCAGTGGGCATCATAGAGAAATGGGAGTTTAATAAGTGATCATCAACCTCTGTCAATTCCCTTTGTTCTAGACGCCTGACATAAAGAGGTGTCCTGAGTCACATAAACCTCCACCGACTGCTCTTAATGTGGCGCGGGACCATGCCGGTATAAGAGAATTCCGAAGAAGGCTGAACGTCCACAATTGAATGGTCATTGCCAGAAATGAAGTGACAGTCGGATCAGACTGGGAAACTTCAGCTTCCATTAGACAATGAAGATGTGAGAATCTGGTACGTCCACAATTCACGGTTTCCTTAGATCCACGAAATTCCGTGTGGAATTTTAGTCAGAAAATGAAAACTCCGGAGCCTCCTGTTCAGCAGGCCCGGGTGTAGCTCCCATAGGCACACTTGTGCTCCTCTAGAATTTGGATAAAAATCGTTTTCACTGGAATAAAGAACCTTGATCAAGCCACGTGGGTCTTGACAAACGAAATTGCTGCGTGTGCCCGGTATACTGACAAGCACCCACCTGTGCTAGTCCATGGCGTATTCAGCACAGGAATCTGCATCGATTGAGCCAAGACAAAGGAAAGCTCAGGGAGGCAGCACCCGTGTGGAAAAGCATTTGTACTTCAAAGATGAGGCCAATGAGGTGAAAGGACAAACCCATGGCAAATAGTTTTCATCATCGGCAGAATGTCACGGAGCAATATTGCTGGGAGAGAAAAGGCACCACCTGAGGAAGGCACGCTCAAAAAAACGACCTAGGGTAGGAGCCGGGTTGCCCCCAGGTACTAGGCGTGTCAGGCCTCAGCATTGTAAGGAGGGTTCACTGAAGTCCCTGCGTGAAGTTTTCTCCGCTGTCCTACGTCTACGTTCCTAAAATTTACTCTGCGGTTTCTGATGATCCTGGGTTATGAACGGCCACCATTCACCGTTCTCCTTACACTCGTGCGTCTCCATCGACCTTAAAAGAAAGGGAGGACACGCAACTGCTGGCAGGTAAATTCAGCAAACTTTGTCTCAACACAAAAGAGACAGCTCTGTGGTGACCCGTCTTCCACTGTTAAACATTTCCTAGCGAATAAGGAATCTCCCCATTGCAATGACAATATGAGAGAATTGCCACCGATGGATTTGCCGCTGTGCCTACAAACATCATCTTGAGGCCATACAGTAGTGAAGCACGGGAACCCAGGCGATTCACCCTTTACCCTAGACCAGTGAAACACTGTCTCTAAATATGCCCACATGCCTGTATCTATGCCCTTTTAAAGTTAAACATAAACCGAAATCTTCTGTCCCACTATTTTGCAGCATTTTAAAGAAGTACACTGGGAAAGATTTTTCTGCAAGGAAGAAACTGCAGGCGGCGTGGCTGAAAAGAGAATATCATGCTGCACGAACACTTTGCCCTCAGATGTAGAAGTGTCATCAGTGGGCATCATAGAGAAACGGGACTTTAATAAGTGATCATCAACCTCTGTGGATTCCCTTTGTTCTAGACGCCTGACATAAAGAGTTGTCCTGAGCCACATAAACCTCCACCGACTGGTCTTAATGTGGCGCGGGAACATGCCTGTATAAGAGAATTCCGAAGAAGGCTGAACGTCCACAATTGAATGGTCATTGCCAGAAATGAAGTGGCAGCCGGATCAGACTGGGAAACTTCAGCTTCCATTACACAATGAAGATGTGAGAATCTGGTACGTCCACAATTCACAGTTTCCTTAGATCCATGAAATTCCGTGTGGAATTTTAGTCAGAAAATGAAAACTCCGGAGCCTCTGTTCAGCAGGCCCGGGTGTAGCTCCCATAGGCACACTTGTGCTTCTCTAGAATTTGGATAAAAACCGTTTTCACTGGAATAAAGAACCTTGATCAAGCCAGGTGGGTCTTGACAAACGAAATTGCTGCGTGTGCCCAGTATACTGACATGCACCCACCCGTGCTTGTCCATGGCGTATTCAGCACAGGAATCTGCATCGATTGAGCCAAGACAAAGGAAAGCTCAGGGAGGCAGCACCAGTGTGGAAAAGCATTTGTACTTCAAAGATGAGGCCAATGAGGTGAAAGGACAAACCCATGGCAAAAAGTTTTCATCATTGGCCGAATTTCACGGAGCAATATTGCTGGGAGAGATAAGGCACCACCTGAGGGAGGCACGCTCAACAAAACTACCTAGGGCAGTAGCCGGGTTGCCCCAAGGCACTAGGCGTGTCAGGCCTCAGCATTGTAAGGAGGGTTCACTGAAGTCCCTGAGTGAAGTTTTCTCCGCTGTCCTACGTCTACGTTCCTAAAATTTACTCTGCGGTTTCTGATGATCCTGGGTTAGGAACGGCCACCATTCACCGTTGTCCTTACACTCGTGCGTCTCCATCGACCTTAAAAGAAAGGGAGGACACGCAACTGCTGGCAGGTAAATTCAGCACACTTTGTCTCAACACAAAAGAGACAGCTCTGTGGTGACCCGTCTTCCACGGTAAAAAATTTCCTAGCGAATAAGGAATCTTCATATTGCAATGACAATATGAGAGAATTGCCCCCGATGGATTTGCCGCTGTGCCTACAAACATCATCTTGAGGCCATACAGTAGTGAAGCACGGGAACCCAGGCGCTTCACCCTTTACCCTAGACCAGTGAAACACTGTCTCTAAAAATGCCCATATGCCTGTATCTATGCCCGTTTAAAGTTAACATTAAACCGAAATCTTCTGCCCCACTATTTTGCAGCATTTTAAAGAAGTACACTGGGAAAGATTTTTCTGCAAGGAAGAAAGTGCAGGCGGCGTGGCTGAAATGAGAATATCATGCTGCACGAGCTCTTTGGCTCAGATGTAGAAGTGTCATCAGTGGGCATCATAGAGAAACGGGACTTTAATAAGTGATCATCAACCTCTGTGAATTCCCTTTGTTCTAGACGCCTGAAATAAAGAGTTGTCCTGAGTCACATGAACACCCACCGACTGGTCTTAATGTGGCGCGGGAACATGCCGGTATAAGAGAATACCGAAGAAGGCTGAACGTCCACAATTGAATGGTCATTGCCAGAAATGAAATGGCAGCCGGATCAGACTGGGAAACTTAAGCTTCCATTAGACAATGAAGATGAGAGAATCTGGTACGTCCACAATTCACGGTTTCCTAAGGTGCATGAAATTCCGGGTAGAATTTTCTTCAGAAAATGAAAACTCCGGAGCCTCTGTTCAGCAGGCCCGGGTGTAGCTCCCAGAGGCACACTGGTGCTCCTCTAGAATTTGGAAAAAAATCGTTTTCACTGGAATAAAGAACCTTGATCAAACCAGGTGGGTCTTGACAAACGAAATTGCTGCGTGTGCCCGGTATACTGACAAGCACCCACCTGTGCTAGTCCATGGCATATTCAGCACAGGAATCTGCATCGATTGAGCCAAGACAAAGGAAAGCTCAGGGAGGCAGCACCCGTGTGGAAAAGCATTTGTACTTAAAAGATGAGGCCAATGAGGTGAAAGGACAAACCCATGGCAAATAGTTTTCATCGTCGGCAGAATTTAACAGAGCAATATTGCTGGGAGAGAAAAGGCACCACCAGAGGGAGGCACGCTCAACAAAACTACCTAGGGCAGGAGCCGGGTTGCCCCCAGGCACTAGGCGTGTCAGGCCTCAGCATTGTAAGGAGGGTTCACTGAAGTCCCTGAGTGAAGTTTTCTCCGCTGTCCTACGTCTACGTTCCTAAAATTTACTCTGCGGTTTCTGATGATCCTGGGTTATGAACGGCCACCCTTCACCGTTCTCCTTACACTCGTGCGTCTCCATCGACCTTAAAAGATAGGGAGGACAGGCAACTGCTGGCAGGTAAATTCAGCACACTTTGTCTCAACACAAAAGAGACAGCTCTGTGGTGACCCGTCTTCCACGGTAAAACATTTCCTAGCGAATAAGGAATCTTCACATCGCAATGACAATATGAGAGAATTGCCACCGATGGATTTGCCGCTGTGCCTACAAACATCATCTTGAGGCCATACAGTAGAGAAGCACGGGAACCCAGGCGCTTCACCCTTTACCCTAGACCAGTGAAACACTGTGTCTAAAATGCCCACATGCCTGTATCTATGTCCGTTTAAAGTTAACGCTAAACCGAAATCTTCTGTCCCACTATTTTGCAGCATTTTAAAGAAGTACACTGGGAAAGATTTTTCTGCAAGGAAGAAACTGCAGGCGGCGTGGCTGAAATGAGAATATCATGCTGCATGAGCTCTTTGCCCTCAGATGTTGAAGTGTCATCAGTGGCCATCATAGAGAAACGGGACTTTAATAAGTGATCATCAACCTCTGTGAATTCCCTTTGTTCTAGACGCCTGAAATAAAGAGTTGTCCTGAGTCACATGAACACCCACCGAGTGGTCTTAATGTGGCGCGGGAACATGCCGGTATAAGAGAATTCCGAAGAAGGCTGAACGTCCACAATTGAATGGTCATTGCCAGAAATGAAATGGCAGCCGGATCAGACTGGGAAACTTAAGCTTCCATTAGACAATGAAGATGTGAGAATCTGGTACGTCCACAATTCACGGTTTCCTTAGGTCCATGAAATTCCGGGTAGAATTTTAGTCAGAAAATGAAAACTCCGGAGCCTCTGTTCAGCAGGCCCGGGTGTAGCTCCCAGAGGCACACTTGTGCTCCTCTAGAATTTGGATAAAAATCGTTTTCACTGGAATAAAGAACCTTGATCAAGCCAGGTGGGTCTTGACAAACGAAATTGCTGCGTGTGCCCAGTATACTGACAAGCACCCACCTGTGCTAGTCCATGGTGTATTCAGCACAGGAATCTGCATCGATTGAGCCATGACAAAGGAAAGATCAGGGAGGCAGCACACGTGTGGAAAAGCATTTGTACTTCAAAGATGAGGCCAATGAGGTGAAAGAACAAACCCATGGCAAATAGTTTTCATCATCGGCAGAATTTCACGGAGCAATATTGCTGGGAGAGATAAGGCACCACCTGAGGGAGGCACGCTCAACAAAACTACCTAGGGCAGAAGCCGGGTTGCCCCAGGCACTAGGCGTGTCAGGCCTCAGCATTGTAAGGAGGGTTTACTGAAGTCCCTGAGTGAAATTTTCTCCGCTGTCCTACGTCTACATTCCTAAAATTTACTCTGCGGTTTCTGATGATCCTGGGTTATGAACGGCCACCATTCACCGTTCTCCTTACAATCGTGTGTCTCCATCGACCTTAATAGAAAGGGAGGACAGGCAACTGCTGGCACGTAAATTCAGCACATTTTGTCTCAACAAAAAAGAGACAGCTCTGTGGTGACACGTCTTCCACAGTAAAACATTTCCTAGCGAATAAGGAATCTTCCCATCGAATTGACAATATGAGAGAATTGCCACCGATGGATTTGCCGCTGTGCCTACAAACATCATCTTGAGGCCATACAGTAGTGAAGCACGGGAACCCAGGCGCTTCACCCTTTACCCTAGACCAGTGAAACACTGTCTCTAAACATGCCCACATGCCTGTATCTATGCCCGTTTAAAGTTAAACATAAAACGAAATCTTCTGTCCCACTATTTTGCAGCATTTTAAAGAAGTACACTGGGAAAGATTTTTCTGCAAGGAAGAAAGTGCAGGCGGCGTGGCTGAAATGAGAATATCATGCTGCACGAGCTCTTTGCCCTCAGATGTAGAAGTGTCATCAGTGGGCATCATAGAGAAATGGGACTTTAGTAAGTGATCATCAACCTCTGTCAATTCCCTTTGTTCTAGACGCCTGACATAAAGAGGTGTCCTCAGTCACATAAACCTCCACCGACTGGTCTTAATGTGGCGCGGGAACATGCCGGTATAAGAGAATTCCGAAGAAGGCTGAACGTCCACAATTGAATGGTCATTGCCAGAAATGAAGTGGCAGCCGGATCAGACTGGGAAACTTCAGCTTCCATTAGACAATGAAGATGTGAGAATCTGGTACGTCCACAATTCATGGTTTCCTTAGATCCATGAAATTCCGTGTGGAATTTTAGTCAGAAAATGAAAACTCCGGAGCCTCCTGTTCAGCAGGCCCAGGTGTAGCTCCCATAGGCACACTTGTGCTCCTCTAGAATTTGGATAAAAATCGTTTTCACTGGAATAAAGAACCTTGATCAAGCCAGGTGGGTCTTGACAAACGAAATTGCTGCGTGTGCCCGGTATACTGACAAGCACCTACCTGTGCTAGTCCATGGCGTATTCAGCACAGGAATCTGCATCGATTGAGCCAAGACAAAGGAAAGCTCAGGGAGGCAGCACCCGTGTGGAAAAGCATTTGTACTTCAAAGATGAGGCCAATGAGGTGAAAGAACAAACCCATGGCAAATAGTTTTCATCATCGGCAGAATTTCACGGAGCAATATTGCTGGGAGAGATAAGGCACCACCTGAGGGAGGCACGCTCAACAAAACTACCTAGGGCAGGAGCCGGCTTGCCCACAGGCACTAGGCGTGTCAGGCCTCAGCATTGTAAGGAGGGTTCACTGAAGTCCCTGAGTGAAGTTTTCTCCGCTGTCCTACGTCTACGTTCCTAAAATTTACTCTGCGGTTTCTGATGATCCTGGGTTAGGAACGGCCACCATTCACCGTTCTCCTTACACTCGTGCGTCTCCATCGACCTTAAATGAAAGGGAGGACACGCAACTGCTGGCACGTAAATTCAGCACACTTTGTCTCAACACAAAAGAGACAGCTCTGTGGTGACCCGTCTTCCACGGTAAAACATTTCCTAGCGAATATGGAATCTTCACATTGCAATGACAATATGAGAGAATTGCCACCGATGGATTTGCCGCTGTGCCTACAAACATCATCTTGAGGCCATACAGTAGTGAAGCACGGGAACCCAGGCGCTTCACCCTTTACCCAAGACCAGTGAAAAACTGTCTCTAAACATGCCCACATGCCTGTATCTATGCCCGTTTAAAGTTAACACTAAACCGAAATCTTCTGTCCCACTATTTTACAGCATTTTAAAGAAGTACACTGGGAAAGATTTTTCTGCAAGGAAGAAACTGCAGGCGGCGTGGCTGAAATGAGAATATCATGCTGCACGAGCTCTTTGCCCTCAGATGTAGAAGTGTCATCAGTGGGCATCATAGAGAAACGGGACTTTAATAATTGATCATCAACCTCTGTCAATTCCCTTTGTTCTGGACGCCTGACATAAAGAGGTGTCCTCAGTCACATAAACCTCCAGCGACTGGTCTTAATGTGGCACGGAAACATGCCGGTATAAGAGAATTCCGAAGAAGGCTGAACGTCCACAATTGAATGGTCATTGCCAGAAATGAAGTGGCAGCCGGATCAGACTGGGAAACTTCAGCTTCCATTAGACAATGAAGATGTGAGAATCTGGTACGTCCACAGTTCACGGTTTCCTTGGATCCATGAAATTCCGTGTGGAATTTTAGTCAGAAAATGAAAACTCCGGAGCCTCCTGTTCAGCAGGCCCGGGTGTAGCTCCCATAGGCACACTTGTGCTCCTCTATAATTTGGATACAAATCGTTTTCACTGGAATAAAAACCTTGATCAAGCCAGGTGGGTCTTGACAAACGAAATTGCTGCGTGTGCCCGGTATACTGACAAGCACCCACCTGTGCTAGTCCATGGCGTATTCAGCACAGGAATCTGCATCGATTGAGCCAAGACAAAGGAAAGCTCAGGGAGGCAGCACCAGTGTGGAAAAGCATTTGTACTTCAAAGATGAGGCCAATGAGGTGAAAGGACAAACCCATGGCAAATAGTTTTCATCATCGGCAGAATTTCACGGAGCAATATTGCTGGGAGAGATAAGGCACCACCTGAGGGAGGCACGGTCAACAAAACTACCTAGGGCAGGAGCCGGGTTGCCCACAGGCACTAGGCGTGTCAGGCCTCAGCATTGTAAGGAGGGTTCACTGAAGTCCCTGAGTGAAGTTTTCTCCGCTGTCCTACGTCTACGTTCCTAAAATTTACTCTGCTGTTTCTGATGATCCTGGGTTAGGAACGGCCACCATTCATCGTTCTCCTTACACTCGTGTGTCTCCATCGACCTTAAAAGAAAGGGAGGACAGGCAACTGCTGGCAGGTAAATTCAGCACACTTTGTCTCAACACAAAAGAGACAGCTCTGTGGTGACCCGTCTTCCACGGTAAAACATTTCCTAGCGAATAAGGAATCTTCACATCGCAATGACAATATGAGAGAATTGCCACCGATGGATTTGCCGCTGTGCCTACAAACATCATCTTGAGGCCATACAGTAGAGAAGCACGGGAACCCAGGCGCTTCACCCTTTACCCTAGACCAGTGAAACACTGTGTCTAAAATGCCCACATGCCTGTATCTATGTCCGTTTAAAGTTAACGCTAAACCGAAATCTTCTGTCCCACTATTTTGCAGCATTTTAAAGAAGTACACTGGGAAAGATTTTTCTGCAAGGAAGAAACTGCAGGCGGCGTGGCTGAAATGAGAATATCATGCTGCATGAGCTCTTTGCCCTCAGATGTTGAAGTGTCATCAGTGGCCATCATAGAGAAACGGGACTTTAATAAGTGATCATCAACCTCTGTGAATTCCCTTTGTTCTAGACGCCTGAAATAAAGAGTTGTCCTGAGTCACATGAACACCCACCGAGTGGTCTTAATGTGGCGCGGGAACATGCCGGTATAAGAGAATTCCGAAGAAGGCTGAACGTCCACAATTGAATGGTCATTGCCAGAAATGAAATGGCAGCCGGATCAGACTGGGAAACTTAAGCTTCCATTAGACAATGAAGATGTGAGAATCTGGTACGTCCACAATTCACGGTTTCCTTAGGTCCATGAAATTCCGGGTAGAATTTTAGTCAGAAAATGAAAACTCCGGAGCCTCTGTTCAGCAGGCCCGGGTGTAGCTCCCAGAGGCACACTTGTGCTCCTCTAGAATTTGGATAAAAATCGTTTTCACTGGAATAAAGAACCTTGATCAAGCCAGGTGGGTCTTGACAAACGAAATTGCTGCGTGTGCCCAGTATACTGACAAGCACCCACCTGTGCTAGTCCATGGTGTATTCAGCACAGGAATCTGCATCGATTGAGCCATGACAAAGGAAAGATCAGGGAGGCAGCACACGTGTGGAAAAGCATTTGTACTTCAAAGATGAGGCCAATGAGGTGAAAGGACAAACCCATGGCAAATAGTTTTCATCATCGGCAGAATTTCACGGAGCAATATTGCTGGGAGAGATAAGGCACCACCTGAGGGAGGCACGCTCAACAAAACTACCTAGGGCAGAAGCCGGGTTGCCCCAGGCACTAGGCGTGTCAGGCCTCAGCATTGTAAGGAGGGTTTACTGAAGTCCCTGAGTGAAATTTTCTCCGCTGTCCTACGTCTACATTCCTAAAATTTACTCTGCGGTTTCTGATGATCCTGGGTTATGAACGGCCACCATTCACCGTTCTCCTTACAATCGTGTGTCTCCATCGACCTTAATAGAAAGGGAGGACAGGCAACTGCTGGCACGTAAATTCAGCACATTTTGTCTCAACAAAAAAGAGACAGCTCTGTGGTGACACGTCTTCCACAGTAAAACATTTCCTAGCGAATAAGGAATCTTCCCATCGAATTGACAATATGAGAGAATTGCCACCGATGGATTTGCCGCTGTGCCTACAAACATCATCTTGAGGCCATACAGTAGTGAAGCACGGGAACCCAGGCGCTTCACCCTTTACCCTAGACCAGTGAAACACTGTCTCTAAACATGCCCACATGCCTGTATCTATGCCCGTTTAAAGTTAAACATAAAACGAAATCTTCTGTCCCACTATTTTGCAGCATTTTAAAGAAGTACACTGGGAAAGATTTTTCTGCAAGGAAGAAAGTGCAGGCGGCGTGGCTGAAATGAGAATATCATGCTGCACGAGCTCTTTGCCCTCAGATGTAGAAGTGTCATCAGTGGGCATCATAGAGAAATGGGACTTTAGTAAGTGATCATCAACCTCTGTCAATTCCCTTTGTTCTAGACGCCTGACATAAAGAGGTGTCCTCAGTCACATAAACCTCCACCGACTGGTCTTAATGTGGCGCGGGAACATGCCGGTATAAGAGAATTCCGAAGAAGGCTGAACGTCCACAATTGAATGGTCATTGCCAGAAATGAAGTGGCAGCCGGATCAGACTGGGAAACTTCAGCTTCCATTAGACAATGAAGATGTGAGAATCTGGTACGTCCACAATTCATGGTTTCCTTAGATCCATGAAATTCCGTGTGGAATTTTAGTCAGAAAATGAAAACTCCGGAGCCTCCTGTTCAGCAGGCCCAGGTGTAGCTCCCATAGGCACACTTGTGCTCCTCTAGAATTTGGATAAAAATCGTTTTCACTGGAATAAAGAACCTTGATCAAGCCAGGTGGGTCTTGACAAACGAAATTGCTGCGTGTGCCCGGTATACTGACAAGCACCTACCTGTGCTAGTCCATGGCGTATTCAGCACAGGAATCTGCATCGATTGAGCCAAGACAAAGGAAAGCTCAGGGAGGCAGCACCCGTGTGGAAAAGCATTTGTACTTCAAAGATGAGGCCAATGAGGTGAAAGAACAAACCCATGGCAAATAGTTTTCATCATCGGCAGAATTTCACGGAGCAATATTGCTGGGAGAGATAAGGCACCACCTGAGGGAGGCACGCTCAACAAAACTACCTAGGGCAGGAGCCGGCTTGCCCACAGGCACTAGGCGTGTCAGGCCTCAGCATTGTAAGGAGGGTTCACTGAAGTCCCTGAGTGAAGTTTTCTCCGCTGTCCTACGTCTACGTTCCTAAAATTTACTCTGCGGTTTCTGATGATCCTGGGTTAGGAACGGCCACCATTCACCGTTCTCCTTACACTCGTGCGTCTCCATCGACCTTAAATGAAAGGGAGGACACGCAACTGCTGGCACGTAAATTCAGCACACTTTGTCTCAACACAAAAGAGACAGCTCTGTGGTGACCCGTCTTCCACGGTAAAACATTTCCTAGCGAATATGGAATCTTCACATTGCAATGACAATATGAGAGAATTGCCACCGATGGATTTGCCGCTGTGCCTACAAACATCATCTTGAGGCCATACAGTAGTGAAGCACGGGAACCCAGGCGCTTCACCCTTTACCCAAGACCAGTGAAAAACTGTCTCTAAACATGCCCACATGCCTGTATCTATGCCCGTTTAAAGTTAACACTAAACCGAAATCTTCTGTCCCACTATTTTACAGCATTTTAAAGAAGTACACTGGGAAAGATTTTTCTGCAAGGAAGAAACTGCAGGCGGCGTGGCTGAAATGAGAATATCATGCTGCACGAGCTCTTTGCCCTCAGATGTAGAAGTGTCATCAGTGGGCATCATAGAGAAACGGGACTTTAATAATTGATCATCAACCTCTGTCAATTCCCTTTGTTCTGGACGCCTGACATAAAGAGGTGTCCTCAGTCACATAAACCTCCAGCGACTGGTCTTAATGTGGCACGGAAACATGCCGGTATAAGAGAATTCCGAAGAAGGCTGAACGTCCACAATTGAATGGTCATTGCCAGAAATGAAGTGGCAGCCGGATCAGACTGGGAAACTTCAGCTTCCATTAGACAATGAAGATGTGAGAATCTGGTACGTCCACAGTTCACGGTTTCCTTGGATCCATGAAATTCCGTGTGGAATTTTAGTCAGAAAATGAAAACTCCGGAGCCTCCTGTTCAGCAGGCCCGGGTGTAGCTCCCATAGGCACACTTGTGCTCCTCTATAATTTGGATACAAATCGTTTTCACTGGAATAAAAACCTTGATCAAGCCAGGTGGGTCTTGACAAACGAAATTGCTGCGTGTGCCCGGTATACTGAAAAGCACCCACCTGTGCTAGTCCATGGCGTATTCAGCACAGGAATCTGCATCGATTGAGCCAAGACAAAGGAAAGCTCAGGGAGGCAGCACCAGTGTGGAAAAGCATTTGTACTTCAAAGATGAGGCCAATGAGGTGAAAGGACAAACCCATGGCAAATAGTTTTCATCATCGGCAGAATTTCACGGAGCAATATTGCTGGGAGAGATAAGGCACCACCTGAGGGAGGCACGGTCAACAAAACTACCTAGGGCAGGAGCCGGGTTGCCCACAGGCACTAGGCGTGTCAGGCCTCAGCATTGTAAGGAGGGTTCACTGAAGTCCCTGAGTGAAGTTTTCTCCGCTGTCCTACGTCTACGTTCCTAAAATTTACTCTGCTGTTTCTGATGATCCTGGGTTAGGAACGGCCACCATTCATCGTTCTCCTTACACTCGCGTGTCTCCATCGACCTTAAAAGAAAGGGAGGACAGGCAACTCCTGGCAGGTAAATTCAGCACTCTTTGTCTCAACACAAAAGAGACAGCTCTGTGGTGACCCGTCTTCCACGGTAAAACATTTCCTAGCGAATAAGGAATCTTCCCATCGCAATGACAATATGAGAGAATTGCCACCGATGGATTTGCCGCTGTGCCTACAAACATCATCTTGAGGCCATAAAGTAGTGAAGCACGGGAACCCAGGCGCTTCACCCTTTACCCTAGACCAGTGAAACACTGTCTCTAAACATGCCCACATGCCTGTATTTATGCCCGTTTAAAGTTAACACTAAACCAAAATCTTCTGTCCCACTATTTTGCAGCATTTTAAAGAAGTACACTGGGAAAGATTTTTCTGCAAGGAAGAAACTGCAGGCGGCGTGGCTGAAATGAGAATATCATGCTGCACGAGCTCTTTGCCCTCAGATGTAGAAGTGTCATCAGTGGGCATCATAGAGAAACAGGACTTTAATAAGTGATCATCAACCTCTGTCAAATCCCTTTGTTCTAGACGCCTGACATAAAGAGGTGTCCTCAGTCACATAAACCTCCACCGACTGGTCTTAATGTGGCGCGGGAACATGCCGGTATAAGAGAATTCCGAAGAAGACTGAACGTCCACAATTGAATGGTCATTGCCAGAAATGAAGTGGCAGCCGGATCAGACTGGGAAACTTCAGCTTCCATTAGACAATGAAGATGTGAGAATCTGGTACGTCCACAATTCACGGTTTCCTTTGATCCATGAAATTCCGTGTGGAATTTTAGTCAGAAAATGAAAACTCCGGAGCCTCTGTTCAGCAGGCCCTGGTGTAGCTCCCATAGGCACACTTGTGCTCCTCTATAATTTGGATACAAATCGTTTTCACTGGAA
Source organism: Tenrec ecaudatus (assembly GCF_050624435.1). NCBI lineage: Eukaryota > Metazoa > Chordata > Mammalia > Afrosoricida > Tenrecidae > Tenrec > Tenrec ecaudatus. Next base: position 251,580 of record NW_027457617.1, read on the forward strand.
TAAAAACCTTGATCAAGCCAGGTGGGTCTTGACAAACGAAATTGCTGCGTGTGCCCGGTATACTGAAAAGCACCCACCTGTGCTAGTCCATGGCGTATTCAGCACAGGAATCTGCATCGATTGAGCCAAGACAAAGGAAAGCTCAGGGAGGCAGCACCAGTGTGGAAAAGCATTTGTACTTCAAAGATGAGGCCAATGAGGTGAAAGGACAAACCCATGGCAAATAGTTTTCATCATCGGCAGAATTTCACGGAGCAATATTGCTGGGAGAGATAAGGCACCACCTGAGGGAGGCACGGTCAACAAAACTACCTAGGGCAGGAGCCGGGTTGCCCACAGGCACTAGGCGTGTCAGGCCTCAGCATTGTAAGGAGGGTTCACTGAAGTCCCTGAGTGAAGTTTTCTCCGCTGTCCTACGTCTACGTTCCTAAAATTTACTCTGCTGTTTCTGATGATCCTGGGTTAGGAACGGCCACCATTCATCGTTCTCCTTACACTCGTGTGTCTCCATCGACCTTAAAAGAAAGGGAGGACAGGCAACTCCTGGCAGGTAAATTCAGCACTCTTTGTCTCAACACAAAAGAGACAGCTCTGTGGTGACCCGTCTTCCACGGTAAAACATTTCCTAGCGAATAAGGAATCTTCCCATCGCAATGACAATATGAGAGAATTGCCACCGATGGATTTGCCGCTGTGCCTACAAACATCATCTTGAGGCCATAAAGTAGTGAAGCACGGGAACCCAGGCGCTTCACCCTTTACCCTAGACCAGTGAAACACTGTCTCTAAACATGCCCACATGCCTGTATTTATGCCCGTTTAAAGTTAACACTAAACCAAAATCTTCTGTCCCACTATTTTGCAGCATTTTAAAGAAGTACACTGGGAAAGATTTTTCTGCAAGGAAGAAACTGCAGGCGGCGTGGCTGAAATGAGAATATCATGCTGCACGAGCTCTTTGCCCTCAGATGTAGAAGTGTCATCAGTGGGCATCATAGAGAAACAGGACTTTAATAAGTGATCATCAACCTCTGTCAAATCCCTTTGTTCTAGACGCCTGACATAAAGAGGTGTCCTCAGTCACATAAACCTCCACCGACTGGTCTTAATGTGGCGCGGGAACATGCCGGTATAAGAGAATTCCGAAGAAGACTGAACGTCCACAATTGAATGGTCATTGCCAGAAATGAAGTGGCAGCCGGATCAGACTGGGAAACTTCAGCTTCCATTAGACAATGAAGATGTGAGAATCTGGTACGTCCACAATTCACGGTTTCCTTTGATCCATGAAATTCCGTGTGGAATTTTAGTCAGAAAATGAAAACTCCGGAGCCTCTGTTCAGCAGGCCCTGGTGTAGCTCCCATAGGCACACTTGTGCTCCTCTATAATTTGGATACAAATCGTTTTCACTGGAATAAAAACCTTGATCAAGCCAGGTGGGTCTTGACAAACGAAATTGCTGCGTGTGCCCAGTATACTGACAAGCACCCACCTGTGCTAGTCCATGGCGTATTCAGCACCGGAATCTGCACCGATTGAGCCAAGACAAAGGAAAGCTCAGGGAGGCAGCACCCGTGTGGAAAAGCATTTGTACTTCAAAGATGAGGCCAATGAGGTGAAAGGACAAACCCATGGCAAATAGTTTTCATCATCGGCAGAATTTCACGGAGCAATATTGCTGGGAGAGAAAAGGCACCACCTGAGGGAGGCACGCTTAACAAAACTACCTAGGGTAGAAGCCGGGTTGCCCCCAGGCACTAGGCGTGTCAGGCCTCAGCATTGTAAGGAGGGTTCACTGAAGTCCCTGAGTGAAGTTTTCTCCACTGTCCTACGTCTACGTTCCTAAAATTTACTCTGCGGTTTCTGATGATCCTGGGTTATGAACGGCCACCATTCACCGTTCTCCTTACACTCGTGCGTCTCCATCGACCTTAAAAGAAAGGGAGGACAGGCAACTGCTGGCAGGTAAATTCAGCACACTTTGTCTCAACAAAAAAGAGACAGCTCTGTGGTGACCCGTCTTCCACAGTAAAACATTTCCTAGCGAAATAGGAATCTTCCCATCGCAATGACAATATGAGAGAATTGCCACCGATGGATTTGCCGCTGTGCCTACAAACATCATCTTGAGGCCATACAGTAGTGAAGCACGGGAACCCAGGCGCTTCACCCTTTACCCTAGACCAGTGAAACACTGTCTCTAAACATGCCCACATGCCTGTATCTATGCCCGTTTAAAGTTAAACATAAACCGAAATCTTCTGTCCCACTATTTTGCAGCATTTTAAAGAAGTACACTGGGAAAGATTTTTCTGCAAGGAAGAAAGTGCAGGCGGCGTGGCTGAAATGAGAATATCATGCTGCACGAGCTCTTTGCCCTCAGATGTAGAAGTGTCATCAGTGGGCATCATAGAGAAACGGGACTTTAATAAGTGATCATCAACCTCTGTCAATTCCCTTTGTTCTAGACGCCTGACATAAAGAGGTGTCCTCAGTCACATAAACCTCCACCGACTGGTCTTAATGTGGCGCGGGAACATGCCGGTATAAGAGAATTCCGAAGAAGGCTGAACGTCCACAATTGAATGGTCATTGCCAGAAATGAAGTGGCAGCCGGATCAGACTGGGAAACTTCAACTTCCATTAGACAATGAAGATGTGAGAATCTGGTACGTCCACAATTCACGGTTTCCTTAGATCCATGAAATTCCGTGTGGAATTTTAGTCAGAAAATGAAAACTCCGGAGCCTCCTGTTCAGCAGGCCCGGGTGTAGCTCCCATAGGCACACTTGTGCTCCTCTAGAATTTGGATAAAAATCGTTTTCACTGGAATAAAGAACCTTGATCAAGCCAGGTGGGTCTTGACAAACGAAATTGCTGCGTGTGCCCGGTATACTGACAAGCACCCACCTGTGCTAGTCCATGGCATATTCAGCACAGGAATCTGCATCGATTGAGCCAAGACAAAGGAAAGCTCAGGGAGGCAGCACCCGTGTGGAAAAGCATTTGTACTTCAAAGATGAGGCCAATGAGGTGAAAGGACAAACCCATGGCAAATAGTTTTCATCATCGGCAGAATTTCACGGAGCAATATTGCTGGGAGAGAAAAGGCACCACCTGAGGGAGGCACGCTCAACAAAACTAACTAGGGCAGGAGCCGGGTTGCCCCCAGGCACTAGGCGTGTCAGGCCTCAGCATTGTAAGGAGGGTTCACTGAAGTCCCTTAGTGAAGTTTTCTCCGCTGTCCTACGTCTACGTTCCTAAAATTTACTCTGCGGTTTCTGATGATCCTGGGTTATGAACGGCCACCATTCACCGTTCTCCTTACACTCGTCCGTCTCCATCGACCTTAAAAGAAAGGGAGGACACCCAACTGCTGGCAGGTAAATTCAGCACACTTTGTCTCAACACAAAAGAGACAGCTCTGTGGTGACCCGTCTTCCACGGTAAAACATTTCCTAGCGAATATGGAATCTTCACATTGCAATGACAATATGAGAGAATTGCCACCGATGGATTTGCCGCTGTGCCTACAAACATCATCTTGAGGCCATACAGTAGTGAAGCACGGGAACCCAGGCGCTTCACCCTTTACCCTAGACCAGTGAAACACTGTCTCTAAACATGCCCACATGCCTGTATCTATGCCCGTTTAAAGTTAACACTAAACCGAAATCTTCTGTCCCACTATTTTACAGCATTTTAAAGAAGTACACTGGGAAAGATTTTTCTGCATGGAAGAAACTGCAGGCGGCGTGGCTGAAATGAGAATATCATGCTGCACGAGCTCTTTGCCCTCAGATGTAGAAGTGTCATCAGTGGGCATCATAGAGAAACGGGACTTTAATAAGTGATCATCAACCTCTGTCAATTCCCTTTGTTCTGGACGCCTGACATAAAGAGGTGTCCTCAGTCACATAAACCTCCACCGACTGGTCTTAATGTGGCACGGAAACATGCCGGTATAAGAGAATTCCGAAGAAGGCTGAACGTCCACAATTGAATGGTCATTGCCAGAAATGAAGTGGCAGCCGGATCAGACTGGGAAACTTCAGCTTCCATTAGACAATGAAGATGTGAGAATCTGGTACGTCCACAGTTCACGGTTTCCTTGGATCCATGAAATTCCGTGTGGAATTTTAGTCAGAAAATGTAAACTCCGGAGTCTCCTGTTCAGCAGGCCCGGGTGTAGCTCCCATAGGCACACTTGTGCTCCTCTAGAATTTGGATAAAAATCGTTTTCACTGGAATAAAGAACCTTGATCAAGCCAGGTGGGTCTTGACAAACGAAATTGCTGCGTGTGCCCGGTATACTGACAAGCACCCACCTGTGCTAGTCCATGGCGTATTCAGCACAGGAATCTGCATCGATTGAGCCAAGACAAAGGAAAGCTCAGGGAGGCAGCACCCGTGTGGAAAAGCATTTGTACTTCAAAGATGAGGCCAATGAGGTGAAAGGACAAACCCATGGCAAATAGTTTTCATCATGGGCAGAATTTCACGGAGCAATATTGCTGGGAGAGATAAGGCACCACCTGAGGGAGGCACGCTCAACAAAACTACCTAGGGCAGGAGCCTGGTTGCCCCCAGGCACTAGGCGTGTCAGGCCTCAGCATTGTAAGGAGGGTTCACTGAAGTCTCTGAGTGAAGTTTTCTCCGCTGTCCTACGTCTACGTTCCTAAAATTTACTCTGCGGTTTCTGATGATCCTGGGTTATGAACGGCCACCATTCACCGTTCTCCTTACACTCGTGCTTCTCCATCGACCTTAAAAGAAAGGGAGGACACGCAACTGCTGGCAGGTAAATTCAGCACACTTTGTCTCAACAAAAAAGAGACAGCTCTGTGGTGACCCGTCTTCCACGGTAAAACATTTCCTAGCGAATAAGGAATCTTCCCATCGCAATGACAATATGAGAGAATTGCCACCGATGTATTTGCCGCTGTGCCTACAAACATCATCTTGAGGCCATACAGTAGTGAAGCACGGGAACCCAGGCGCTTCACCCTTTACCCTAGACCAGTGAAACACTGTCTCTAAACATGCCCACATGTCTGTATCTATGCCCGTTTAAAGTTAACACTAAACCAAAATCTTCTGTCCCACTATTTTACAGCATTTTAAAGAAGTACACTGGGAAAGATTTTTCTGCATGGAAGAAACTGCAGGCGGCGTGGCTGAAATGAGAATATCATGCTGCACGAGCTCTTTGCCCTCAGATGTAGAAGTGTCATCAGTGGGCATCATAGAGAAACGGGACTTTAATAAGTGATCATCAACCTCTGTCAATTCCCTTTGTTCTGGACGCTTGATATAAAGAGGTGTCCTCAGTCACATAAACCTCCAGCGACTGGTCTTAATGTGGCACGGAAACATGCCGGTATAAGAGAATTCCGAAGAAGGCTGAACGTCCACAATTGAATGGTCATTGCCAGAAATGAAGTGGCAACCGGATCAGACTGGGAAACTTCAGCTTCCATTAGACAATGAAGATGTGAGAATCTGGTACGTCCACAATTCATGGTTTCCTTAGATCCATGAAATTCCGTGTGGAATTTTAGTCAGAAAATGAAAACTCCGGAGCCTCCTGTTCAGCAGGTCCGGGTGTAGCTCCCATAGGCACACTTGTGCTCCTCTAGAATTTGGATAAAAACCGTTTTCACTGGAATAAAGAACCTTGATCAAGCCAGGTGGGTCTTGACAAACGAAATTGCTGCGTGTGCCCAGTATACTGACAAGCACCCACCTGTGCTAGACCATGGCGTATTCAGCACAGGAATCTGCATCGATTGAGCCAAGACAAAGGAAAGCTCAGGGAGGCAGCACCCGTGTGGAAAAGCATTTGTACTTCAAAGATGAGGCCAATGAGGTGAAAGGACAAACCCATGGCAAATTGTTTTCATCATCGGAAGAATTTCACGGAGCAATATTGCTGGGAGAGATAAGGCACCAACTGAGGGAGGCATGGTCAACAAAACTACCAAGGGCAGGAGCCGGGTTGCCCCCAGGCACTAGGCGTGTGAGGCCTCAGCATTGTAAGTAGGGTTCACTGAAGTCTCTGAGTGAAGTTTTCTCCGCTGTCCTACGTCTACGTTCCTAAAATTTACTCTGCGGTTTCTGATGATCCTGGGTTATGAACGGCCACCATTCACCGTTCTCCTTACACTCGTGCGTCTCCATCGACCTTAAAAGAAAGGGAGGACAGGCAACTCCTGGCAGGTAAATTCAGCACACTTTGTCTCAACACAAAAGAGACAGCTCTGTGGTGACCCGTCTTCCACGGTAAAACATTTCCTAGCGAATAAGGAATCTTCCCATCGCAATGACAATATGAGAGAATTGCCACCGATGGATTTGCCGCTGTGCCTACAAACATCATCTTGAGGCCATAAAGTAGTGAAGCACGGGAACCCAGGCGCTTCACCCTTTACCCTAGACCAGTGAAACACTGTCTCTAAACATGCCCACATGCCTGTATTTATGCCCGTTTAAAGTTAACACTAAACCGAAATCTTCTGTCCCACTATTTTGCAGCATTTTAAAGAAGTACACTGGGAAAGATTTTTCTGCAAGGGAGAAAGTGCAGGCGGCGTGGCTGAAATGAGAATATCATGCTGCATGAGCTCTTTGCCCTCAGATGTAGAAGTGTCATCAGTGGGCATCATAGAGAAACAGGACTTTAATAAGTGATCATCAACCTCTGTCAAATCCCTTTGTTCTAGACGCCTGACATAAAGAGGTGTCCTCAGTCACATAAACCTCCACCGACTGGTCTTAATGTGGCGCGGGAACATGCCGGTATAAGAGAATTCCGAAGAAGACTGAACGTCCACAATTGAATGGTCATTGCCAGAAATGAAGTGGCAGCCGGATCAGACTGGGAAACTTCAGCTTCCATTAGACAATGAAGATGTGAGAATCTGGTACGTCCACAATTCACGGTTTCCTTTGATCCATGAAATTCCGTGTGGAATTTTAGTCAGAAAATGAAAACTCCGGAGCCTCTGTTCAGCAGGCCCTGGTGTAGCTCCCATAGGCACACTTGTGCTCCTCTATAATTTGGATACAAATCGTTTTCACTGGAATAAAAACCTTGATCAAGCCAGGTGGGTCTTGACAAACGAAATTGCTGCGTGTGCCCAGTATACTGACAAGCACCCACCTGTGCTAGTCCATGGCGTATTCAGCACCGGAATCTGCACCGATTGAGCCAAGACAAAGGAAAGCTCAGGGAGGCAGCACCCGTGTGGAAAAGCATTTGTACTTCAAAGATGAGGCCAATGAGGTGAAAGGACAAACCCATGGCAAATAGTTTTCATCATCGGCAGAATTTCACGGAGCAATATTGCTGGGAAAGAAAAGGCACCACCTGAGGGAGGCACGCTTAACAAAACGACCTAGGGCAGAAGCCGGGTTGACCCCAGGCACTAGGCGTGTCAGGCCTCAGCATTGTAAGGAGGGTTCAATGAAGTCCCTGAGTGAAGTTTTCTCCACTGTCCTACGTCTACGTTCCTAAAATTTACTCTGCGGTTTCTGATGATCCTGGGTTATGAACGGCCACCATTCACCGTTCTCCTTACACTCGTGCGTCTCCATCGACCTTAAAAGAAAGGGAGGACACCCAACTGCTGGCAGGTAAATTCAGCACACTTTGTCTCAACACAAAAGAGACAGCTCTGTGGTGACCCGTCTTCCACGGTAAACATTTCCTAGCGAATATGGAATCTTCACATTGCAATGACAATATGAGAGAATTGCCACCGATGGATTTGCCGCTGTGCCTACAAACATCATCTTGAGGCCATACAGTAGTGAAGCACGGGAACCCAGGCGCTTCACCCTTTACCCTAGACCAGTGAAACACTGTCTCTAAACATGCCCACATGCCTGTATCTATGCCCGTTTAAAGTTAACACTAAACCGAAATCTTCTGTCCCACTATTTTACAGCATTTTAAAGAAGTACACTGGGAAAGATTTTTCTGCATGGAAGAAACTGCAGGCGGCGTGGCTGAAATGAGAATATCATGCTGCACGGGCTCTTTGCCCTCAGATGTAGAAGTGTCATCAGTGGGCATCATAGAGAAACGGGACTTTAATAAGTGATCATCAACCTCTGTCAATTCCCTTTGTTCTGGACGCCTGACATAAAGAGGTGTCCTCAGTCACATAAACCTCCAGCGACTGGTCTTAATGTGGCACGGAAACATGCCGGTATAAGAGAATTCCGAAGAAGGCTGAACGTCCACAATTGAATGGTCATTGCCAGAAATGAAGTGGCAGCCGGATCAGACTGGGAAACTTCAGCTTCCATTAGACAATGAAGATGTGAGAATCTGGTACGTCCACAGTTCACGGTTTCCTTGGATCCATGAAATTCCGTGTGGAATTTTAGTCAGAAAATGAAAACTCCGGAGTCTCCTGTTCAGCAGGCCCGGGTGTAGCTCCCATAGGCACACTTGTGCTCCTCTATAATTTGGATACAAATCGTTTTCACTGGAATAAAAACCTTGATCAAACCAGGTGGGTCTTGACAAACGAAATTGCTGCGTGTGCCCAGTATACTGACAAGCACCCACCTGTGCTAGTCCATGGCGTATTCAGCACCGGAATCTGCATCGATTGAGCCAAGACAAAGGAAAGCTCAGGGAGGCAGCACCCGTGTGGAAAAGCATTTGTACTTCAAAGATGAGGCCAATGAGGTGAAAGGACAAACCCATGGCAAATAGTTTTCATCATCGGCAGAATTTCACGGAGCAATATTGCTGGGAGAGAAAAGGCACCACCTGAGGGAGGCACGCTTAACAAAACGACCTAGGGTAGAAGCCGGGTTGCCCCCAGGCACTAGGCGTGTCAGGCCTCAGCATTGTAAGGAGGGTTCAATGAAGTCCCTGAGTGAAGTTTTCTCCACTGTCCTACGTCTACGTTCCTAAAATTTACTCTGCGGTTTCTGATGATCCTGGGTTATGAACGGCCACCATTCACCGTTCTCCTTACACTCGTGCGTCTCCATCGACCTTAAAAGAAAGGGAGGACACGCAACTGCTGGCAGGTAAATTCAGCACACTTTGTCTCAACAAAAAAGAGACAGCTCTGTGGTGACCCGTCTTCCACAGTAAAACATTTCCTAGCGAAATAGGAATCTTCCCATCGCAATGACAATATGAGAGAATTGCCACCGATGGATTTGCCGCTGTGCCTACAAACATCATCTTGAGGCCATACAGTAGTGAAGCACGGGAACCCAGGCGCTTCACCCTTTACCCTAGACCAGTGAAACACTGTCTCTAAACATGCCCACATGCCTGTATCTATGCCCGTTTAAAGTTAAACATAAACCGAAATCTTCTGTCCCACTATTTTGCAGCATTTTAAAGAAGTACACTGGGAAAGATTTTTCTGCAAGGAAGAAAGTGCAGGCGGCGTGGCTGAAATGAGAATATCATGCTGCACGAGCTCTTTGCCCTCAGATGTAGAAGTGTCATCAGTGGGCATCATAGAGAAATGGGACTTTAATAAGTGATCATCAACCTCTGTCAAATCCCTTTGTTCTAGACGCCTGACATAAAGAGGTGTCCTCAGTCACATAAACCTCCACCGACTGGTCTTAATGTGGCGCGGGAACATGCCGGTATAAGAGAATTCCGAAGAAGGCTGAACGTCCACAATTGAATGGTCATTGCCAGAAATGAAGTGGCAGCCGGATCAGACTGGGAAACTTCAGCTTCCATTAGACAATGAAGATGTGAGAATCTGGTACGTCCACAATTCACGGTTTCCTTAGATCCATGAAATTCCGTGTGGAATTTTAGTCAGAAAATGAAAACTCCGGAGCCTCCTGTTCAGCAGGCCAGGGTGTAGCTCCCATAGGCACACTTGTGCTCCTCTAGAATTTGGATAAAAATCGTTTTCACTGGAATAAAGAACCTTGATCAAGCCAGGTGGGTCTTGACAAACGAAATTGCTGCGTGTGCCCGGTATACTGACAAGCACCCACCTGTGCTAGTCCATGGCGTATTCAACACCGGAATCTGCATCGATTGAGCCAAGACAAAGGAAAGCTCAGGGAGGCAGCACCCGTGTGGAAAAGCATTTGTACTTCAAAGATGAGGCCAATGAGGTGAAAGGACAAACCCATGGCAAATAGTTTTCATCATCGGCAGAATTTCATGGAGCAATATTGCTGGGAGAGATAAGGCACCACCTGAGGGAGGCACGCTCAACAAAACTACCTAGGGCAGGAGCCGGGTTGCCCCCAGGCACTAGGCGTGTCAGGCCTCAGCATTGTAAGTAGGGTTCACTGAAGTCTCTGAGTGAAGTTTTCTCCGCTGTCCTACGTCTACGTTCCTAAAATTTACTCTGCGGTTTCTGATGATCCTGGGTTATGAACGGCCACCATTCACCGTTCTCCTTACACTCGTGCGTCTCCATCGACCTTAAAAGAAAGGGAGGACAGGCAACTGCTGGCAGGTAAATTCAGCACACTTTGACTCAACAAAAAAGAGACAGCTCTGTGGTGACCCGTCTTCCACGGTAAAACATTTCCTAGCGAAATAGGAATCTTCCCATCGCAATGACAATATGAGAGAATTGCCACCGATGGATTTGCCGCTGTGCCTACAAACATCATCTTGAGGCCATACAGTAGTGAAGCACGGGAACCCAGGCACTTCACCCTTTACCCTAGACCAGTGAAACACTGTCTCTAAACATGCCCACATGCCTGTATGTATGCCCGTTTAAAGTTAACACTACACCGAAATCTTCTGTCCCACTATTTTGCAGCATTTTAAAGAAGTACACTGGGAAAGATTTTTCTGCAAGGAAGAAAGTGCAGGCGGCGTGGCTGAAATGAGAATATCATGCTGCACGAGCTCTTTGCCCTCAGATGTAGAAGTGTCATCAGTGGGCATCATAGAGAAACGGGACTTTAATAAGTGATCATCAACCTCTGTCAATTCCCTTTGTTCTAGACGCCTGACATAAAGAGGTGTCCTGAGTCACATAAACCTCCACCGACTGGTCTTAATGTGGCGCGGGAACATGCCGGTATAAGAGAATTCCGAAGAAGACTGAACGTCCACAATTGAATGGTCATTGCCAGAAATGATGTGGCAGCCGGATCAGACTGGGAAACTTCAGCTTCCATTAGACAATGAAGATGTGAGAATCTGGTACGTCCACAATTCACGGTTTCCTTAGATCCATGAAATTCCGTGTGGAATTTTAGTCAGAAAATGAAAACTCCGGAGACTCTGTTCAGCAGGCACTGGTGTAGCTCCCATAGGCACACTTGTGCTCCTATAGAATTTGGATAAAAATCGTTTTTACTGGAATAAAGAACCTTGATCAAGCCAGGTGGGTCTTGACAAACGAAATTGCTGCGCGTGCCCAGTATACTGACAAGCACCCACCTGTGCTAGTCCATGGCGTATTCAGCACAGGAATCTGCATAGATTGAGCCAAGACAAAGGAAAGCTCAGGGAGGCAGCACCCGTGTGGAAAAGCATTTGTACTTCAAAGATGAGGCCAATGAGGTGAAAGGACAAACCCATGGCAAATAGTTTTCATCATCGGCAGAAATTCACGGAGCAATATTGCTGGGAGAGATAAGGCACCACCTGAGGGAGGCACGCTCAACAAAACTACCTAGGGCAGGAGCCGGGTTGCCCACAGGCACTAGGCGTGTCAGGCCACAGCATTGTAAGGAGGGTTCACTGAAGTCTCTGAGTGAAGTTTTCTCCGCTGTCCTACGTCTACGTTCCTAAAATTTACTCTGCGGTTTCTGATGATCCTGGGTTATGAACGGCCACCATTCACCGTTGTCCTTACACTCGTGCGTCTCCATCGACCTTAAAAGAAAGGGAGGACACGCAACTGCTGGCAGGTAAATTCAGCACACTTTGTCTCAACAAAAAAGAGACAGCTCTGTGGTGACCCGTCTTCCACGGTAAAACATTTCCTAGCGAATAAGGAATCTTCCCATCGCAATGACAATATGAGAGAATTGCCACCGATGGATTTGCCGCTGTGCCTACAAACATCATCTTGAGGCCATACAGTAGTGAAGCACGGGAACCCAGGCGCTTCACCCTTTACCCTAGACCAGTGAAACACTGTCTCTGAACATGCCCACATGCCTGTATCTATGCCCGTTTAAAGTTAACACTAAACCAAAATCTTCTGTCCCACTATTTTACAGCATTTTAAAGAAGTACACTGGGAAAGATTTTTCTGCATGGAAGAAACTGCATGCGGCGTGGCTGAAATGAGAATATCATGCTGCACGAGCTCTTTGCCCTCAGATGTAGAAGTGTCATCAGTGGGCATCATAGAGAAACGGGACATTAATAAGTGATCATCAACCTCTGTCAATTCCCTTTGTTCTGGACGCCTGACATAAAGAGGTGTCCTCAGTCACATAAACCTCCACCGACTGGTCTTAATGTGGCACGGAAACATGCCGGTATAAGAGAATTCCGAAGAAGGCTGAACGTCCACAATTGAATGGTCATTGCCAGAAATGAAGTGGCAGCCGGATCAGACTGGGAAACTTCAGCTTCCATTAGACAATGAAGATGTGAGAATCTGGTACGTCCACAATTCACGGTTTCCTTAGATCCATGAAATTCCGTGTGGAATTTTAGTCAGAAAATGAAAACTCTGGAGCCTCCTGTTCAGCAGGCCCGGGTGTAGCTCCCATAGGCACACTTGTGCTCCTGTAGAATTTGGATAAAAATCGTTTTCACTGGAATAAAGAACCTTGATCAAGCCAGGTGTGTCTTGACAAACGAAATTGCTGCGTGTGCCCGGTATACTGACAAGCACCCACCTGTGCTAGTCCATGGCGTATTCAGCACAGGAATCTGCATCGATTGAGCCAAGACAAAGGAAAGCTCAGGGAGGCAGCACCCGTGTGGAAAAGCATTTGTACTTCAAAGATGAGGCCAATGAGGTGAAAGGACAAACCCATGGCAAATAGTTTTCATCATCGGCAGAATTTCACGGAGCAATATTGCTGGGAGAGATAAGGCACCACCTGAGGGAGGCACGCTCAACAAAACTACCTAGGGCAGGAGCCGGGTTGCCCCCAGGCACTAGGCGTGTCAGGCCTCAGCATTGTAAGGAGGGTTCAATGAAGTCTCTGAGTGAAGTTTTCTCCGCTGTCCTACGTCTACGTTCCTAAAATTTACTCTGCGGTTTCTGATGATCCTGAGTTATGAAGGGCCACCATTCACCGTTCTCCTTACACTCGTGCGTCTCCATCGACCTTAAAAGAAAGGGAGGACACCCAACTGCTGGCAGGTAAATTCAGCACACTTTGTCTCAACACAAAAGAGACAGCTCTGTGGTGACCCGTCTTCCACGGTAAAACATTTCCTAGCGAATATGGAATCTTCACATTGCAATGACAATATGAGAGAATTGCCACCGATGGATTTGCCGCTGTGCCTACAAACATCATCTTGAGGCCATACAGTAGTGAAGCACGGGAACCCAGGCGCTTCACCCTTTACCCTAGACCAGTGAAACACTGTCTCTAAACATGCCCACATGCCTGTATCTATGCCCGTTTAAAGTTAACACTAAACCGAAATCTTCTGTCCCACTATTTTACAGCATTTTAAACAAGTACACTGGGAAAGATTTTTCTGCATGGAAGAAACTGCAGGCGGCGTGGCTGAAATGAGAATATCATGCTGCACGGGCTCTTTGCCCTCAGATGTAGAAGTGTCATCAGTGGGCATCATAGAGAAACGGGACTTTAATAAGTGATCATCAACCTCTGTCAATTCCCTTTGTTCTGGACGCCTGACATAAAGAGGTGTCCTCAGTCACATAAACCTCCAGCGACTGGTCTTAATGTGGCACGGAAACATGCCGGTATAAGAGAATTCCGAAGAAGGCTGAACGTCCACAATTGAATGGTCATTGCCAGAAATGAAGTGGCAGCCGGATCAGACTGGGAAACTTCAGCTTCCATTAGACAATGAAGATGTGAGAATCTGGTACGTCCACAGTTCACGGTTTCCTTGGATCCATGAAATTCCGTGTGGAATTTTAGTCAGAAAATGAAAACTCCGGAGCCTCCTGTTCAGCAGGCCCGGGTGTAGCTCCCATAGGCACACTTGTGCTCCTCTAGAATTTGGATAAAAATCGTTTTCACTGGAATAAAGAACCTTGATCAAGCCAGGTGGGTCTTGACAAACGAAATTGCTGCGTGTGCCCGGTATACTGACAAGCACCCACCTGTGCTAGTCCATGGCGTATTCAGCACAGGAATCTGCATCGATTGAGCCAAGACAAAGGAAAGCTCAGGGAGGCAGCACCCGTGTGGAAAAGCATTTGTACTTCAAAGATGAGGCCAATGAGGTGAAAGGACAAACCCATGGCAAATAGTTTTCATCATCGGCAGAATTTCACGGAGCAATATTGCTGGGAGAGATAAGGCACCACCTGAGGGAGGCACGCTCAACAAAACTACCTAGGGCAGGAGCCGGGTTGCCCACAGGCACTAGGCGTGTCAGGCCTCAGCATTGTAAGGTGGGTTCACTGAAGTACCTGAGTGAAGTTTTCTCCGCTGTCCTACGTCTACGTTCCTAAAATTTACTCTGCGGTTTCTGATGATCCTGGGTTAGGAACGGCCACCATTCACCGTTCTCCTTACACTCGTGCGTCTCCATCGACCTTAAAAGAAAGGGAGGACACCCAACTGCTGGCAGGTAAATTCAGCACACTTTGTCTCAACACAAAAGAGACAGCTCTGTGGTGACACGTCTTCCACAGTAAAATATTTCCTAGCGAAATAGGAATCTTCCCATCGCAATGACAATATGAGAGAATTGCCACCGATGGATTTGCCGCTGTGCCTACAAACATCATCTTGAGGCCATACAGTAGTGAAGCACGGGAACCCAGGCGCTTCACCCTTTACCCTAGACCAGTGAAACACTGTCTCTAAACATGCCCACATGCCTGTATCTATGCCCGTTTAAAGTTAAACATAAACCGAAATCTTCTGTCCCACTATTTTGCAGCATTTTAAAGAAGTACAATGGGAAAGATTTTTCTGCAAGGAAGAAAGTGCAGGCGGCGTGGCTGAAATGAGAATATCATGCAGCACGAGCTCTTTGCCCTCAGATGTAGAAGTGTCATCAGTGGGCATCATAGAGAAACGGGACTTTAATAAGTGATCATCAACCTCTGTCAATTCCCTTTGTTCTGGACGCCTGACATAAAGAGGTGTCCTCAGTCACATAAACCTCCACCGACTGGTCTTAATGTGGCACGGAAACATGCCGGTATAAGAGAATTCCGAAGAAGGCTGAACGTCCACAATTGAATGGTCATTGCCAGAAATGAAGTGGCAGCCGGATCAGACTGGGAAACTTCAGCTTCCATTAGACAATGAAGATGTATGAATCTGGTACGTCCACAATTCACGGTTTCCTTAGATCCATGAAATTCCGTGTGGAATTTTAGTCAGAAAATGAAAACTCCGGAGCCTCCTGTTCAGCAGGCCCGGGTGTAGCTCCCATAGGCACACTTGTGCTCCTCTAGAATTTGGATAAAAATCGTTTTCACTGGAATAAAGAACCTTGATCAAGCCAGGTGGGTCTTGACAAACGAAATTGCTGCGTGTGCCCGGTATACTGACAAGCACCCACCTGTGCTAGTCCATGGCGTATTCAGCACAGGAATCTGCATCGATTGAGCCAAGACAAAGGAAAGCTCAGGGAGGCAGCACCCGTGTGGAAAAGCATTTGTACTTCAAAGATGAGGCCAATGAGGTGAAAGGACAAACCCATGGCAAATAGTTTTCATCATCGGCAGAATTTCACGGAGCAATATTGCTGGGAGAGATAAGGCACCACCTGAGGGAGGCACGCTCAACAAAACTACCTAGGGCAGGAGCCGGGTTGCCCCCAGGCACTAGGCGTGTCAGGCCTCAGCATTGTAAGGAGGGTTCACTGAAGTCTCTGAGTGAAGTTTTCTCCGCTGTCCTAAGTCTACGTTCCTAAAATTTACTCTGCGGTTTCTGATGATCCTGGGTTATGAACGGCCACCATTCACCGTTCTCCTTACACTCGTGCGTCTCCATCGACCTTAAAAGAAAGGGAGGACACCCAACTGCTGGCAGGTAAATTCAGCACACTTTGTCTCAACACAAAAGAGACAGCTCTGTGGTGACCCGTCTTCCACGGTAAACATTTCCTAGCGAATATGGAATCTTCACATTGCAATGACAATATGAGAGAATTGCCACCGATGGATTTGCCGCTGTGCCTACAAACATCATCTTGAGGCCATACAGTAGTGAAGCACGGGAACCCAGGCGCTTCACCCTTTACCCTAGACCAGTGAAACACTGTCTCTAAACATGCCCACATGCCTGTATCTATGCCCGTTTAAAGTTAACACTAAACCGAAATCTTCTGTCCCACTATTTTACAGCATTTTAAAGAAGTACACTGGGAAAGATTTTTCTGCATGGAAGAAACTGCAGGCGGCGTGGCTGAAATGAGAATATCATGCTGCACGGGCTCTTTGCCCTCAGATGTAGAAGTGTCATCAGTGGGCATCATAGAGAAACGGGACTTTAATAAGTGATCATCAACCTCTGTCAATTCCCTTTGTTCTGGACGCCTGACATAAAGAGGTGTCCTCAGTCACATAAACCTCCAGCGACTGGTCTTAATGTGGCACGGAAACATGCCGGTATAAGAGAATTCCGAAGAAGGCTGAACGTCCACAATTGAATGGTCATTGCCAGAAATGAAGTGGCAGCCGGATCAGACTGGGAAACTTCAGCTTCCATTAGACAATGAAGATGTGAGAATCTGGTACGTCCACAGTTCACGGTTTCCTTGGATCCATGAAATTCCGTGTGGAATTTTAGTCAGAAAATGAAAACTCCGGAGTCTCCTGTTCAGCAGGCCCTGGTGTAGCTCCCATAGGCACACTTGTGCTCCTCTATAATTTGGATACAAATCGTTTTCACTGGAATAAAAACCTTGATCAAACCAGGTGGGTCTTGACAAACGAAATTGCTGCGTGTGCCCAGTATACTGACAAGCACCCACCTGTGCTAGTCCATGGCGTATTCAGCACCGGAATCTGCATCGATTGAGCCAAGACAAAGGAAAGCTCAGGGAGGCAGCACCCGTGTGGAAAAGCATTTGTACTTCAAAGATGAGGCCAATGAGGTGAAAGGACAAACCCATGGCAAATAGTTTTCATCATCGGCAGAATTTCACGGAGCAATATTGCTGGGAGAGATAAGGCACCACCTGAGGGAGGCACGCTCAACAAAACTACCTAGGGTAGGAGCCGGGTTGCCCACAGGCACTCGCCATGTCAGGCCTCAGCATTGTAAGGTGGGTTCACTGAAGTCCCTGAGTGAAGTTTTCTCCCCTGTCCTACGTCTACGTTCCTAAAATTTACTCTGCGGTTTCTGATGATCCTGGGTTAGGAACGGCCACCATTCACCGTTCTCCTTACACTCGTGCGTCTCCATCGACCTTAAAAGAAAGGGAGGACACCCAACTGCTGGCAGGTAAATTCAGCACACTTTGTCTCAACACAAAAGAGACAGCTCTGTGGTGACACGTCTTCCACAGTAAAATATTTCCTAGCGAAATAGGAATCTTCCCATCGCAATGACAATATGAGAGAATTGCCACCGATGGATTTGCCGCTGTGCCTACAAACATCATCTTGAGGCCATACAGTAGTGAAGCACGGGATCCCAGGCGCTTCACCCTTTACCCTAGACCAGTGAAACACTGTCTCTAAACATGCCCACATGCCTGTATCTATGCCCGTTTAAAGTTAAACATAAACCGAAATCTTCTGTCCCACTATTTTGCAGCATTTTAAAGAAGTACAATGGGAAAGATTTTTCTGCAAGGAAGAAAGTGCAGGCGGCGTGGCTGAAATGAGAATATCATGCTGCACGAGCTCTTTGCCCTCAGATGTAGAAGTGTCATCAGTGGGCATCATAGAGAAACGGGACTTTTATAAGTGATCATCAACCTCTGTCAATTCCCTTTGTTCTAGACGCCTGACATAAAGAGGTGTCCTCAGTCACATAAACCTCCACCGACTGGTCTTAATGTGGCGCGGGAACATGCCGGTATAAGAGAATTCCGAAGAAGACTGAACGTCCACAATTGAATGGTCATTGCCAGAAATGAAGTGGCAGCCGGATCAGACTGGGAAACTTCAGCTTCCATTAGACAATGAAGATGTGAGAATCTGGTACGTCCACAATTCACGGTTTCCTTAGATCCATGAAATTCCGTGTGGAATTTTAGTCAGAAAATGAAAACTCCGGAGCCTCCTGTTCAGCAGGCCCGGGTGTAGCTCCCATAGGCACACTTGTGCTCCTCTAGAATTTGGATAAAAATCGTTTTCACTGGAATAAAGAACCTTGATCAAGCCAGGTGGGTCTTGACAAACGAAATTGCTGCGTGTGCCCGGTATACTGACAAGCACCCACCTGTGCTAGTCCATGGCGTATTCAGCACAGGAATCTGCATCGATTGAGCCAAGACAAAGGAAAGCTCAGGGAGGCAGCACCCGTGTGGAAAAGCATTTGTACTTCAAAGATGAGGCCAATGAGGTGAAAGGACAAACCCATGGCAAATAGTTTTCATCATCGGCAGAATTTCACGGAGCAATATTGCTGGGAGAGATAAGGCACCACCTGAGGGAGGCACGCTCAACAAAACTACCTAGGGCAGGAGCCGGGTTGCCCCCAGGCACTAGGCGTGTCAGGCCTCAGCATTGTAAGGAGGGTTCACTGAAGTCTCTGAGTGAAGTTTTCTCCGCTGTCCTACGTCTACGTTCCTAAAATTTACTCTGCGGTTTCTGATGATCCTGGGTTATGAACGGCCACCATTCACCGTTCTCCTTACACTCGTGCGTCTCCATCGACCTTAAAAGAAAGGGAGGACACCCAACTGCTGGCAGGTAAATTCAGCACACTTTGTCTCAACACAAAAGAGACAGCTCTGTGGTGACCCGTCTTCCACGGTAAACATTTCCTAGCGAATATGGAATCTTCACATTGCAATGACAATATGAGAGAATTGCCACCGATGGATTTGCCGCTGTGCCTACAAACATCATCTTGAGGCCATACAGTAGTGAAGCACGGGAACCCAGGCGCTTCACCCTTTACCCTAGACCAGTGAAACACTGTCTCTAAACATGCCCACATGCCTGTATCTATGCCCGTTTAAAGTTAACACTAAACCGAAATCTTCTGTCCCACTATTTTACAGCATTTTAAAGAAGTACACTGGGAAAGATTTTTCTGCATGGAAGAAACTGCAGGCGGCGTGGCTGAAATGAGAATATCATGCTGCACGGGCTCTTTGCCCTCAGATGTAGAAGTGTCATCAGTGGGCATCATAGAGAAACGGGACTTTAATAAGTGATCATCAACCTCTGTCAATTCCCTTTGTTCTGGACGCCTGACATAAAGAGGTGTCCTCAGTCACATAAACCTCCAGCGACTGGTCTTAATGTGGCACGGAAACATGCCGGTATAAGAGAATTCCGAAGAAGGCTGAACGTCCACAATTGAATGGTCATTGCCAGAAATGAAGTGGCAGCCGGATCAGACTGGGAAACTTCAGCTTCCATTAGACAATGAAGATGTGAGAATCTGGTACGTCCACAGTTCACGGTTTCCTTGGATCCATGAAATTCCGTGTGGAATTTTAGTCAGAAAATGAAAACTCCGGAGTCTCCTGTTCAGCAGGCCCTGGTGTAGCTCCCATAGGCACACTTGTGCTCCTCTATAATTTGGATACAAATCGTTTTCACTGGAATAAAAACCTTGATCAAACCAGGTGGGTCTTGACAAACGAAATTGCTGCGTGTGCCCAGTATACTGACAAGCACCCACCTGTGCTAGTCCATGGCGTATTCAGCACCGGAATCTGCATCGATTGAGCCAAGACAAAGGAAAGCTCAGGGAGGCAGCACCCGTGTGGAAAAGCATTTGTACTTCAAAGATGAGGCCAATGAGGTGAAAGGACAAACCCATGGCAAATAGTTTTCATCATCGGCAGAATTTCACGGAGCAATATTGCTGGGAGAGATAAGGCACCACCTGAGGGAGGCACGCTCAACAAAACTACCTAGGGTAGGAGCCGGGTTGCCCACAGGCACTCGCCATGTCAGGCCTCAGCATTGTAAGGTGGGTTCACTGAAGTCCCTGAGTGAAGTTTTCTCCCCTGTCCTACGTCTACGTTCCTAAAATTTACTCTGCGGTTTCTGATGATCCTGGGTTAGGAACGGCCACCATTCACCGTTCTCCTTACACTCGTGCGTCTCCATCGACCTTAAAAGAAAGGGAGGACACCCAACTGCTGGCAGGTAAATTCAGCACACTTTGTCTCAACACAAAAGAGACAGCTCTGTGGTGACACGTCTTCCACAGTAAAATATTTCCTAGCGAAATAGGAATCTTCCCATCGCAATGACAATATGAGAGAATTGCCACCGATGGATTTGCCGCTGTGCCTACAAACATCATCTTGAGGCCATACAGTAGTGAAGCACGGGAACCCAGGCGCTTCACCCTTTACCCTAGACCAGTGAAACACTGTCTCTAAACATGCCCACATGCCTGTATCTATGCCCGTTTAAAGTTAAACATAAACCGAAATCTTCTGTCCCACTATTTTGCAGCATTTTAAAGAAGTACAATGGGAAAGATTTTTCTGCAAGGAAGAAAGTGCAGGCGGCGTGGCTGAAATGAGAATATCATGCTGCACGAGCTCTTTGCCCTCAGATGTAGAAGTGTCATCAGTGGGCATCATAGAGAAACGGGACTTTTATAAGTGATCATCAACCTCTGTCAATTCCCTTTGTTCTAGACGCCTGACATAAAGAGGTGTCCTCAGTCACATAAACCTCCACCGACTGGTCTTAATGTGGCGCGGGAACATGCCGGTATAAGAGAATTCCGAAGAAGACTGAACGTCCACAATTGAATGGTCATTGCCAGAAATGAAGTGGCAGCCGGATCAGACTGGGAAACTTCAGCTTCCATTAGACAATGAAGATGTGAGAATCTGGTACGTCCACAATTCACGGTTTCCTTAGATCCATGAAATTCCGTGTGGAATTTTAGTCAGAAAATGAAAACTCCGGAGACTCTGTTCAGCAGGCCCTGGTGTAGCTCCCATAGGCACACTTGTGCTCCTCTAGAATTTGGATAAAAATCGTTTTCACTGGAATAAAGAACCTTGATCAAGCCAGGTGGGTCTTGACAAACGAAATTGCTGCGTGTGCCCAGTATACTGACAAGCACCCACCTGTGCTAGTCCATGGCGTATTCAGCACAGGAATCTGCATCGATTGAGCCAAGACAAAGGAAAGCTCAGGGAGGCAGCACCCGTGTGGAAAAGCATTTGTACTTCAAAGATGAGGCCAATGAGGTGAAAGGACAAACCCATGGCAAATAGTTTTCATCATCGGCAGAATTTCACGGAGCAATATTGCTGGGAGAGATAAGGCACCACCTGAGGGAGGCACGCTCAACAAAACTACCTAGGGCAGGAGCCGGGTTGCCCCCAGGCACTAGGCGTGTCAGGCCACAGCATTGTAAGGAGGGTTCACTGAAGTCTCTGAGTGAAGTTTTCTCCGCTGTCCTACGTCTACGTTCCTAAAATTTACTCTGCGGTTTCTGATGATCCTGGGTTATGAACGGCCACCATTCACCGTTGTCCTTACACTCGTGCGTCTCCATCGACCTTAAAAGAAAGGGAGGACACGTAACTGCTGGCAGGTAAATTCAGCACACTTTGTCTCAACAAAAAAGAGACAGCTCTGTGGTGACCCGTCTTCCACGGTAAAACATTTCCTAGCGAATAAGGAATCTTCCCATCGCAATGACAATATGAGAGAATTGCCACCGATGGGTTTGCCGCTGTGCCTACAAACATCATCTTGAGGCCATACAGTAGTGAAGCACGGGAACCCAGGCGCTTCACCCTTTACCCTAGACCAGTGAAACACTGTCTCTAAACATGCCCACATGCCTGTATCTATGCCCGTTTAAAGTTAACACTAAACCAAAATCTTCTTTCCCACTATTTTACAGCATTTTAAAGAAGTACACTGGGAAAGATTTTTCTGCATGGAAGAAACTGCATGCGGCGTGGCTGAAATGAGAATATCATGTAGCACGAGCTCTTTGCCCTCAGATGTAGAAGTGTCATCAGTGGGCATCATAGAGAAACGGGACTTTAATAAGTGATCATCAACCTCTGTCAATTCCCTTTGTTCTGGACGCCTGACATAAAGAGGTGTCCTCAGTCACATAAACCTCCAGCGACTGGTCTTAATGTGGCACGGAAACATGCCGGTATAAGAGAATTCCGAAGAAGGCTGAACGTCCACAATTGAATGGTCATTGCCAGAAATGAAGTGGCAGCCGGATCAGACTGGGAAACTTCAGCTTCCATTAGACAATGAAGATGTGAGAATCTGGTACGTCCACAATTCACGGTTTCCTTAGATCCATGAAATTCCGTGTGGAATTTTAGTCAGAAAATGAAAACTCCGGAGCCTCCTGTTCAGCAGGCCCGGGTGTAGCTCCCATAGGCACACTTGTGCTCCTCTAGAATTTGGATAAAAATCGTTTTCACTGGAATAAAGAACCTTGATCAAGCCAGGTGGGTCTTGACAAACGAAATTGCTGCGTGTGCCCGGTATACTGACAAGCACCCACCTGTGCTAGTCCATGGCGTATTCAGCACAGGAATCTGCATCGATTGAGCCAAGACAAAGGAAAGCTCAGGGAGGCAGCACCCGTGTGGAAAAGCATTTGTACTTCAAAGATGAGGCCAATGAGGTGAAAGGACAAACCCATGGCAAATAGTTTTCATCATCGGCAGAATTTCACGGAGCAATATTGCTGGGAGAGATAAGGCACCACCTGAGGGAGGCACGCTCAACAAAACTACCTAGGGCAGGAGCCGGGTTGCCCCCAGGCACTAGGCGTGTCAGGCCTCAGCATTGTAAGGAGGGTTCACTGAAGTCTCTGAGTGAAGTTTTCTCCGCTGTCCTACGTCTACGTTCCTAAAATTTACTCTGCGGTTTCTGATGATCCTGGGTTATGAACGGCCACCATTCACCGTTCTCCTTACACTCGTGCGTCTCCATCGACCTTAAAAGAAAGGGAGGACACCCAACTGCTGGCAGGTAAATTCAGCACACTTTGTCTCAACACAAAAGAGACAGCTCTGTGGTGACCCGTCTTCCACGGTAAACATTTCCTAGCGAATATGGAATCTTCACATTGCAATGACAATATGAGAGAATTGCCACCGATGGATTTGCCGCTGTGCCTACAAACATCATCTTGAGGCCATACAGTAGTGAAGCACGGGAACCCAGGCGCTTCACCCTTTACCCTAGACCAGTGAAACACTGTCTCTAAACATGCCCACATGCCTGTATCTATGCCCGTTTAAAGTTAACACTAAACCGAAATCTTCTGTCCCACTATTTTACAGCATTTTAAAGAAGTACACTGGGAAAGATTTTTCTGCATGGAAGAAACTGCAGGCGGCGTGGCTGAAATGAGAATATCATGCTGCACGGGCTCTTTGCCCTCAGATGTAGAAGTGTCATCAGTGGGCATCATAGAGAAACGGGACTTTAATAAGTGATCATCAACCTCTGTCAATTCCCTTTGTTCTGGACGCCTGACATAAAGAGGTGTCCTCAGTCACATAAACCTCCACCGACTGGTCTTAATGTGGCACGGAAACATGCCGGTATAAGAGAATTCCGAAGAAGGCTGAACGTCCACAATTGAATGGTCATTGCCAGAAATGAAGTGGCAGCCGGATCAGACTGGGAAACTTCAGCTTCCATTAGACAATGAAGATGTGAGAATCTGGTACGTCCACAGTTCACGGTTTCCTTGGATCCATGAAATTCCGTGTGGAATTTTAGTCAGAAAATGAAAACTCCAGAGTCTCCTGTTCAGCAGGCCCGGGTGTAGCTCCCATAGGCACACTTGTGCTCCTCTATAATTTGGATACAAATCGTTTTCACTGGAATAAAAACCTTGATCAAACCAGGTGGGTCTTGACAAACGAAATTGCTGCGTGTGCCCAGTATACTGACAAGCACCCACCTGTGCTAGTCCATGGCGTATTCAGCACCGGAATCTGCATCGATTGAGCCAAGACAAAGGAAAGCTCAGGGAGGCAGCACCCGTGTGGAAAAGCATTTGTACTTCAAAGATGAGGCCAATGAGGTGAAAGGACAAACCCATGGCAAATAGTTTTCATCATCGGCAGAATTTCACGGAGCAATATTGCTGGGAGAGAAAAGGCACCACCTGAGGGAGGCACGCTTAACAAAACGACCTAGGGTAGAAGCCGGGTTGCCCCCAGGCACTAGGCGTGTCAGGCCTCAGCATTGTAAGGAGGGTTCAATGAAGTCCCTGAGTGAAGTTTTCTCCACTGTCCTACGTCTACGTTCCTAAAATTTACTCTGCGGTTTCTGATGATCCTGGGTTATGAACGGCCACCATTCACCGTTCTCCTTACACTCGTGCGTCTCCATCGACCTTAAAAGAAAGGGAGGACACGCAACTGCTGGCAGGTAAATTCAGCACACTTTGTCTCAACAAAAAAGAGACAGCTCTGTGGTGACCCGTCTTCCACAGTAAAACATTTCCTAGCGAAATAGGAATCTTCCCATCGCAATGACAATATGAGAGAATTGCCACCGATGGATTTGCCGCTGTGCCTACAAACATCATCTTGAGGCCATACAGTAGTGAAGCACGGGAACCCAGGCGCTTCACCCTTTACCCTAGACCAGTGAAACACTGTCTCTAAACATGCCCACATGCCTGTATCTATGCCCGTTTAAAGTTAAACATAAACCGAAATCTTCTGTCCCACTATTTTGCAGCATTTTAAAGAAGTACACTGGGAAAGATTTTTCTGCAAGGAAGAAAGTGCAGGCGGCGTGGCTGAAATGAGAATATCATGCTGCACGAGCTCTTTGCCCTCAGATGTAGAAGTGTCATCAGTGGGCATCATAGAGAAACGGGACTTTAATAAGTGATCATCAACCTCTGTCAAATCCCTTTGTTCTAGACGACTGACATAAAGAGGTGTCCTCAGTCACATAAACCTCCACCGACTGGTCTTAATGTGGCGCGGGAACATGCCGGTATAAGAGAATTCCGAAGAAGGCTGAACGTCCACAATTGAATGGTCATTGCCAGAAATGAAGTGGCAGCCGGATCAGACTGGGAAACTTCAGCTTCCATTAGACAATGAAGATGTGAGAATCTGGTACGTCCACAATTCACGGTTTCCTTAGATCCATGAAATTCCGTGTGGAATTTTAGTCAGAAAATGAAAACTCCGGAGCCTCCTGTTCAGCAGGCCCGGGTGTAGCTCCCATAGGCACACTTGTGCTCCTCTAGAATTTGGATAAAAATCGTTTTCACTGGAATAAAGAAACTTGATCAAGCCAGGTGGGTCTTGACAAACGAAATTGCTGCGTGTGCCCGGTATACTGACAAGCACCCACCTGTGCTAGTCCATGGCGTATTCAGCACCGGAATCTGCATCGATTGAGCCAAGACAAAGGAAAGCTCAGGGAGGCAGCACCCGTGTGGAAAAGCATTTGTACTTCAAAGATGAGGCCAATGAGGTGAAAGGACAAACCCATGGCAAATAGTTTTCATCATCAGAAGAATTTCACGGAGCAATATTGCTGGGAGAGATAAGGAACCAACTGAGGGAGGCATGGTCAACAAAACTACCAAGGGCAGGAGCCGGGTTGCCCCCAGGCACTAGGCGTGTCAGGCCTCAGCATTGTAAGTAGGGTTCACTGAAGTCTCTGAGTGAAGTTTTCTCCGCTGTCCTACGTCTACGTTCCTAAAATTTACTCTGCGGTTTCTGATGATCCTGGGTTAGGAACGGCCACCATTCACCGTTCTCCTTACACTCGTGCGTCTCCATCGACCTTAAAAGAAAGGGAGGACACCCAACTGCTGGCAGATAAATTCAGCACACTTTGTCTCAACACAAAAGAGACAGCTCTGTGGTGACACGTCTTCCACAGTAAAATATTTCCTAGCGAAATAGGAATCTTCCCATCGCAATGACAATATGAGAGAATTGCCACCGATGGATTTGCCGCTGTGCCTACAAACATCATCTTGAGGCCATACAGTAGTGAAGCACGGGAACCCAGGCGCTTCACCCTTTACCCTAGACCAGTGAAACACTGTCTCTAAACATGCCCACATGCCTGTATCTATGCCCGTTTAAAGTTAAACATAAACCGAAATCTTCTGTCCCACTATTTTGCAGCATTTTAAAGAAGTACACTGGGAGAGATTTTTCTGCAAGGAAGAAACTGCAGGCGGCGTGGCTGAAATGAGAATATCATGCTGCACGAGCTCTTTGCCCTCAGATGTAGAAGTGTCATCAGTGGGCATCATAGAGAAACGGGACTTTAATAAGTGATCATCAACCTCTGTCAATTCCCATTGTTCTAGACGCCTGACATAAAGAGGTGTCCTGAGTCACATAAACCTCCACCGACTGGTCTTAATGTGGCGCAGGAACATGCCGGTATAAGAGAATTCCGAAGAAGACTGAACGTCCACAATTGAATGGTCATTTCCAGAAATGAAGTGGCAGCCGGATCAGACTGGGAAACTTCAGCTTCCATTAGACAATGAAGATGTGAGAATCTGGTACGTCCACAATTCACGGTTTCCTTAGATCCATGAAATTCCGTGTGGAATTTTAGTCAGAAAATGAAAACTCCGGAGACTCTGTTCAGCAGGCCCTGGTGTAGCTCCCATAGGCACACTTGTGCTCCTCTAGAATTTGGATAAAAATCGTTTTCACTGGAATAAAGAACCTTGATCAAGCCAGGTGGGTCTTGACAAACGAAATTGCTGCGTGTGCCCGGTATACTGACAAGCACCCACCTGTGCTAGTCCATGGTGTATTCAGCACAGGAATCTGCATCGATTGAGCCAAGACAAAGGAAAGCTCAGGGAGGCAGCACCCGTGTGGAAAAGCATTTGTACTTCAAAGATGAGGCCAATGAGGTGAAAGGACAAACCCATGGCAAATATTTTTCATCATTGGCAGAATTTCACGGAGCAATATTGCTGGGAGAGATAAGGCACCACCTGAGGGAGGCACGCTCAACAAAACTACCTAGGGCAGGAGCCGGGTTGCCCCCAGGCACTAGGCGTGTCAGGCCACAGCATTGTAAGGAGGGTTCACTGAAGTCTCTGAGTGAAGTTTTCTCCGCTGTCCTACGTCTACGTTCCTAAAATTTACTCTGCGGTTTCTGATGATCCTGGGTTATGAACGGCCACCATTCACCGTTCTCCTTACACTCGTGCGTCTCCATCGACCTTAAAAGAAAGGGAGGACACGCAACTGCTGGCAGGTAAATTCAGCACACTTTGTCTCAACAAAAAAGAGACAGCTCTGTGGTGACCCGTCTTCCACGGTAAAACATTTCCTAGCGAATAAGGAATCTTCCCATCGCAATGACAATATGAGAGAATTGCCACCGATGGATTTGCCGCTGTGCCTACAAACATCATCTTGAGGCCATACAGTAGTGAAGCACGGGAACCCAGGCGCTTCACCCTTTACCCTAGACCAGTGAAACACTGTCTCTAAACATGCCCACATGCCTGTATCTATGCCCGTTTAAAGTTAACACTAAACCAAAATCTTCTGTCCCACTATTTTACAGCATTTTAAAGAAGTACACTGGGAAAGATTTTTCTGCATGGAAGAAACTGCAGGCGGCGTGGCTGAAATGAGAATATCATGCTGCACGAGCTCTTTGCCCTCAGATGTAGAAGTGTCATCAGTGGGCATCATAGAGAAACGGGACTTTAATAAGTGATCATCAACCTCTGTCAATTCCCTTTGTTCTGGACGCCTGACATAAAGAGGTGTCCTCAGTCACATAAACCTCCACCGACTGGTCTTAATGTGGCACGGAAACATGCCGGTATAAGAGAATTCCGAAGAAGGCTGAACGTCCACAATTGAATGGTCATTGCCAGAAATGAAGTGGCAGCCGGATCAGACTGGGAAACTTCAGCTTCCATTAGACAATGAAGATGTGAGAATCTGGTACGTCCACAATTCACGGTTTCCTTAGATCCATGAAATTCCGTGTGGAATTTTAGTCAGAAAATGAAAACTCCGGAGCCTCCTGTTCAGCAGGCCCGGGTGTTGCTCCCATAGGCACACTTGTGCTCCTGTAGAATTTGGATAAAAATCGTTTTCACTGGAATAAAGAACCTTGATCAAGCCAGGTGGGTCTTGACAAACGAAATTGCTGCGTGTGCCCGGTATACTGACAAGCACCCACCTGTGCTAGTCCATGGCGTATTCAGCACAGGAATCTGCATCGATTGAGCCAAGACAAAGGAAAGCTCAGGGAGGCAGCACCCGTGTGGAAAAGCATTTGTACTTCAAAGATGAGGCCAATGAGGTGAAAGGACAAACCCATGGCAAATAGTTTTCATATTCGGCAGAATTTCACGGAGCAATATTGCTGGGAGAGATAAGGCACCACCTGAGGGAGGCACGCTCAACAAAACTACCTAGGGCAGGAGCCGGGTTGCCCCCAGGCACTAGGCGTGTAAGGCCTCAGCATTGTAAGGAGGGTTCACTGAAGTCTCTGAGTGAAGTTTTCTCCGCTGTCCTACGTCTACGTTACTAAAATTTACTCTGCGGTTTCTGATGATCCTGGGTTATGAACGGCCACCATTCACCGTTCTCCTTACACTCGTGCGTCTCCATCGACCTTAAAAGAAAGGGAGGACACGCAACTGCTGGCAGGTAAATTCAGCACACTTTGTCTCAACACAAAAGAGACAGCTCTGTGGTGACCCGTCTTCCACGGTAAAACATTTCCTAGCGAATAAGGAATCTTCCCATCGCAATGACAATATGAGAGAATTGCCACCGATGGATTTGCCGCTGTGCCTACAAACATCATCTTGAGGCCATACAGTAGTGAAGCACGGGAACCAAGGCGCTTCACCCTTTACCCTAGACCAGTGAAACACTGTCTCTAAACATGCCCACATGCCTGTATCTATGCCCGTTTAAAGTTAAACATAAACCGAAATCTTCTGTCCCACTATTTTGCAGCATTTTAAAGAAGTACACTGGGAAAGATTTTTCTGCAAGGAAGAAACTGCAGGCGGTGTGGCTGAAATGAGAATATCATGCTGCACGAGCTCTTTGCCCTCAGATGTAGAAGTGTCATCAGTGGGCATCATAGAGAAACGGGACTTTAATAAGTGATCATCAACCTCTGTCAATTCCATTTGTTCTAGACGCCTGACATAAAGAGGTGTCCTGAGTCACATAAACCTCCACCGACTGGTCTTAATGTGGCGCGGGAACATGCCGGTATAAGAGAATTCCGAAGAAGACTGAACGTCCACAATTGAATGGTCATTGCCAGAAATGAAGTGGCAGCCGGATCAGACTGGGAGACTTCAGCTTCCATTAGACAATGAAGATGTGAGAATCTGGTACGTCCACAATTCACGGTTTCCTTTGATCCATGAAATTCCGTGTGAAATTTTAGTCAGAAAATGAAAACTCCGGAGACTCTGTTCAGCAGGCCCTGGTGTAGCTCCCATAGGCACACTTGTGCTCCTCTAGAATTTGGATAAAAATCGTTTTCACCGGAATAAAGAACCTTGATCAAGCCAGGTGGGTCTTGACAAACGAAATCGCTGCGTGTGCCCAGTATACTGACAAGCACCCACCTGTGCTAGTCCATGGCGTATTCAGCACCGGAATGTGCATCGATTGAGCCAAGACAAAGGAAAGCTCAGGGAGGCAGCACCCGTGTGGAAAAGCATTTGTACTTCAAAGATGAGGCCAATGAGGTGAAAGGACAAACCCATGGCAAATAGTTTTCATCATCGGCAGAATTTCACGGAGCAATATTGCTGGGAGAGATAAGGCACCACCTGAGGGAGGCACGGTCAACAAAACTACCTAGGGCAGAAGCCGGGTTGCCCCCAGGCACTCGGCATGTCAGGCCTCAGCATTGTAAGGAGGGTTCACTGAAGTCTCTGAGTGAAGTTTTCTCCGCTGTCCTACGTCTACGTTCCTAAAATTTACTCTGCGGTTTCTGATGATCCTGGGTTATGAACGGCCACCATTCACCATTCTCCTTACACTCGTGCGTCTCCATCGACCTTAAAAGAAAGGGAGGACAGGCAACTGCGGGCAGGTACATTCAGCACACTTTGTCTCAACAAAAAAGAGACAGCTCTGTGGTGACCCGTCTTCCACGGTTAAACATTTCCTAGCGAATAAGGAATCTTCATATCGCAATGACAATATGAGAGAATTGTCACCGATGGATTTGCCGCTGTGCCTACAAACATCATCTTGAGGCCATACAGTAGTGAAGCACGGGAACCCAGGCGCTTCACCCTTTACACTAGACCAGTGAAACACTGTCTCTAAACATGCCCACATGCCTGTATCTATGCCCGTTTAAAGTTAACACTAAACCGAAATCTTCTGTCCCACTATTTTACAGCATTTTAAAGAAGTACACTGGGAAAGATTTTTCTGCATGGAAGAAACTGCATGCGGCGTGGCTGAAATGAGAATATCATGCTGCACGAGCTCTTTGCCCTCAGATGTAAAAGTGTCATCAGTGGGCATCATAGAGAAATGGGACTTTAATAAGTGATCATCAACCTCTGTCAATTCCCTTTGTTCTAGACGCCTGACATAAAGAGGTGTCCTCAGTCACATAAACCTCCACCGACTGGTCTTAATGTGGCACGGGAACATGCCGGTATAAGAGAATTCCGAAGAAGGCTGAACGTCCACAATTGAATGGTCATTGCCAGAAATGAAGTGGCAGCCGGATCAGACTGGGAAACTTCAGCTTCCATTAGACAATGAAGATGTGAGAATCTGGTACGTCCACAATTCACGGTTTCCTTAGATCCATGAAATTCCGTGTGGAATTTTAGTCAGAAAATGAAAACTCCGGAGAGTCCTGTTCAGCAGGCCCGGGTGTAGCTCCCATAGGCACACTTGTGCTCCTCTAGAATTTGGATAAAAATCGTTTTCACTGGAATAAAGAACCTTGATCAAGCCAGGTGGGTCTTGACAAACGAAATTGCTGCGTGTGCCCAGTATACTGACAAGCACCTACCTGTGCTAGTCCATGGCGTATTCAGCACAGGAATCTGCATCGATTGAGCCAAGACAAAGGAAAGCTCAGGGAGGCAGCACCCGTGTGGAAAAGCATTTGTACTTCAAAGATGAGGCCAATGAGGTGAAAGGACAAACCCATGGCAAATAGTTTTCATCATCAGCAGAAATTCACGGAGCAATATTGCTGGGAGAGATAAGGCACCACCTGAGGGAGGCATGCTCAACAAAACTACCTAGGGCAGGAGCCGGGTTGCCCCCAGGCACTAGGCGTGTCAGGCCTAGCATTGTAAGGAGGGTTCACTGAAGTCCCTGAGTGAAGTTTTCTCCGCTGTCCTACGTCTACGTTCCTAAAATTTACTCTGCGGTTTCTGATGATCCTGGGTTATGAACGGCCACCATTCACCGTTCTCCTTACACTCGTGCGTCTCCATCGACCTTAAAAGAAAGGGAGAACACGCAACTGCTGGCAGGTAAATTCAGCATACTTTGTCTCAACAAAAAAGAGACAGCTCTGTGGTGACCCGTCTTCCACAGTAAAACATTTCCTAGCGAATAAGGAATCTTCCCATCCCAATGACAATATGAGAGAATTGCCACCGATGGATTTGCCGCTGTGCCTACAAACATCATCTTGAGGCCATACAGTAGTGAAGCACGGGAACCCAGGCGCTTCACCCTTTACCCTAGACCAGTGAAACACTGTCTCTAAACATGCCCACATGCCTGTATCTATGCCCGTTTAAAGTTAAACATAAACCGAAATCTTCTGTCCCACTATTTTGCAGCATTTTAAAGAAGTACACTGGGAAAGATTTTTCTGCAAGGAAGAAAGTGCAGGCGGCGTGGCTGAAATGAGAATATCATGCTGCACGAGCTCTTTGCCCTCAGATGTAGAAGTGTCATCAGTGGGCATCATAGAGAAAGGGGACTTTAATAAGTGATCATCAACCTCTGTCAATTCCCTTTGTTCTAGACGCCTGACATAAAGAGGTGTCCTGAGTCACATAAACCTACACCGACTGGTCTTAATGTGGCGGGGGAACATGCCGGTATAAGAGAATTCCGAAGAAGGCTGAACGTCCACAATTGAATGGTCATTGCCAGAAATGAAGTGGCAGCCGGATCAGACTGGGAAACTTCAGCTTCCATTAGACAATGAAGATGTGAGAATCTGGTACGTCCACAGTTCACGGTTTCCTTGGATCCATGAAATTCCGTTTGGAATTTTAGTCAGAAAATGAAAACTCCGGAGCCTCCTGTTCAGCAGGCCCGGGTGTAGCTCCCATAGGCACACTTGTGCTCCTCTAGAATTTGGATAAAAATCGTTTTCATTGGAATAAAGAACCTTGATCAAGCCAGGTGGGTCTTGACAAACGAAAATGCTGCGTGTGCCCGGTATACTGACAAGCACCCACCTGTGCTAGTCCATGGCGTATTCAGCACCGGAATCTGCATCGATTGAGCCAAGACAAAGGAAAGCTCAGGGAGGCAGCACCTGTGTGGAAAAGCATTTGTACTTCAAAGATGAGGCCAATGAGGTGAAAGGACAAACCCATGGCAAATAGTTTTCATCATCGGCAGAATTTCACGGAGCAATATTGCTGGGAGAGAAAAGGCACCACCTGAGGGAGGCACGCTCAACAAGACGACCTAGGGCAGGAGCCGGGTTGCCCCCAGGCACTAGGCTTGTAAGGCCTCAGCATTGTAAGGAGGGTTCACTGAAGTCCCTGACTGAAGTTTTCTCCGCTGTCCTACGTCTACGTTCCTAAAATTTACTCTGCGGTTTCTGATGATCCTGGGTTATGAACGGCCACCATTCACCGTTCTCCTTACACTCGTGCGTCTCCATCGACCTTAAAAGAAAGGGAGGACAGGCAACTGCTGGCAGGTAAATTCAGCACACTTTGTCTCAACACAAAAGAGACAGCTCTGTGGTGACCCGTCTTCCACGGTAAAACATTTCCTAGCGAATAAGGAATCTTCACATTGCAATGACAATATGAGAGAATTGCCACCGATGGATTTGCCGCTGTGCCTACAAACATCATCTTGAGGCCATACAGTAGTGAAGCACGGGAACCCAGGCGCTTCACCCTTTACCCTAGACCAGTGAAACACTGTCTCTAAACATGCCCACATGCCTGTATCTCTGCCCGTTTAAAGTTAAACATAAACCGAAATCTTCTGTCCCACTATTTTGCAGCATTTTAAAGAAGTACACTGGGAAAGATTTTTCTGCAAGGAAGAAACTGCAGGCGGCGTGGCTGAAATGAGAATATCATGCTGCACGAGCTCTTTGCCCTCAGATGTAGAAGTGTCATCAGTGGGCATCATAGAGAAATGGGACTTTAATAAGTGATCAACAACCTCTGTCAATTCCCTTTGTTCTAGACGCCTGACATAAAGAGTTGTCCTGAGTCACATAAAACTCCACCGACTGTTCTTAATGTGGCGCGGGAACATGCCGGTATAGGAGAATTCCGAAGAAGGCTGAACGTCCACAATTGAATGGTCATTGCCAGAAATGAAGTGGCAGCCGGATCAGACTGGGAAACTTCAGCTTCCATTAGACAATGACGATGTGAGAATCTGGTACGTCCACAATTCATGGTTTCCTTAGATCCATGAAATTCCGTGTGGAATTTTAGTCAGAAAATGAAAACTCCGGAGCCTCTGTTCAGCAGGCCCTGGTGTAGCTCCCATAGGCACACTTGTGCTCCTCTAGAATTTGGATAAAAATCGTTTTCACTGGAATAAAGGACCTTGATCAAGCCAGGTGGGTCTTGACAAACGAAATTGCTGTGTGTGCCCGGTATACTGACAAACACCCACCTGTGCTAGTCCATGGCGTATTCAGCACAGGAATCTGCATCGATTGAGCCAAGACAAAGGAAAGCTCGGGGAGGCAGCACCCGTGTGGAAAAGCATTTGTACTTCAAAGATGAGGCCAATGAGGTGAAAGGACAAACCCATGGCAAATAGTTTTCATCATCCGCAAAATTTCATGGAGCAATATTGCTGGGAGAGATAAGGCACCACCTGAGGGAGGCACCCTCAACAAAACGACCTAGGGCAGGAGCCGGGTTGCCCCCAGGCACTAGGCGTGTAAGGCCTCAGCATTGTAAGGAGGGTTCACTGAAGTCTCTGAGTGAAGTTTTCTCCGCTGTCCTACGTCTACGTTCCTAAAATTTACTCTGCGGTTTCTGATGATCCTGGGTTATGAACGGCCACCATTCACCGTTCTCCTTACACTCGTGCGTCTCCATCGACCTTAAAAGAAAGGGAGGACACGCAACTGCTGGCAGGTAAATTCAGCACACTTTGTCTCAACACAAAAGAGACAGCTCTGTGGTGACCCGTCTTCCACGGTAAAACATTTCCTAGCGAATAAGGAATCTTCACATTGCAATGACAATATGAGAGAATTGCCACCGATGGATTTGCCGCTGCGCCTACAAACATCATCTTGAGGCAATAGAGTAGTGAAGCACGAGAACCCAGGCGCTTCACCCTTTACCCTAGACCACTGAAACACTTTCTCTAAACATGCCCACATGCCTGTATCTAAGCCCGTTTAAAGTTAACACTAAACCGAAATCTTCTGTCCCACTATTTTACAGCATTTTAAAGAAGTACACTGGGAAAGATTTTTCTGCATGGAAGAAACTGCATGCGGCGTGGCTGAAATGAGAATATCATGCTGCACGAGCTCTTTGCCCTCAGATGTAGAAGTGTCATCAGTGGGCATCATAGAGAAATGGGACTTTAATAAGTGATCAACAACCTCTGTCAATTCCCTTTGTTCTAGACGCCTGACATAAAGAGTTGTCCTGAGTCACATAAAACTCCACCGACTGTTCTTAATGTGGCGCGGGAACATGCCGGTATAGGAGAATTCCGAAGAAGGCTGAACGTCCACAATTGAATGGTCATTGCCAGAAATGAAGTGGCAGCCGGATCAGACTGGGAAACTTCAGCTTCCATTAGACAATGACGATGTGAGAATCTGGTACGTCCACAATTCATGGTTTCCTTAGATCCATGAAATTCCGTTTGGAATTTTAGACAGAAAATGAAAACTCCGGAGCCTCCTGTTCAGCAGGCCCGGGTGTAGCTCCCATAGGCACACTTGTGCTCCTCTAGAATTTGGATAAAAATCGTTTTCATTGGAATAAAGAACCTTGATCAAGCCAGGTGGGTCTTGACAAACGAAAATGCTGCGTGTGCCCGGTATACTGACAAGCACCCACCTGTGCTAGTCCATGGCGTATTCAGCACCGGAATCTGCATCGATTGAGCCAAGACAAAGGAAAGCTCAGGGAGGCAGCACCTGTGTGGAAAAGCATTTGTACTTCAAAGATGAGGCCAATGAGGTGAAAGGACAAACCCATGGCAAATAGTTTTCATCATCGGCAGAATTTCACGGAGCAATATTGCTGGGAGAGAAAAGGCACCACCTGAGGGAGGCACGCTCAACAAGACGACCTAGGGCAGGAGCCGGGTTGCCCCCAGGCACTAGGCTTGTAAGGCCTCAGCATTGTAAGGAGGGTTCACTGAAGTCCCTGACTGAAGTTTTCTCCGCTGTCCTACGTCTACGTTCCTAAAATTTACTCTGCGGTTTCTGATGATCCTGGGTTATGAACGGCCACCATTCACCGTTCTCCTTACACTCGTGCGTCTCCATCGACCTTAAAAGAAAGGGAGGACAGGCAACTGCTGGCAGGTAAATTCAGCACACTTTGTCTCAACACAAAAGAGACAGCTCTGTGGTGACCCGTCTTCCACGGTAAAACATTTCCTAGCGAATAAGGAATCTTCACATTGCAATGACAATATGAGAGAATTGCCACCGATGGATTTGCCGCTGTGCCTACAAACATCATCTTGAGGCCATACAGTAGTGAAGCACGGGAACCCAGGCGCTTCACCCTTTACCCTAGACCAGTGAAACACTGTCTCTAAACATGCCCACATGCCTGTATCTCTGCCCGTTTAAAGTTAAACATAAACCGAAATCTTCTGTCCCACTATTTTGCAGCATTTTAAAGAAGTACACTGGGAAAGATTTTTCTGCAAGGAAGAAACTGCAGGCGGCGTGGCTGAAATGAGAATATCATGCTGCACGAGCTCTTTGCCCTCAGATGTAGAAGTGTCATCAGTGGGCATCATAGAGAAATGGGACTTTAATAAGTGATCAACAACCTCTGTCAATTCCCTTTGTTCTAGACGCCTGACATAAAGAGTTGTCCTGAGTCACATAAAACTCCACCGACTGTTCTTAATGTGGCGCGGGAACATGCCGGTATAGGAGAATTCCGAAGAAGGCTGAACGTCCACAATTGAATGGTCATTGCCAGAAATGAAGTGGCAGCCGGATCAGACTGGGAAACTTCAGCTTCCATTAGACAATGACGATGTGAGAATCTGGTACGTCCACAATTCATGGTTTCCTTAGATCCATGAAATTCCGTGTGGAATTTTAGTCAGAAAATGAAAACTCCGGAGCCTCTGTTCAGCAGGCCCTGGTGTAGCTCCCATAGGCACACTTGTGCTCCTCTAGAATTTGGATAAAAATCGTTTTCACTGGAATAAAGGACCTTGATCAAGCCAGGTGGGTCTTGACAAACGAAATTGCTGTGTGTGCCCGGTATACTGACAAACACCCACCTGTGCTAGTCCATGGCGTATTCAGCACAGGAATCTGCATCGATTGAGCCAAGACAAAGGAAAGCTCAGGGAGGCAGCACCCGTGTGGAAAAGCATTTGTACTTCAAAGATGAGGCCAATGAGGTGAAAGGACAAACCCATGGCAAATAGTTTTCATCATCCGCAAAATTTCATGGAGCAATATTGCTGGGAGAGATAAGGCACCACCTGAGGGAGGCACCCTCAACAAAACGACCTAGGGCAGGAGCCGGGTTGCCCCCAGGCACTAGGCGTGTAAGGCCTCAGCATTGTAAGGAGGGTTCACTGAAGTCTCTGAGTGAAGTTTTCTCCGCTGTCCTACGTCTACGTTCCTAAAATTTACTCTGCGGTTTCTGATGATCCTGGGTTATGAACGGCCACCATTCACCGTTCTCCTTACACTCGTGCGTCTCCATCGACCTTAAAAGAAAGGGAGGACACGCAACTGCTGGCAGGTAAATTCAGCACACTTTGTCTCAACACAAAAGAGACAGCTCTGTGGTGACCCGTCTTCCACGGTAAAACATTTCCTAGCGAATAAGGAATCTTCACATTGCAATGACAATATGAGAGAATTGCCACCGATGGATTTGCCGCTGCGCCTACAAACATCATCTTGAGGCAATAGAGTAGTGAAACACGAGAACCCAGGCGCTTCACCCTTTACCCTAGACCACTGAAACACTTTCTCTAAACATGCCCACATGCCTGTATCTAAGCCCGTTTAAAGTTAACACTAAACCGAAATCTTCTGTCCCACTATTTTACAGCATTTTAAAGAAGTACACTGGGAAAGATTTTTCTGCATGGAAGAAACTGCATGCGGCGTGGCTGAAATGAGAATATCATGCTGCACGAGCTCTTTGCCCTCAGATGTAGAAGTGTCATCAGTGGGCATCAGAGAGAAACGGGACTTTAATAAGTGATCATCAACCTCTGTCAATTCCCTTTGTTCTAGATGCCTGAAATAAAGAGTTGTCCTGAGTCACATAAACCTCCACCGACTGGTCTTAATGTGGCGCGGGAACATGCCGGTGTAAGAGAATTCGGAAGAATGCTGAACGTCCACAATTGAATGGTCATTGCCAGAAATGAAGTGGCAGCCGGATCAGACTGGGAAACGTCAGCATCCATTAGACAATGAAGATGTGAGAATCTGGTACGTGCACAATTCATGGTTTCCTTAGATCCATGAAATTCCGTGTGGAATTTTAGTCAGAAAATGAAAACTCCGGAGCCTCTGTTTAGCAGGCCCTGATGTAGCTCCCATAGGCACACTTGTGCTCCTCTAGAATTTGGATAAAAATCGTTTTCACTGGAATAAAGAACCTTGATCAAGCCAGGTGGGTCTTGACAAACGAAATTGCTGCGTGTGCCCAGTATACTGACAAGCACCTACCTGTGCTAGTCCATGGCGTATTCAGCACAGGAATCTGCATCGATTGAGCCAAGACAAAGGAAAGCTCAGGGAGGCAGCACCCGTGTGGAAAAGCATTTGTACTTCAAAGATGAGGCCAATGAGGTGAAAGGACAAACCCATGGCAAATAGTTTTCATCATCAGCAGAAATTCACGGAGCAATATTGCTGGGAGAGATAAGGCACCACCTGAGGGAGGCATGCTCAACAAAACTACCTAGGGCAGGAGCCGGGTTGCCCCCAGGCACTAGGCGTGTCAGGCCTAGCATTGTAAGGAGGGTTCACTGAAGTCCCTGAGTGAAGTTTTCTCCGCTGTCCTACGTCTACGTTCCTAAAATTTACTCTGCGGTTTCTGATGATCCTGGGTTATGAACGGCCACCATTCACCGTTCTCCTTACACTCGTGCGTCTCCATCGACCTTAAAAGAAAGGGAGAACACGCAACTGCTGGCAGGTAAATTCAGCATACTTTGTCTCAACAAAAAAGAGACAGCTCTGTGGTGACCCGTCTTCCACAGTAAAACATTTCCTAGCGAATAAGGAATCTTCCCATCCCAATGACAATATGAGAGAATTGCCACCGATGGATTTGCCGCTGTGCCTACAAACATCATCTTGAGGCCATACAGTAGTGAAGCACGGGAACCCAGGCGCTTCACCCTTTACCCTAGACCAGTGAAACACTGTCTCTAAACATGCCCACATGCCTGTATCTATGCCCGTTTAAAGTTAAACATAAACCGAAATCTTCTGTCCCACTATTTTGCAGCATTTTAAAGAAGTACACTGGGAAAGATTTTTCTGCAAGGAAGAAAGTGCAGGCGGCGTGGCTGAAATGAGAATATCATGCTGCACGAGCTCTTTGCCCTCAGATGTAGAAGTGTCATCAGTGGGCATCATAGAGAAAGGGGACTTTAATAAGTGATCATCAACCTCTGTCAATTCCCTTTGTTCTAGACGCCTGACATAAAGAGGTGTCCTGAGTCACATAAACCTACACCGACTGGTCTTAATGTGGCGGGGGAACATGCCGGTATAAGAGAATTCCGAAGAAGGCTGAACGTCCACAATTGAATGGTCATTGCCAGAAATGAAGTGGCAGCCGGATCAGACTGGGAAACTTCAGCTTCCATTAGACAATGAAGATGTGAGAATCTGGTACGTCCACAGTTCACGGTTTCCTTGGATCCATGAAATTCCGTTTGGAATTTTAGTCAGAAAATGAAAACTCCGGAGCCTCCTGTTCAGCAGGCCCGGGTGTAGCTCCCATAGGCACACTTGTGCTCCTCTAGAATTTGGATAAAAATCGTTTTCATTGGAATAAAGAACCTTGATCAAGCCAGGTGGGTCTTGACAAACGAAAATGCTGCGTGTGCCCGGTATACTGACAAGCACCCACCTGTGCTAGTCCATGGCGTATTCAGCACCGGAATCTGCATCGATTGAGCCAAGACAAAGGAAAGCTCAGGGAGGCAGCACCTGTGTGGAAAAGCATTTGTACTTCAAAGATGAGGCCAATGAAGTGAAAGGACAAACCCATGGCAAATAGTTTTCATCATCGGCAGAATTTCACGGAGCAATATTGCTGGGAGAGAAAAGGCACCACCTGAGGGAGGCACGCTCAACAAGACGACCTAGGGCAGGAGCCGGGTTGCCCCCAGGCACTAGGCTTGTAAGGCCTCAGCATTGTAAGGAGGGTTCACTGAAGTCCCTGACTGAAGTTTTCTCCGCTGTCCTACGTCTACGTTCCTAAAATTTACTCTGCGGTTTCTGATGATCCTGGGTTATGATCGGCCACCATTCACCGTTCTCCTTACACTCGTGCGTCTCCATCGACCTTAAAAGAAAGGGAGGACAGGCAACTGCTGGCAGGTAAATTCAGCACACTTTGTCTCAACACAAAAGAGACAGCTCTGTGGTGACCCGTCTTCCACGGTAAAACATTTCCTAGCGAATAAGGAATCTTCACATTGCAATGACAATATGAGAGAATTGCCACCGATGGATTTGCCGCTGTGCCTACAAACATCATCTTGAGGCCATACAGTAGTGAAGCACGGGAACCCAGGCGCTTCACCCTTTACCCTAGACCAGTGAAACACTGTCTCTAAACATGCCCACATGCCTGTATCTCTGCCCGTTTAAAGTTAAACATAAACCGAAATCTTCTGTCCCACTATTTTGCAGCATTTTAAAGAAGTACACTGGGAAAGATTTTTCTGCAAGGAAGAAACTGCAGGCGGCGTGGCTGAAATGAGAATATCATGCTGCACGAGCTCTTTGCCCTCAGATGTAGAAGTGTCATCAGTGGGCATCATAGAGAAATGGGACTTTAATAAGTGATCAACAACCTCTGTCAATTCCCTTTGTTCTAGACGCCTGACATAAAGAGTTGTCCTGAGTCACATAAAACTCCACCGACTGTTCTTAATGTGGCGCGGGAACATGCCGGTATAGGAGAATTCCGAAGAAGGCTGAACGTCCACAATTGAATGGTCATTGCCAGAAATGAAGTGGCAGCCGGATCAGACTGGGAAACTTCAGCTTCCATTAGACAATGACGATGTGAGAATCTGGTACGTCCACAATTCATGGTTTCCTTAGATCCATGAAATTCCGTGTGGAATTTTAGTCAGAAAATGAAAACTCCGGAGCCTCTGTTCAGCAGGCCCTGGTGTAGCTCCCATAGGCACACTTGTGCTCCTCTAGAATTTGGATAAAAATCGTTTTCACTGGAATAAAGGACCTTGATCAAGCCAGGTGGGTCTTGACAAACGAAATTGCTGTGTGTGCCCGGTATACTGACAAACACCCACCTGTGCTAGTCCATGGCGTATTCAGCACAGGAATCTGCATCGATTGAGCCAAGACAAAGGAAAGCTCAGGGAGGCAGCACCCGTGTGGAAAAGCATTTGTACTTCAAAGATGAGGCCAATGAGGTGAAAGGACAAACCCATGGCAAATAGTTTTCATCATCCGCAAAATTTCACGGAGCAATATTGCTGGGAGAGATAAGGCACCACCTGAGGGAGGCACCCTCAACAAAACGACCTAGGGCAGGAGCCGGGTTGCCCCCAGGCACTAGGCGTGTAAGGCCTCAGCATTGTAAGGAGGGTTCACTGAAGTCTCTGAGTGAAGTTTTCTCTGCTGTCCTACGTCTACGTTCCTAAAATTTACTCTGCGGTTTCTGATGATCCTGGGTTATGAACGGCCACCATTCACCGTTCTCCTTACACTCGTGCGT
The DNA here is from genome assembly GCF_050624435.1 of Tenrec ecaudatus. NCBI lineage: Eukaryota > Metazoa > Chordata > Mammalia > Afrosoricida > Tenrecidae > Tenrec > Tenrec ecaudatus. Next base: position 293,185 of record NW_027457617.1, read on the forward strand.
CTCCATCGACCTTAAAAGAAAGGGAGGACACGCAACTGCTGGCAGGTAAATTCAGCACACTTTGTCTCAACACAAAAGAGACAGCTCTGTGGTGACCCGTCTTCCACGGTAAAACATTTCCTAGCGAATAAGGAATCTTCACATTGCAATGACAATATGAGAGAATTGCCACCGATGGATTTGCCGCTGCGCCTACAAACATCATCTTGAGGCAATAGAGTAGTGAAGCACGAGAACCCAGGCGCTTCACCCTTTACCCTAGACCACTGAAACACTTTCTCTAAACATGCCCACATACCTGTATCTAAGCCCGTTTAAAGTTAACACTAAACCGAAATCTTCTGTCCCACTATTTTACAGCATTTTAAAGAAGTACACTGGGAAAGATTTTTCTGCATGGAAGAAACTGCATGCGGCGTGGCTGAAATGAGAATATCATGCTGCACGAGCTCTTTGCCCTCAGATGTAGAAGTGTCATCAGTGGGCATCAGAGAGAAACGGGACTTTAATAAGTGATCATCAACCTCTGTCAATTCCCTTTGTTCTAGATGCCTGAAATAAAGAGTTGTCCTGAGTCACATAAACCTCCACCGACTGGTCTTAATGTGGCGCGGGAACATGCCGGTGTAAGAGAATTCGGAAGAATGCTGAACGTCCACAATTGAATGGTCATTGCCAGAAATGAAGTGGCAGCCGGATCAGACTGGGAAACGTCAGCATCCATTAGACAATGAAGATGTGAGAATCTGGTACGTGCACAATTCATGGTTTCCTTAGATCCATGAAATTCCGTGTGGAATTTTAGTCAGAAAATGAAAACTCCGGAGCCTCTGTTTAGCAGGCCCTGATGTAGCTCCCATAGGCACACTTGTGCTCCTCTAGAATTTGGATAAAAATCGTTTTCACTGGAATAAAGAACCTTGATCAAGCCAGGTGGGTCTTGACAAACGAAATTGCTGTGTGTGCCCAGTATACTGACAAGCACCCACCTGTGCTACTCCATGGCGTATTCAGCACAGGAATCTGCATCGATTGAGCCAAGACAAAGGAAAGCTCATGGAGGCAGCACCCGTGTGGAAAAGCATTTGTACTTCAAAGATGAGGCCAATGAGGTAAAAGGACAAACCCATGGCAAATAGTTTTCATCATCGGCAGAATTTCACGGAGCAATATTGCTGGGAGAGATAAGGCACCACCTGAGGGAGGCACGGTCAACAAAACTACCTAGGGCAAGAGCGGGGTTGCCCCCAGGCACTAGGCGTGTCAGGCCTCAACATTGTAAGGAGGGTTCACTGAAGTCCCTGAGTAAAGTTTTCCCCGCTGCCCTACGTCTACGTTCCTAAAATTTACTCTGCGGTTTCTGATGATCCTGGATTATGAACGGCCACCATTCACCGTTCTCCTTACACTCGTGCGTCTCCATCGACCTTAAAAGAAAGGGAAGACACGCAACTGCTGGCAGGTAAATTCAGCACACTTTGTCTCAACACAAATGAGACAGCTCTGTGGTGACCCGTCTTCCACGGTAAAACATTTCCTAGCGAATAAGGAATCTTCCCATCGCAATGACAATATGAAAGAATTGCCACCGATGGATTTGCCGCTGTGCCTACAAACATCATCTTGAGGCCATACAGTAGTGAAGCACGGGAACCCAGGCGCTTCACCCTTTACCCTAGACCAGTGAAACACTGTCTCTAAACATGCCCACATGCCTGTATCTCTGCCCGTTTAAAGTTAAACATAAACCGAAATCTTCTGTCCCACTATTTTGCAGCATTTTAAAGAAGTACACTGGGAAAGATTTTTCTGCATGGAAGAAAATGCATGCGGCGTGGCTGAAATGAGAATATCATGCTGCACGAGCTCTTTGCCCTCAGATGTAGAAGTGTCATCAGTGGGCATCATAGAGAAATGGGACTTTAATAAGTGATCAACAACCTCTGTCAATTCCCTTTGTTCTAGACGCCTGACATAAAGAGTTGTCCTGAGTCACATAAAACTCCACCGACTGTTCTTAATGTGGCGCGGGAACATGCCGGTATAGGAGAAGTCCGAAGAAGGCTGAACGTCCACAATTGAATGGTCATTGCCAGAAATGAAGTGGCAGCCGGATCAGACTGGGAAACTTCAGCTTCCATTAGACAATGAAGATGTGAGAATCTGGTACGTCCACAATTCATGGTTTCCTTAGATCCATGAAATTCCGTGTGGAATTTTAGTCAGAAAATGAAAACTCTGGAGCCTCTGTTCAGCAGGCCCTGGTGTAGCTCCCATAGGCACACTTGTGCTCCTCTAGAATTTGGATAAAAATCGTTTTCACTGGAATAAAGGACCTTGATCAAGCCAGGTGGGTCTTGACAAAAGAAATTGCTGTGTGTGCCCGGTATACTGACAAGCACCCATCTGTGCTAGTCCATGGCGTATTCAGCACAGGAATCTGCATCGATAGAGCCAAGACAAAGGAAAGCTCAGGGAGGCAGCACCCGTGTTTAAAAGCATTTGTACTTCAAAGATGAGGCCAATGAGGTGAAAGGACAAACCCATGGCAAATAGTTTTCATCATCCGCAAAATTTCACGGAGCAATATTGCTGGGAGAGATAAGGCACCACCTGAGGGAGGCACCCTCAACAAAACGACCTAGGGCAGGAGCCGGGTTGCCCCCAGGCACTAGGCGTGTAAGGCCTCAGCATTGTAAGGAGGTTTCACTGAAGTCTCTGAGTGAAGTTTTCTCCGCTGTCCTATGTCTATGTTCCTAAAATTTACTCTGCGGTTTCTGATGATCCTGGGTTATGAACGGCCACCATTCACCGTTCTCCTTACACTCGTGCGTCTCCATCGACCTTAAAAGAAAGGGAGGACACGCAACTGCTGGCAGGTAAATTCAGCACACTTTGTCTCAACACAAAAGAGACAGCTCTGTGGTGACCCGTCTTCCACGGTAAAACATTTCCTAGCGAATAAGGAATCTTCAAATTGCAATGACAATATGAGAGAATTGCTACCGATGGATTTGCCGCTGTGCCTACAAACATCATCTTGAGGCCATACAGTAGTGAAGTACGGGAACCCAGGCGCTTCACCCTTTACCCTAGACCATTGAAACACTGTCTCTAAACATGCCCACATGCCTGTATCTATGCCCGTTTAAAGTTAACACTAAACCGAAATCTTCTGTCCCACTATTTTACAGCATTTTAAAGAAGTACACTGGGAAAGATTTTTCTGCAAGGAAGAAACTGCAGGCGGCGTGGCTGAAATGAGAATATCATGATGCACGAGCTCTTTGCCCTCAGATGTAGAAGTGTCATCAGTGGGCATCATAGAGAAACGGGACTTTAATAAGTGATCATCAACCTCTGTCAATTCCCTTTGTTCTAGACGCCTGACATAAAGAGGTGTCCTCAGTCACATAAACCTCCACCGACTGGTCTTAATGTGGCGCGGGAACATGCCGGTGTAAGAGAATTCGGAAGAATGCTGAACGTCCACAATTGAATGGTCATTGCCAGAAATGAAGTGGCAGCCGGATCAGACTGGGAAACGTCAGCATCCATTAGACAATGAAGATGTGAGAATCTGGTACGTGCACAATTCATGGTTTCCTTAGATCCATGAAATTCCGTGTGGAATTTTAGTCAGAAAATGAAAACTCCGGAGCCTCTGTTTAGCAGGCCCTGATGTAGCTCCCATAGGCACACTTGTGCTCCTCTAGAATTTGGATAAAAATCGTTTTCACTGGAATAAAGAACCTTGATCAAGCCAGGTGGGTCTTGACAAACGAAATTGCTGTGTGTGCCCAGTATACTGACAAGCACCCACCTGTGCTACTCCATGGCGTATTCAGCACAGGAATCTGCATTGATTGAGCCAAGACAAAGGAAAGCTCATGGAGGCAGCACCCGTGTGGAAAAGCATTTGTACTTCAAAGATGAGGCCAATGAGGTAAAAGGACAAACCCATGGCAAATAGTTTTCATCATCGGCAGAATTTCACGGAGCAATATTGCTGGGAGAGATAAGGCACCACCTGAGGGAGGCACGGTCAACAAAACTACCTAGGGCAAGAGCGGGGTTGCCCCCAGGCACTAGGCGTGTCAGGCCTCAGCATTGTAAGGAGGGTTCACTGAAGTCCCTGAGTAAAGTTTTCTCCGCTGCCCTACGTCTACGTTCCTAAAATTTACTCTGCGGTTTCTGATGATCCTGGATTATGAACGGCCACCATTCACCGTTCTCCTTACACTCGTGCGTCTCCATCGACCTTAAAAGAAAGGGAAGACACGCAACTGCTGGCAGGTAAATTCAGCACACTTTGTCTCAACACAAATGAGACAGCTCTGTGGTGACCCGTCTTCCACGGTAAAACATTTCCTAGCGAATAAGGAATCTTCCCATCGCAATGACAATATGAGAGAATTGCCACCGATGGATTTGCCGCTGTGCCTACAAACATCATCTTCAGGCCATACAGTAGTGAAGCACGGGAACCCAGGCGCTTCACCCTTTACCCTAGACCAGTGAAACACTGTCTCTAAACATGCCCACATGCCTGTATCTATGCCCGTTTAAAGTTAAACATAAACCGAAATCTTCTGTCCCACTATTTTGCAGCATTTTAAAGAAGTACACTGGGAAAGATTTTTCTGCATGGAAGAAAATGCATGCGGCGTGGCTGAAATGAGAATATCATGCTGCACGAGCTCTTTGCCCTCAGATGTAGAAGTGTCATCAGTGGGCATCATAGAGAAATGGGACTTTAATAAGTGATCAACAACCTCTGTCAATTCCCTTTGTTCTAGACGCCTGACATAAAGAGTTGTCCTGAGTCACATAAAACTCCACCGACTGTTCTTAATGTGGCGCGGGAACATGCCGGTATAGGAGAATTCCGAAGAAGGCTGAACGTCCACAATTGAATGGTCATTGCCAGAAATGAAGTGGCAGCCGGATCAGACTGGGAAACTTCAGCTTCCATTAGACAATGACGATGTGAGAATCTGGTACGTCCACAATTCATGGTTAACTTAGATCCATGAAATTCCGTGTGGAATTTTAGTCAGAAAATGAAAACTCCGGAGCCTCTGTTCAGCAGGCCCTGGTGTAGCTCCCATAGGCACACTTGTGCTCCTCTAGAATTTGGATAAAAATCGTTTTCACTGGAATAAAGGACCTTGATCAAGCCAGGTGGGTCTTGACAAAAGAAATTGCTGCGTGTGCCCGGTATACTGACAAGCACCCATCTGTGCTAGTCCATGGCGTATTCAGCACAGGAATCTGCATCGATTGAGCCAAGACAAAGGAAAGCTCAGGGAGGCAGCACCCGTGTGGAAAAGCATTTGTACTTCAAAGATGAGGCCAATGAGGTGAAAGGACAAACCCATGGCAAATAGTTTTCATCATCCGCAAAATTTCACGGAGCAATATTGCTGGGAGAGATAAGGCACCACCTGAGGGAGGCACCCTCAACAAAACGACCTAGGGCAGGAGCCGGGTTGCCCCCAGGCACTAGGCGTGTAAGGCCTCAGCATTGTAAGGAGGTTTCACTGAAGTCTCTGAGTGAAGTTTTCTCCGTTGTCCTATGTCTATGTTCCTAAAATTTACTCTGCGGTTTCTGATGATCCTGGGTTATGAACGGCCACCATTCACCGTTCTCCTTACACTCGTGCGTCTCCATCGACCTTAAAAGAAAGGGAGGACACGCAACTGCTGGCAGGTAAATTCAGCACACTTTGTCTCAACACAAAAGAGACAGCTCTGTGGTGACCCGTCTTCCACGGTAAAACATTTCCTAGCGAATAAGGAATCTTCAAATTGCAATGACAATATGAGAGAATTGCTACCGATGGATTTGCCGCTGTGCCTACAAACATCATCTTGAGGCCATACAGTAGTGAAGTACGGGAACCCAGGCGCTTCACCCTTTACCCTAGACCATTGAAACACTGTCTCTAAACATGCCCACATGCCTGTATCTATGCCCGTTTAAAGTTAAACATAAACCGAAATCTTCTGTCCCACTATTTTGCAGCATTTTAAAGAAGTACACTGGGAAAGATTTTTCTGCAAGGAAGAAACTGCAGGCGGCGTGGCTGAAATGAGAATATCATGCTGCATGAGCTCTTTGCCCTCAGATGTAGAAGTGTCATCAGTGGGCATCATAGAGAAACGGGACTTTAATAAGTGATCATCAACCTCTGTCAATTCCCTTTGTTCTAGACGCCTGACATAAAGAGGTGTCCTCAGTCACATAAACCTCCACCGACTGGTCTTAATGTGGCGCGGGAACATGCCGGTATAAGAGAATTCCGAAGAAGGCTGAACGTCCACAATTGAATGGTCATTGCCAGAAATGAAGTGGCAGCCGGATCAGACTGGGAAACTTCAGCTTCCATTAGACAATGAAGATGTGAGAATCTGGTATGTCCACAATTCACGGTTTCCTTAGATCCATGAAATTCCGTTTGGAATTTTAGTCAGAAAATGAAAACTCCGGAGCCTCCTGTTCAGCAGGCCCGGGTGTAGCTCCCATAGGCACACTTGTGCTCCTCTAGAATTTGGATAAAAATCGTTTTCACTGGAATAAAGAACCTTGATCAAGCCAGGTGGGTCTTGACAAACGAAATTGCTGCGTGTGCCCGGTATACTGACAAGCACCCACCTGTGCTAGTCCATGGCGTATTCAGCACAGGAATCTGCATCGATTGAGCCAAGTCAAAGGAAAGCTCAGGGAGGCAGCACCCGTGTGGAAAAGCATTTGTACTTCAAAGATGAGGCCAATGAGGTGAAAGGACAAACCCATGGCAAATAGTTTTCATCATCGGCAGAATTTCACGGAGCAATATTGCTGGGAGAGAAAAGGCACCACCTGAGGGAGGCACGCTCAACAAAACGACCTAGGGCAGGAGCCGGGTTGCCACCAGGCACTAGGCGTGTCAGGCCTCAGCATTGTAAGGAGGGTTCACTGAAGTCCCTGAGTGAAGTTTTCTCCGCTGTCTTACGTCTACGTTCCTAAAATTTACTCTGCGGTTTCTGATGATCCTGGGTTATGAACGGCCACCATTCACCGTTGTCCTTACACTTGTGCGTCTCCATCGATCTTAAAAGAAAGGGAGGACACGCAACTGCTGGCAGGTAAATTCAGCACACTTTGTCTCAACACAAAAGAGACAGCTCCGTGGTTTCCCGTCTTCCACGGTAAAACATTTCCTAGCGAATAAGGAATCTTCACATTGCAATGACAATATGAGAGAATTGCCACCGATGGATTTGCCGCTGTGCCTACAAACATCATCTTGAGGCCATACAGTAGTGAAGCACGGGAACCCAGGCGCTTCACCCTTTACCCTAGACCAGTGAAACACTGTCTCTAAACATGCCCACATGCCTGTTTCTATGCCCGTTTAAAGTTAAACATAAACCGAAATCTTCTGTCCCACTATTTTGCAGCATTTTAAAGAAGTACACTGGGAAAGATTTTTCTGCATGGAAGAAAATGCATGCGGTGTGGCTGAAATGAGAATATCATGCTGCACGAGCTCTTTGCCCTCAGATGTAGAAGTGTCATCAGTGGGCATCATAGAGAAATGGGACTTTAATAAGTGATCAACAACCTCTGTCAATTCCCTTTGTTCTAGACGCCTGACATAAAGAGTTGTCCTGAGTCACATAAAACTCCACCGACTGTTCTTAATGTGGCGCGGGGAACATGCCGGTATAGGAGAATTCCGAAGAAGGCTGAACGTCCACAATTGAATGGTCATTGCCAGAAATGAAGTGGCAGCCGGATCAGACTGGGAAACTTCAGCTTCCATTAGACAATGAAGATGTGAGAATCTGGTACGTCCACAATTCATGGTTAACTTAGATCCATGAAATTCCGTGTGGAATTTTAGTCAGAAAATGAAAACTCCGGAGCCTCTGTTCAGCAGGCCCTGGTGTAGCTCCCATAGGCACACTTGTGCTCCTCTAGAATTTGGATAAAAATCGTTTTCACTGGAATAAAGGACCTTGATCAAGCCAGGTGGGTCTTGACAAAAGAAATTGCTGTGTGTGCCCGGTATACTGACAAGCACCCATCTGTGCTAGTCCATGGCGTATTCAGCACAGGAATCTGCATCGATTGAGCCAAGACAAAGGAAAGCTCAGGGAGGCAGCACCCGTGTGGAAAAGCATTTGTACTTCAAAGATGAGGCCAATGAGGTGAAAGGACAAACCCATGGCAAATAGTTTTCATCATCCGCAAAATTTCACGGAGCAATATTGCTGGGAGAGATAAGGCACCACCTGAGGGAGGCACCCTCAACAAAACGACCTAGGGCAGGAGCCGGGTTGCCCCCAGGCACTAGGCGTGTAAGGCCTCAGCATTGTAAGGAGGTTTCACTGAAGTCTCTGAGTGAAGTTTTCTCCGCTGTCCTATGTCTATGTTCCTAAAATTTACTCTGCGGTTTCTGATGATCCTGGGTTATGAACGGCCACCATTCACCGTTCTCCTTACACTCGTGCGTCTCCATCGACCTTAAAAGAAAGGGAGGACACGCAACTGCTGGCAGGTAAATTCAGCACACTTTGTCTCAACACAAAAGAGACAGCTCTGTGGTGACCCGTCTTCCACGGTAAAACATTTCCTAGCGAATAAGGAATCTTCAAATTGCAATGACAATATGAGAGAATTGCTACCGATGGATTTGCCGCTGTGCCTACAAACATCATCTTGAGGCCATACAGTAGTGAAGTACGGGAACCCAGGCGCTTCACCCTTTACCCTAGACCATTGAAACACTGTCTCTAAACATGCCCACATGCCTGTATCTATGCCCGTTTAAAGTTAAACATAAACCGAAATCTTCTGTCCCACTATTTTGCAGCATTTTAAAGAAGTACACTGGGAAAGATTTTTCTGCAAGGAAGAAACTGCAGGCGGCGTGGCTGAAATGAGAATATCATGCTGCATGAGCTCTTTGCCCTCAGATGTAGAAGTGTCATCAGTGGGCATCATAGAGAAACGGGACTTTAATAAGTGATCATCAACCTCTGTCAATTCCCTTTGTTCTAGACGCCTGACATAAAGAGGTGTCCTCAGTCACATAAACCTCCACCGACTGGTCTTAATGTGGCGCGGGAACATGCCGGTATAAGAGAATTCCGAAGAAGGCTGAACGTCCACAATTGAATGGTCATTGCCAGAAATGAAGTGGCAGCCGGATCAGACTGGGAAACTTCAGCTTCCATTAGACAATGAAGATGTGAGAATCTGGTATGTCCACAATTCACGGTTTCCTTAGATCCATGAAATTCCGTTTGGAATTTTAGTCAGAAAATGAAAACTCCGGAGCCTCCTGTTCAGCAGGCCCGGGTGTAGCTCCCATAGGCACACTTGTGCTCCTCTAGAATTTGGATAAAAATCGTTTTCACTGGAATAAAGAACCTTGATCAAGCCAGGTGGGTCTTGACAAACGAAATTGCTGCGTGTGCCCGGTATACTGACAAGCACCCACCTGTGCTAGTCCATGGCGTATTCAGCACAGGAATCTGCATCGATTGAGCCAAGTCAAAGGAAAGCTCAGGGAGGCAGCACCCGTGTGGAAAAGCATTTGTACTTCAAAGATGAGGCCAATGAGGTGAAAGGACAAACCCATGGCAAATAGTTTTCATCATCGGCAGAATTTCACGGAGCAATATTGCTGGGAGAGAAAAGGCACCACCTGAGGGAGGCACGCTCAACAAAACGACCTAGGGCAGGAGCCGGGTTGCCACCAGGCACTAGGCGTGTCAGGCCTCAGCATTGTAAGGAGGGTTCACTGAAGTCCCTGAGTGAAGTTTTCTCCGCTGTCTTACGTCTACGTTCCTAAAATTTACTCTGCGGTTTCTGATGATCCTGGGTTATGAACGGCCACCATTCACCGTTGTCCTTACACTTGTGCGTCTCCATCGATCTTAAAAGAAAGGGAGGACACGCAACTGCTGGCAGGTAAATTCAGCACACTTTGTCTCAACACAAAAGAGACAGCTCCGTGGTTTCCCGTCTTCCACGGTAAAACATTTCCTAGCGAATAAGGAATCTTCACATTGCAATGACAATATGAGAGAATTGCCACCGATGGATTTGCCGCTGTGCCTACAAACATCATCTTGAGGCCATACAGTAGTGAAGCACGGGAACCCAGGCGCTTCACCCTTTACCCTAGACCAGTGAAACACTGTCTCTAAACATGCCCACATGCCTGTTTCTATGCCCGTTTAAAGTTAAACATAAACCGAAATCTTCTGTCCCACTATTTTGCAGCATTTTAAAGAAGTACACTGGGAAAGATTTTTCTGCAAGGAAGAAAGTGCAGGCGGCGTGGCTGAAATGAGAATATCATGCTGCACGAGCTCTTTGCCCTCAGATGTAGAAGTGTCATCAGTGGGCATCATAGAGAAACGGGACATTAATAAGTGATCATCAACCTCTGTCAATTCCCTTTGTTCTAGATGCCTGAAATAAAGAGTTGTCCTGAGTCACATAAACCTCCACCGACTGGTCTTAATGTGGCGCGGGAACATGCCGGTGTAAGAGAATTCGGAAGAATGCTGAACGTCCACAATTGAATGGTCATTGCCAGAAATGAAGTGGCAGCCGGATCAGACTGGGAAACGTCAGCATCCATTAGACAATGAAGATGTGAGAATCTGGTACGTGCACAATTCATGGTTAACTTAGATCCATGAAATTCCGTGTGGAATTTTAGTCAGAAAATGAAAACTCCGGAGCCTCTGTTTAGCAGGCCCTGATGTAGCTCCCATAGGCACACTTGTGCTCCTTTAGAATTTGGATAAAAATCGTTTTCACTGGAATAAAGAACCTTGATCAAGCCAGGTGGGTCTTGACAAACGAAATTGCTGTGTGTGCCCAGTATACTGACAAGCACCCACATGTGCTACTCCATGGCGTATTCAGCACAGGAATCTGCATCGATTGAGCCAAGACAAAGGAAAGCTCATGGACGCAGCACCCGTGTGGAAAAGCATTTGTACTTCAAAGATGAGGCCAATGAGGTAAAAGGACAAACCCATGGCAAATAGTTTTCATCATCGGCAGAATTTCACGGAGCAATATTGCTGGGAGAGATAAGGCACCACCTGAGGGAGGCACGGTCAACAAAACTACCTAGGGCAAGAGCGGGGTTGCCCCCAGGCACTAGGCGTGTCAGGCCTCAGCATTGTAAGGAGGGTTCACTGAAGTCCCTGAGTAAAGTTTTCTCCGCTGCCCTACGTCTACGTTCCTAAAATTTACTCTGCGGTTTCTGATGATCCTGGATTATGAACGGCCACCATTCACCGTTCTCCTTACACTCGTGCGTCTCCATCGACCTTAAAAGAAAGGGAAGACACGCAACTGCTGGCAGGTAAATTCAGCACACTTTGTCTCAACACAAATGAGACAGCTCTGTGGTGACCCGTCTTCCACGGTAAAACATTTCCTAGCGAATAAGGAATCTTCCCATCGCAATGACAATATGAGAGAATTGCCACCGATGGATTTGCCGCTGTGCCTACAAACATCATCTTCAGGCCATACAGTAGTGAAGCACGGGAACCCAGGCGCTTCACCCTTTACCCTAGACCAGTGAAACACTGTCTCTAAACATGCCCACATGCCTGTATCTATGCCCGTTTAAAGTTAAACATAAACCGAAATCTTCTGTCCCACTATTTTGCAGCATTTTAAAGAAGTACACTGGGAAAGATTTTTCTGCAAGGAAGAAAGTGCAGGCGGCGTGGCTGAAATGAGAATATCATGCTGCACGAGCTCTTTGCCCTCAGATGTAGAAGTGTCATCAGTGGGCATCATAGAGAAACGGGACTTTAATAAGTGATCATCAACCTCTGTCAATTCCCATTGTTCTAGACGCCTGACATAAAGAGTTGTCCTGAGTCACATAAACCTCCACCGACTGGTCTTAATGTGGCGCGGGAACATGCCGGTGTAAGAGAAATCCGAAGAAGGCTGAACGTCCACAATTGAATGGTCATTGCCAGAAATGAAGTGGCAGCCGGATCAGACTGGGAAACGTCAGCATCCATTAGACAATGAAGATGTGAGAATCTGGTACGTCCACAATTCATGGTTTCCTTAGATCCATGAAATTCCGTGTGGAATTTTAGTCAGAAAATGAAAACTCCGGAGCCTCCTGTTCAGCAGGCCCGGGTGTAGCTCCAATAGGCACACTTGTGCTCCTCTGGAATTTGGATAAAAATCGTTTTCACTGGAATAAAGAACCTTGATCAAGCCAGGTGGGTCTTGACAAACGAAATTGCTGCGTGTGCCCGGTATACTGACAAGCACCCACCTGTGCTAGTCCATGGCGTATTCAGCACAGGAATCTGCATCGATTGAGCCAAGACAAAGGAAAGCTCAGGGAGGCAGCACCCGTGTGGAAAAGCATTTGTACTTCAAAGATGAGGCCAATGAGGTGAAAGGACAAACCCATGGCAAATAGTTTTCATCATAGGCAGAATTTCACAGAGCAATATTGCTGGGAGAGATAAGGCACCACCTGAGGGAGGCACGCTCAACAAAACTACCTAGGGCAGGAGCCGGGTTGCCCCCAGGCACTAGGCGTGTCAGGCCTCAGCATTGTAAGGAGGGTTCACTGAAGTCCCTGACTGAAGTTTTCTCCGCTGTCCTACGTCTACGTTCCTAAAATTTACTCTGCGGTTTCTGATGATCCTGGGTTATGAACGGCCACCATTCACCGTTGTCCTTCCACTCGTGTGTCTCCATCGACCTTAAAAGAAAGGGAGGACAGGCAAGTGCTGGCAGGTAAATTCAGCACACTTTGTCTCAACACAAAAGAGACAGCTCTGTGGTGACCTGTCTTCCACGGTAAAACATTTCCTAGCGAATAAGGAATCTTCACATTGCAATGACAATATGAGAGAATTGCCACCGATGGATTTGCCGCTGTGCCTACAAACATCATCTTGAGGCCATACAGTAGTGAAGCACGGGAACCCAGGCGCTTCACCCTTTACCCTAGACCAGTGAAACACTGTCTCTAAACATGCCCACATGCCTGTATCTATGCCCGTTTAAAGTTAAACATAAACCGAAATCTTCTGTCCCACTATTTTGCAGCATTTTAAAGAAGTACACTGGGAAAGATTTTTCTGCAAGGAAGAAACTGCAGGCGGCGTGGCTGAAATGATAATATCATGCTGCACGAGCTCTTTGCCCTCAGATGTAGAAGTGTCATCAGTGGGCATCATAGAGAAACGGGACTTTAATAAGTGATCATCAACCTCTGTCAATTCCCTTTGTTCTAGACGCCTGACATAAAGAGGTGTCCTGAGTCACATAAACCTACACCGACTGGTCTTAATGTGGCGGGGGAACATGCCGGTATAGGAGAATTCCGAAGAAGGCTGAAAGTCCACAATTGAATGGTCATTGCCAGAAATGAAGTGGCAGCCGGATCAGACTGGGAAACTTAAGCTTCCATTAGACAATGAAGATGTGAGAATCTGGTACGTCCATAATTCATGGTTTCCTTAGATCTATGAAATTCCGTTTGGAATTTTAGTCAGAAAATGAAAACTCCGGAGCCTCCAGTTCAGCAGGCCCGGGTGTAGCTCCCATAGGCACACTTGTGCTCCTCTAGAATTTGGATAAAAATCGTTTTCACTGCAATAAAGAACCTTGATCAAGCCAGGTGGGTCTTGACAAACGAAATTGCTGCGTGTGCCCGGTATACTGACAAGCACCCACCTGTGCTAGTCCATGGCGTATTCAGCACAGGAATCTGCATCGATTGAGCCAAGACAAAGGAAAGCTCAGGGAGGCAGCACCCGTGTGGAAAAGCATTTGTACTTCAAAGATGAGGCCAATGAGGTGAAAGGACAAACCCATGGCAAATAGTTTTCATCATAGGCAGAATTTCACAGAGCAATATTGCTGGGAGAGATAAGGCACCACCTGAGGGAGGCACGCTCAACAAAACTACCTAGGGCAGGAGCCGGGTTGCCCCCAGGCACTAGGCGTGTCAGGCCTCAGCATTGTAAGGAGGGTTCACTGAAGTCCCTGACTGAAGTTTTCTCCGCTGTCCTACGTCTACGTTCCTAAAATTTACTCTGCGGTTTCTGATGATCCTGGGTTATGAACGGCCACCATTCACCGTTGTCCTTCCACTCGTGCGTCTCCATCGACCTTAAAAGAAAGGGAGGACAGGCAACTGCTGGCAGGTAAATTCAGCACACTTTGTCTCAACACAAAAGAGACAGCTCTGTGGTGACCCGTCTTCCACGGTAAAACATTTCCTAGCGAATAAGGAATCTTCACATTGCAATGACAATATGAGAGAATTGCCACCGATGGATTTGCCGCTATGCCTACAAACATCATCTTGAGGCCATACAGTAGTGAAGCACGGGAACCCAGGCGCTTCACCCTTTACCCTAGACCAGTGAAACACTGTCTATAAACATGCCCACATGCCTGTATCTATGCCCGTTTAAAGTTAACACTAAACCGAAATCTTCTGTCCCACTATTTTACAGCATTTTAAAGAAGTACACTGGGAAAGATTTTTCTGCATGGAAGAAACTGCATGCGGCGTGGCTGAAATGAGAATATCAAGCTGCACGAGCTCTTTGCCCTCAGATGTAGAAGTGTCATCAGTGGGCATCATAGAGAAACGGGACTTTAATAAGTGATCATCAACCTCTGTCAATTCCCATTGTTCTAGACGCCTGACATAAAGAGTTGTCCTGAATCACATAAACCTCCACCGACTGGTCTTAATGTGGCGCGGGAACATGCCGGTGTAAGAGAAATCCGAAGAAGGCTGAACGTCCACAATTGAATGGTCATTGCCAGAAATGAAGTGGCAGCCGGATCAGACTGGGAAACGTCAGCATCCATTAGACAATGAAGATGTGAGAATCTGGTACGTCCACAATTCATGGTTTCCTTAGATCCATGAAATTCCGTGTGGAATTTTAGTCAGAAAATGAAAACTCCGGAGCCTCCTGTTCAGCAGGCCCGGGTGTAGCTCCAATAGGCACACTTGTGCTCCTCTGGAATTTGGATAAAAATCGTTTTCACTGGAATAAAGAACCTTGATCAAGCCAGGTGGGTCTTGACAAACGAAATTGCTGTGTGTGCCCAGTGTACTGACAAGCACCCGCCTGTGCTAGTCCATGGTGTATTCAGCACAGGAATCTGCATCGATTGAGCCAAGACAAAGGAAAGCTCAGGGAGGCAGCACCCGTGTGGAAAAGCATTTGTACTTCAAAGATGAGGCCAATGAGGTAATAGGACAAACCCATGGCAAATAGTTTTCATCATCGGCAGAATTTCACGGAACAATATTGCTGGGAGTGATAAGGCACCACCTGAGGGAGGCACGCTCAACAAAACTACCTAGGTCAGGAGCCGGGTTGCCACCAGGCACTAGGCGTGTCAGGCCTCAGCATTGTAAGGAGGGTTCACTGAAGTCCCTGAGGGAAGTTTTCTCCGCTGTCCTACGTCTACGTTCCTAAAATTTACTCTGCGGT
The DNA here is from genome assembly GCF_050624435.1 of Tenrec ecaudatus. Taxonomy (NCBI): domain Eukaryota; kingdom Metazoa; phylum Chordata; class Mammalia; order Afrosoricida; family Tenrecidae; genus Tenrec; species Tenrec ecaudatus. Next base: position 308,719 of record NW_027457617.1, read on the forward strand.
TTCTGATGATCCTGGGTTATGAACGGCCACCATTCACCGTTGTCCTTCCACTCGTGCGTCTCCATCGACCTTAAAAGAAAGGGAGGACACGCAACTGCTGGCAGGTAAATTCAGCACACTTTGTCTCAACACAAAAGAGACAGCTCTGTGGTGACCCGTCTTCCACGGTAAAACATTTCCTAGCGAATAAGGAATCTTCACATTGCAATGACAATATGAGAGAATTGCCACCGATGGATTTGCCGCTGTGCCTACAAACATCATCTTGAGGCCATACAGTCGTGAAGCACGGGAACCCAGGCGCTTCACCCTTTACCCTAGACCAGTGAAACACTGTCTCTAAACATGCCCACATGCCTGTATCTATGCCCGTTTAAAGTTAAACATAAACCGAAATCTTCTGTCCCACTATTTTGCAGCATTTTAAAGAAGTACACTGGGAAAGATTTTTCTGCAAGGAAGAAACTGCAGGCGGCGTGGCTGAAATGAGAATATCATGCTGCACGAGCTCTTTGCCCTCAGATGTAGAAGTGTCATCAGTGGGCATCATAGAGAAACGGGACTTTAATAAGTGATCATCAACCTCTGTCAATTCCCTTTGTTCTAGACGCCTGACATAAAGAGGTGTCCTGAGTCACATAAACCTACACCGACTGGTCTGAATGTGGCGGGGGAACATGCCGGTATAGGAGAATTCCGAAGAAGGCTGAACGTCCACAATTGAATGGTCATTGCCAGAAATGAAGTGGCAGCCGGATCAGACTGGGAAACTTCAGCTTCCATTAGACAATGAAGATGTGAGAATCTGGTACGTCCATAATTCATGGTTTCCTTAGATCTATGAAATTCCGTTTGGAATTTTAGTCAGAAAATGAAAACTCCGGAGCCTCCAGTTCAGCAGGCCCGGGTGTAGCTCCCATAGGCACACTTGTGCTCCTCTAGAATTTGGATAAAAATCGTTTTCACTGCAATAAAGAACCTTGATCAAGCCAGGTGGGTCTTGACAAACGAAATTGCTGCGTGTGCCCGGTATACTGACAAGCACCCACCTGTGCTAGTCCATGGCGTATTCAGCACAGGAATCTGCATCGATTGAGCCAAGACAAAGGAAAGCTCAGGGAGGCAGCACCCGTGTGGAAAAGCATTTGTACTTCAAAGATGAGGCCAATGAGGTGAAAGGACAAACCCATGGCAAATAGTTTTCATCATAGGCAGAATTTCACAGAGCAATATTGCTGGGAGAGATAAGGCACCACCTGAGGGAGGCACGCTCAACAAAACTACCTAGGGCTGGAGCCGGGTTGCCCCCAGGCACTAGGCGTGTCAGGCCTCAGCATTGTAAGGAGGGTTCACTGAAGTCCCTGACTGAAGTTTTCTCCGCTGTCCTACATCTACGTTCCTAAAATTTACTCTGCGGTTTCTGATGATCCTGGGTTATGAACGGCCACCATTCACCGTTGTCCTTCCACTCGTGCGTCTCCATCGACCTTAAAAGAAAGGGAGGACAGGCAACTGCTGGCAGGTAAATTCAGCACACTTTATCTCAACACAAAAGAGACAGCTCTGTGGTGACCCGTCTTCCACGGTAAAACATTTCCTAGCGAATAAGGAATCTTCACATTGCAATGACAATATGAGAGAATTGCCACCGATGGATTTGCCGCTATGCCTACAAACATCATCTTGAGGCCATACAGTAGTGAAGCACGGGAACCCAGGCGCTTCACCCTTTACCCTAGACCAGTGAAACACTGTCTATAAACATGCCCACATGCCTGTATCTATGCCCGTTTAAAGTTAACACTAAACCGAAATCTTCTGTCCCACTATTTTACAGCATTTTAAAGAAGTACACTGGGAAAGATTTTTCTGCATGGAAGAAACTGCATGCGGCGTGGCTGAAATGAGAATATCAAGCTGCACGAGCTCTTTGCCCTCAGATGTAGAAGTGTCATCAGTGGGCATCATAGAGAAACGGGACTTTAATAAGTGATCATCAACCTCTGTCAATTCCCATTGTTCTAGACGGCTGACATAAAGAGTTGTCCTGAGTCACATAAACCTCCACCGACTGGTCTTAATGTGGCGCGGGAACATGCCGGTGTAAGAGAAATCCGAAGAAGGCTGAACGTCCACAATTGAATGGTCATTGCCAGAAATGAAGTGGCAGCCGGATCAGACTGGGAAACGTCAGCATCCATTAGACAATGAAGATGTGAGAATCTGGTACGTCCACAATTCATGGTTTCCTTAGATCCATGAAATTCCGTGTGGAATTTTAGTCAGAAAATGAAAACTCCGGAGCCTCCTGTTCAGCAGGCCCGGGTGTAGCTCCAATAGGCACACTTGTGCTCCTCTGGAATTTGGATAAAAATCGTTTTCACTGGAATAAAGAACCTTGATCAAGCCAGGTGGGTCTTGACAAACGAAATTGCTGTGTGTGCCCAGTGTACTGACAAGCACCCGCCTGTGCTAGTCCATGGTGTATTCAGCACAAGAATCTGCATCGATTGAGCCAAGACAAAGGAAAGCTCAGGGAGGCAGCACCCGTGTGGAAAAGCATTTGTACTTCAAAGATGAGGCCAATGAGGTAATAGGACAAACCCATGGCAAATAGTTTTCATCATCGGCAGAATTTCACGGAACAATATTGCTGGGAGTGATAAGGCACCACCTGAGGGAGGCACGCTCAACAAAACTACCTAGGTCAGGAGCCGGGTTGCCACCAGGCACTAGGCGTGTCAGGCCTCAGCATTGTAAGGAGGGTTCACTGAAGTCCCTGAGGGAAGTTTTCTCCGCTGTCCTACGTCTACGTTCCTAAAATTTACTCTGCGGTTTCTGATGATCCTGGGTTATGAACGGCCACCATTCACCGTTGTCCTTCCACTCGTGCGTCTCCATCGACCTTAAAAGAAAGGGAGGACACGCAACTGCTGGCAGGTAAATTCAGCACACTTTGTCTCAACACAAAAGAGACAGCTCTGTGGTGACCCGTCTTCCACGGTAAAACATTTCCTAGCGAATAAGGAATCTTCACATTGCAATGACAATATGAGAGAATTGCCACCGATGGATTTGCCGCTGTGCCTACAAACATCATCTTGAGGCCATACAGTCGTGAAGCACGGGAACCCAGGCGCTTCACCCTTTACCCTAGACCAGTGAAACACTGTCTCTAAACATGCCCACATGCCTGTATCTATGCCCGTTTAAAGTTAAACATAAACCGAAATCTTCTGTCCCACTATTTTGCAGCATTTTAAAGAAGTACACTGGGAAAGATTTTTCTGCAAGGAAGAAACTGCAGGCGGCGTGGCTGAAATGAGAATATCATGCTGCACGAGCTCTTTGCCCTCAGATGTAGAAGTGTCATCAGTGGGCATCATAGAGAAACGGGACTTTAATAAGTGATCATCAACCTCTGTCAATTCCCTTTGTTCTAGACGCCTGACATAAAGAGGTGTCCTGAGTCACATAAACCTACACCGACTGGTCTTAATGTGGCGGGGGAACATGCCGGTATAGGAGAATTCCGAAGAAGGCTGAACGTCCACAATTGAATGGTCATTGCCAGAAATGAAGTGGCAGCCGGATCAGACTGGGAAACTTCAGCTTCCATTAGACAATGAAGATGTGAGAATCTGGTACGTCCATAATTCATGGTTTCCTTAGATCTATGAAATTCCGTTTGGAATTTTAGTCAGAAAATGAAAACTCCAGAGCCTCCAGTTCAGCAGGCCCGGGTGTAGCTCCCATAGGCACACTTGTGCTCCTCTAGAATTTGGATAAAAATCGTTTTCACTGCAATAAAGAACCTTGATCAAGCCAGGTGGGTCTTGACAAACGAAATTGCTGCGTGTGCCCGGTATACTGACAAGCACCCACCTGTGCTAGTCCATGGCGTATTCAGCACAGGAATCTGCATCGATTGAGCCAAGACAAAGGAAAGCTCAGGGAGGCAGCACCCGTGTGGAAAAGCATTTGTACTTCAAAGATGAGGCCAATGAGGTGAAAGGACAAACCCATGGCAAATAGTTTTCATCATAGGCAGAATTTCACAGAGCAATATTGCTGGGAGAGATAAGGCACCACCTGAGGGAGGCACGCTCAACAAAACTACCTAGGGCAGGAGCCGGGTTGCCCCCAGGCACTAGGCGTGTCAGGCCTCAGCATTGTAAGGAGGGTTCACTGAAGTCCCTGACTGAAGTTTTCTCCGCTGTCCTACGTCTACGTTCCTAAAATTTACTCTGCGGTTTCTGATGATCCTGGGTTATGAACGGCCACCATTCACCGTTGTCCTTCCACTCGTGCGTCTCCATTGACCTTAAAAGAAAGGGAGGACAGGCAACTGCTGGCAGGTAAATTCAGCACACTTTGTCTCAACACAAAAGAGACAGCTCTGTGGTGACCCGTCTTCCACGGTAAAACATTTCCTAGCGAATAAGGAATCTTCACATTGCAATGACAATATGAGAGAATTGCCACCGATGGATTTGCCGCTATGCCTACAAACATCATCTTGAGGCCATACAGTAGTGAAGCACGGGAACCCAGGCGCTTCACCCTTTACCCTAGACCAGTGAAACACTGTCTATAAACATGCCCACATGCCTGTATCTATGCCCGTTTAAAGTTAACACTAAACCGAAATCTTCTGTCCCACTATTTTACAGCATTTTAAAGAAGTACACTGGGAAAGATTTTTCTGCATGGAAGAAACTGCATGCGGCGTGGCTGAAATGAGAATATCAAGCTGCACGAGCTCTTTGCCCTCAGATGTAGAAGTGTCATCAGTGGGCATCATAGAGAAACGGGACTTTAATAAGTGATCATCAACCTCTGTCAATTCCCATTGTTCTAGACGCCTGACATAAAGAGTTGTCCTGAGTCACATAAACCTCCACCGACTGGTCTTAATGTGGCGCGGGAACATGCCGGTGTAAGAGAAATCCGAAGAAGGCTGAACGTCCACAATTGAATGGTAATTGCCAGAAATGAAGTGGCAGCCGGATCAGACTGGGAAACGTCAGCATCCATTAGACAATGAAGATGTGAGAATCTGGTACGTCCACAATTCATGGTTTCCTTAGATCCATGAAATTCCGTGTGGAATTTTAGTCAGAAAATGAAAACTCCGGAGCCTCCTCTTCAGCAGGCCCGGATGTAGCTCCAATAGGCACACTTGTGCTCCTCTGGAATTTGGATAAAAATCGTTTTCACTGGAATAAAGAACCTTGATCAAGCCAGGTGGGTCTTGACAAACGAAATTGCTGTGTGTGCCCAGTGTACTGACAAGCACCCGCCTGTGCTAGTCCATGGTGTATTCAGCACAGGAATCTGCATCGATTGAGCCAAGACAAAGGAAAGCTCAGGGAGGCAGCACCCTTGTGGAAAAGCATTTGTACTTCAAAGATGAGGCCAATGAGGTAATAGGACAAACCCATGGCAAATAGTTTTCATCATCGGCAGAATTTCACGGAGCAATATTGCTGGGAGAGATAAGGCACCACCTGAGGGAGGCACGCTCAACAAAACGACCTAGGTCAGGAGCCGGGTTGCCACCAGGCACTAGGCGTGTCAGGCCTCAGCATTGTAAGGAGGGTTCACTGAAGTCCCTGAGGGAAGTTTTCTCCGCTGTCCTAAGTCTACGTTCCTAAAATTTACTCTGCGGTTTCTGATGATCCTGGGTTATGAACGGCCACCATTCACCGTTGTCCTTCCACTCGTGCGTCTCCATCGACCTTAAAAGAAAGGGAGGACACGCAACTGCTGGCAGGTAAATTCAGCACACTTTGTCTCAACACAAAAGAGACAGCTCTGTGGTGACCCGTCTTCCACGGTAAAACATTTCCTAGCGAATAAGGAATCTTCACATTGCAATGACAATATGAGAGAATTGCCACCGATGGATTTGCCGCTGTGCCTACAAACATCATCTTGAGGCCATACAGTCGTGAAGCACGGGAACCCAGGCGCTTCACCCTTTACCCTAGACCAGTGAAACACTGTCTCTAAACATGCCCACATGCCTGTATCTATGCCCGTTTAAAGTTAAACATAAACCGAAATCTTCTGTCCCACTATTTTGCAGCATTTTAAAGAAGTACACTGGGAAAGATTTTTCTGCAAGGAAGAAACTGCAGGCGGCGTGGCTGAAATGAGAATATCATGCTGCACGAACTCTTTGCCCTCAGATGTAGAAGTGTCATCAGTGGGCATCATAGAGAAACGGGACTTTAATAAGTGATCATCAACCTCTGTCAATTCCCTTTGTTCTAGACGCCTGACATAAAGAGGTGTCCTGAGTCACATAAACCTACACCGACTGGTCTTAATGTGGCGGGGGAACATGCCGGTATAGGAGAATTCCGAAGAAGGCTGAACGTCCACAATTGAATGGTCATTGCCAGAAATGAAGTGGCAGCCGGATCAGACTGGGAAACTTCAGCTTCCATTAGACAATGAAGATGTGAGAATCTGGTACGTCCATAATTCACGGTTTCCTTAGATCTATGAAATTCCGTTTGGAATTTTAGTCAGAAAATGAAAACTCCGGAGCCTCCAGTTCAGCAGGCCCGGGTGTAGCTCCCATAGGCACACTTGTGCTCCTCTAGAATTTGGATAAAAATCGTTTTAACTGCAATAAAGAACCTTGATCAAGCCAGGTGGGTCTTGACAAACGAAATTGCTGCGTGTGCCCGGTATACTGACAAGCACCCACCTGTGCTAGTCCATGGCGTATTCAGCACAGGAATCTGCATCGATTGAGCCAAGACAAAGGAAAGCTCAGGGAGGCAGCACCCGTGTGGAAAAGCATTTGTACTTCAAAGATGAGGCCAATGAGGTGAAAGGACAAACCCATGGCAAATAGTTTTCATCATAGGCAGAATTTCACAGAGCAATATTGCTGGGAGAGATAAGGCACCACCTGAGGGAGGCACGCTCAACAAAACTACCTAGGGCAGGAGCCGGGTTGCCCCCAGGCACTAGGCGTGTCAGGCCTCAGCATTGTAAGGAGGGTTCTCTGAAGTCCCTTACTGAAGTTTTCTCCGCTGTCCTACGTCTACGTTCCTAAAATTTACTCTGCGGTTTCTGATGATCCTGGGTTATGAACGGCCACCATTCACCGTTGTCCTTCCACTCGTGTGTCTCCATCGACCTTAAAAGAAAGGGAGGACAGGCAACTGCTGGCAGGTAAATTCAGCACACTTTGTCTCAACACAAAAGAGACAGCTCTGTGGTGACCCGTCTTCCACGGTAAAACATTTCCTAGCGAATAAGGAATCTTCACATTGCAATGACAATATGAGAGAATTGCCACCGATGGATTTGCCGCTGTGCCTACAAACATCATCTTGAGGCCATACAGTAGTGAAGCACGGGAACCCAGGCGCTTCACCCTTTACCCTAGACCAGTGAAACACTGTCTCTAAACATGCCCACATGCCTGTATCTATGCCCGTTTAAAGTTAAACATAAACCGAAATCTTCTGTCCCACTATTTTGCAGCATTTTAAAGAAGTACACTGGGAAAGATTTTTCTGCAAGGAAGAAAATGCAGGCGGCGTGGCTGAAATGAGAATATCATGCTGCACGAGCTCTTTGCCCTCAGATGTAGAAGTGTCATCAGTGGGCATCATAGAGAAACGGGACTTTAATAAGTGATCATCAACCTCTGTCAATTCCCTTTGTTCTAGACGCCTGACATAAAGAGGTGTCCTGAGTCACATAAACCTACACCGACTGGTCTTAATGTGGCGGGGGAACATGCCGGTATAGGAGAATTCCGAAGAAGGCTGAACGTCCACAATTGAATGGTCATTGCCAGAAATGAAGTGGCAGCCGGATCAGACTGGGAAACTTCAGCTTCCATTAGACAATGAAGATGTGAGAATCTGGTACGTCCATAATTCATGGTTTCCTTAGATCTATGAAATTCCGTTTGGAATTTTAGTCAGAAAATGAAAACTCCGGAGCCTCCAGTTCAGCAGTCCCGGGTGTAGCTCCCATAGGCACACTTGTGCTCCTGTAGAATTTGGATAAAAATCGTTTTAACTGCAATAAAGAACCTTGATCAAGCCAGGTGGGTCTTGACAAACGAAATTGCTGCTTGTGCCCGGTATACTGACAAGCACCCACCTGTGCTAGTCCATGGCGTATTCAGCACAGGAATCTGCATCGATTGAGCCAAGACAAAGGAAAGCTCAGGGAGGCAGCACCCGTGTGGAAAAGCATTTGTACTTCAAAGATGAGGCCAATGAGGTGAAAGGACAAACCCATGGCAAATAGTTTTCATCATAGGCAGAATTTCACAGAGCAATATTGCTGGGAGAGATAAGGCACCACCTGAGGGAGGCACGCTCAACAAAACGACCTAGTGCAGGAGCCGGGCTGCCCCCAGGCACTAGGCGTGTCAGGCCTCAGCATTGTAAGGAGGGTTCACTGAAGTCCCTGACTGAAGTTTTCTCCGCTGTCCTACGTCTACGTTCCTAAAATTTACTCTGCGGTTTCTGATGATCCTGGGTTATGAACGGCCACCATTCACCGTTGTCCTTCCACTCGTGTGTCTCCATCGACCTTAAAAGAAAGGGAGGACAGGCAACTGCTGGCAGGTAAATTCAGCACACTTTGTCTCAACACAAAAGAGACAGCTCTGTGGTGACCCGTCTTCCACAGGAAAACATTTCCTAGCGAATAAGGAATCTTCACATTGCAATGACAATATGAGAGAATTGCCACCGATGGATTTGCCGCTGTGCCTACAAACATCATCTTGAGGCCATACAGTAGTGAAGCACGGGAACCCAGGCGCTTCACCCTTTACCCTAGACCAGTGAAACACTGTCTATAAACATGCCCACATGCCTGTATCTATGCCCGTTTAAAGTTAAACATAAACCGAAATTTTCTGTCCCACTATTTTGCAGCATTTTAAAGAAGTACACTGGGAAAGATTTTTCTGCAAGGAAGAAACTGCAGGCGGCGTGGCTGAAATGAGAATATCATGCTGCACGAGCTCTTTGCCCTCAGATGTAGAAGTGTCATCAGTGGGCATCATAGAGAAACGGGACTTTAATAAGTGATCATCAACCTCTGTCAATTCCCTTTGTTCTAGACGCCTGACATAAAGAGGTGTCCTGAGTCACATAAACCTACACCGACTGGTCTTAATGTGGCGGGGGAACATGCCGGTATAGGAGAATTCCGAAGAAGGCTGAACGTCCACAATTGAATGGTCATTGCCAGAAATGAAGTGGCAGCCGGATCAGACTGGGAAACTTCAGCTTCCATTAGACAATGAAGATGTGAGAATCTGGTACGTCCATAATTCATGGTTTCCTTAGATCTATGAAATTCCGTTTGGAATTTTAGTCAGAAAATGAAAACTCCGGAGCCTCCAGTTCAGCAGGCCCGGGTGTAGCTCCCATAGGCACACTTGTGCTCCTCTAGAATTTGGATAAAAATCGTTTTAACTGCAATAAAGAACCTTGATCAAGCCAGGTGGGTCTTGACAAACGAAATTGCTGCGTGTGCCCGGTATACTGACAAGCACCCACCTGTGCTAGTCCATGGCGTATTCAGCACAGGAATCTGAATCGATTGAGCCAAGACAAAGGAAAGCTCAGGGAGGCAGCACCCGTGTGGAAAAGCATTTGTACTTCAAAGATGAGGCCAATGAGGTGAAAGGACAAACCCATGGCAAATAGTTTTCATCATAGGCAGAATTTCACAGAGCAATATTGCTGGGAGAGATAAGGCACCACCCGAGGGAGGCACGCTCAACAAAACGACCTAGGGCAGGAGCCGGGCTGCCCCCAGGCACTAGGCGTGTCAGGCCTCAGCATTGTAAGGAGGGTTCACTGAAGTCCCTGACTGAAGTTTTCTCCGCTGTCCTACGTCTACGTTCCTAAAATTTACTCTGCGGTTTCTGATGATCCTGGGTTATGAACGGCCACCATTCACCGTTGTCCTTCCACTCGTGTGTCTCCATCGACCTTAAAAGAAAGGGAGGACAGGCAACTGCTGGCAGGTAAATTCAGCACACTTTGTCTCAACACAAAAGAGACAGCTCTGTGGTGACCCGTCTTCCACGGTAAAACATTTCCTAGCGAATAAGGAATCTTCACATTGCAATGACAATATGAGAGAATTGCCACCGATGGATTTGCCGCTGTGCCTACAAACATCATCTTGAGGCCATACAGTAGTGAAGCACGGGAACCCAGGCGCTTCACCCTTTACCCTAGACCAGTGAAACACTGTCTATAAACATGCCCACATGCCTGTATCTATGCCCGTTTAAAGTTAACACTAAACCGAAATCTTCTGTCCCACTATTTTACAGCATTTTAAAGAAGTACACTGGGAAAGATTTTTCTGCATGGAAGAAACTGCATGCGGCGTGGCTGAAATGAGAATATCAAGCTGCACGAGCTCTTTGCCCTCAGATGTAGAAGTGTCATCAGTGGGCATCATAGAGAAACGGGACTTTAATAAGTGATCATCAACCTCTGTCAATTCCCATTGTTCTCGACGCCTGACATAAAGAGTTGTCCTGAGTCACATAAACCTCCACCGACTGGTCTTAATGTGGCGCGGGAACATGCCGGTGTAAGAGAAATCCGAAGAAGGCTGAACGTCCACAATTGAATGGTCATTGCCAGAAATGAAGTGGCAGCCGGATCAGACTGGGAAACGTCAGCATCCATTAGACAATGAAGATGTGAGAATCTGGTACGTCCACAATTCATGGTTTCCTTAGATCCATGAAATTCCGTGTGGAATTTTAGTCAGAAAATGAAAACTCCGGAGCCTCTGTTCAGCAGGCCCTGGTGTAGCTCCCATAGGCACACTTGTGCTCCTCTAGAATTTGGATAAAAATCGTTTTCACTGGAATAAAGAACCTTGATCAAGCCAGGTGGGTCTTGACAAACGAAATTGCTGTGTGTGCCCAGTGTACTGACAAGCACCCGCCTGTGCTAGTCCATGGTGTATTCAGCACAGGAATCTGCATCGATTGAGCCAAGACAAAGGAAAGCTCAGGGAGGCAGCACCCTTGTGGAAAAGCATTTGTACTTCAAAGATGAGGCCAATGAGGTAATAGGACAAACCCATGGCAAATAGTTTTCATCATCGGCAGAATTTCACGGAGCAATATTGCTGGGAGAGATAAGGCACCACCTGAGGGAGGCACGCTCAACAAAACGACCTAGGTCAGGAGCCGGGTTGCCACCAGGCACTAGGCGTGTCAGGCCTCAGCATTGTAAGGAGGGTTCACTGAAGTCCCTGAGGGAAGTTTTCTCCGCTGTCCTACGTCTACGTTCCTAAAATTTACTCTGCGGTTTCTGATGATCCTGGGTTATGAAGGGCCACCATTCACTGTTGTCCTTACACTTGTGCGTCTCCATCGATCTTAAAAGAAAGGGAGGACACGCAACTGCTGGCAGGTAAATTCAGCACACTTTGTCTCAACACAAAAGAGACAGCTCTGTGGTGACCCGTCTTCCACGGTAAAACATTTCCTAGCGAATAAGGAATCTTCACATTGCAATGACAATATGAGAGAATTGCCACCGATGGATTTGCCGCTATGCCTACAAACATCATCTTGAGGCCATACAGTAGTGAAGCACGGGAACCCAGGCGCTTCACCCTTTACCCTAGACCAGTGAAACACTGTCTCTAAACATGCCCACATGCCTGTATCTATGCCCGTTTAAAGTTAAACATAAACCGAAATTTTCTGTCCCACTATTTTGCAGCATTTTAAAGAAGTACACTGGGAAAGATTTTTCTGCAAGGAAGAAACTGCAGGCGGCGTGGCTGAAATGAGAATATCATGCTGCACGAGCTCTTTGCCCTCAGATGTAGAAGTGTCATCAGTGGGCATCATAGAGAAACGGGACTTTAATAAGTGATCATCAACCTCTGTCAATTCCCTTTGTTCTAGACGCCTGACATAAAGAGGTGTCCTGAGTCACATAAACCTACACCGACTGGTCTTAATGTGGCGGGGGAACATGCCGGTATAGGAGAATTCCGAAGAAGGCTGAACGTCCACAATTGAATGGTCATTGCCAGAAATGAAGTGGCAGCCGGATCAGACTGGGAAACTTCAGCTTCCATTAGACAATGAAGATGTGAGAATCTGGTACGTCCATAATTCATGGTTTCCTTAGATCTATGAAATTCCGTTTGGAATTTTAGTCAGAAAATGAAAACTCCGGAGCCTCCAGCTCAGCAGGCCCGGGTGTAGCTCCCATAGGCACACTTGTGCTCCTCTAGAATTTGGATAAAAATCGTTTTAACTGCAATAAAGAACCTTGATCAAGCCAGGTGGGTCTTGACAAACGAAATTGCTGCATGTGCCCGGTATACTGACAAGCACCCACCTGTGCTAGTCCATGGCGTATTCAGCACAGGAATCTGCATCGATTGAGCCAAGACAAAGGAAAGCTCAGGGAGGCAGCACCCGTGTGGAAAAGCATTTGTACTTCAAAGATGAGGCCAATGAGGTGAAAGGACAAACCCATGGCAAATAGTTTTCATCATAGGCAGAATTTCACAGAGCAATATTGCTGGGAGAGATAAGGCACCACCTGAGGGAGGCACGCTCAACAAAACGACCTAGGGCAGGAGCCGGGCTGCCCCCAGGCACTAGGCGTGTCAGGCCTCAGCATTGTAAGGAGGGTTCACTGAAGTCCCTGACTGAAGTTTTCTCCGCTGTCCTACGTCTACGTTCCTAAAATTTACTCTGCGGTTTCTGATGATCCTGGGTTATGAACGGCCACCATTCACCATTGTCCTTCCACTCGTGTGTCTCCATCGACCTTAAAAGAAAGGGAGGACAGGCAACTGCTGGCAGGTAAATTCAGCACACTTTGTCTCAACACAAAAGAGACAGCTCTGTGGTGACCCGTCTTCCACGGGAAAACATTTCCTAGCGAATAAGGAATCTTCACATTGCAATGACAATATGAGAGAATTGCCACCGATGGATTTGCCGCTGTGCCTACAAACATCATCTTGAGGCCATACAGTAGTGAAGCACGGGAACCCAGGCGCTTCACCCTTTACCCTAGACCAGTGAAACACTGTCTCTAAACATGCCCACATGCCTGTATCTATGCCCGTTTAAAGTTAACACTAAACCGAAATCTTCTGTCCCACTATTTTACAGCATTTTAAAGAAGTACACTGGGAAAGATTTTTCTGCATGGAAGAAACTGCATGCGGCGTGGCTGAAATGAGAATATCAAGCTGCACGAGCTCTTTGCCCTCAGATGTAGAAGTGTCATCAGTGGGCATCATAGAGAAACGGGACTTTAATAAGTGATCATCAACCTCTGTCAATTCCCATTGTTCTCGACGCCTGACATAAAGAGTTGTCCTGAGTCACATAAACCTCCACCGACTGGTCTTAATGTGGCGCGGGAACATGCCGGTGTAAGAGAAATCCGAAGAAGGCTGAACGTCCACAATTGAATGGTCATTGCCAGAAATGAAGTGGCAGCCGGATCAGACTGGGAAACGTCAGCATCCATTAGACAATGAAGATGTGAGAATCTGGTACGTCCACAATTCATGGTTTCCTTAGATCCATGAAATTCCGTGTGGAATTTTAGTCAGAAAATGAAAACTCCGGAGCCTCTGTTCAGCAGGCCCTGGTGTAGCTCCCATAGGCACACTTGTGCTCCTCTAGAATTTGGATAAAAATCGTTTTCACTGGAATAAAGAACCTTGATCAAGCCAGGTGGGTCTTGACAAACGAAATTGCTGTGTGTGTCCAGTGTACTGACAAGCACCCGCCTGTGCTAGTCCATGGTGTATTCAGCACAGGAATCTGCATCGATTGAGCCAAGACAAAGGAAAGCTCAGGGAGGCAGCACCCTTGTGGAAAAGCATTTGTACTTCAAAGATGAGGCCAATGAGGTAATAGGACAAACCCATGGCAAATAGTTTTCATCATCGGCAGAATTTCACGGAGCAATATTGCTGGGAGAGATAAGGCACCACCTGAGGGAGGCACGCTCAACAAAACGACCTAGGTCAGGAGCCGGGTTGCCACCAGGCACTAGGCGTGTCAGGCCTCAGCATTGTAAGGAGGGTTCACTGAAGTCCCTGAGGGAAGTTTTCTCCGCTGTCCTACGTCTACGTTCCTAAAATTTACTCTGCGGTTTCTGATGATCCTGGGTTATGAAGGGCCACCATTCACTGTTGTCCTTACACTTGTGCGTCTCCATCGATCTTAAAAGAAAGGGAGGACACGCAACTGCTGGCAGGTAAATTCAGCACACTTTGTCTCAACACAAAAGAGACAGCTCTGTGGTGACCCGTCTTCCACGGTAAAACATTTCCTAGCGAATAAGGAATCTTCACATTGCAATGACAATATGAGAGAATTGCCACCGATGGATTTGCCGCTATGCCTACAAACATCATCTTGAGGCCATACAGTAGTGAAGCACGGGAACCCAGGCGCTTCACCCTTTACCCTAGACCAGTGAAACACTGTCTCTAAACATGCCCACATGCCTGTATCTATGCCCGTTTAAAGTTAAACATAAACCGAAATCTTCTGTCCCACTATTTTGCAGCATTTTAAAGAAGTACACTGGGAAAGATTTTTCTGCAAGGAAGAAACTGCAGGCGGCGTGGCTGAAATGAGAATATCATGCTGCACGAGCTCTTTGCCCTCAGATGTAGAAGTGTCATCAGTGGGCATCATAGAGAAACGGGACTTTAATAAGTGATCATCAACCTCTGTCAATACCCTTTGTTGTAGACGCCTGACATAAAGAGGTGTCCTGAGTCACATAAACCTACACCGACTGGTCTTAATGTGGCGGGGGAACATCCCGGTATAAGAGAATTCCGAAGAAGGCTGAACGTCCACAATTGAATGGTCATTGCCAGAAATGAAGTGGCAGCCGGATCAGACTGGGAAACTTCAGCTTCCATTAGACAATGAAGATGTGAGAATCTGGTACGTCCACAATTCACGGTTTCCTTAGATCCATGAAATTCCGTTTGGAATTTTAGTCAGAAAATGAAAACTCCGGAGCCTCTAGTTCAGCAGGCCCGGGTGTAGCTCCCATAGGCACACTTGTGCTCCTCTAGAATTTGGATAAAAATCGTTTTAACTGGAATAAAGAACCTTGATCAAGCCAGGTGGGTCTTGACAAACGAAATTGCTGCGTGTGCCCGGTATACTGACAAGCACCCACCCGTGCTAGTCCATGGCGTATTCAGCACAGGAATCTGCATCGATTGAGCCAAGACAAAGGAAAGCTCAGTGAGGCAGCACCCGTGTGGAAAAGCATTTTTACTTCAAAGATGAGGCCAATGAGGTGAAAGGACAAACCCATGGCAAATAGTTTTCATCATCGGCAGAATTTCACGGAGCAATATTGCTGGGAGAGAAAAGGCACCACCTGAGGGAGGCACGCTCAACAAAACGACCTAGGACAGGAGCTGAGTTGCCCCCAGGCACTAGGCGTGTCAGGCCTCAGCATGTTAGGAGGGTTCACTGAAGTCCCTGAGTGAAGTTTTCTCCGCTGTCCTACGTCTACGTTCCTAAAATTTACTCTGCGGTTTCTGATGATCCTGGGTTATGAATGGCCACCATTCACCGTTGTCCTTACACTCGTGCGTGTCCATCGACCTTAAAAGAAAGGGAGGACACGCAACTGCTGGCAGGTAAATTCAGCACACTTTGTCTCAACACAAAAGAGACAGCTCTGTGGTGACCCGTCTTCCACGGTAAAACATTTCCTAGTGAATAAGGAATCTTCACATTGCAATGACAATTGAAGAGAATTGCCACCAATGGATTTGCCGCTGTGCCTACAAACATCATCTTGAGGCCATACAGTAGTGAAGCACGGGAACCCAGGCGCTTCACCCTTTACCCTAGACCAGTGAAACACTGTCTCTAAACATGCCCACATGCCTGTATCTATGCCCGTTTAAAGTTAAACATAAACCGAAATCTTCTGTCCCACTATTTTGCAGCATTTTAAAGAAGTACACTGGGAAAGATTTTTCTGCAAGGAAGAAACTGCAGGCGGCATGGCTGAAATGAGAATATCATGCTGCACGAGCTCTTTGCCCTCAGATGTAGAAGTGTCATCAGTGGGCATCATAGAGAAACGGGACTTTAATAAGTGATCATCAACCTCTGTCAATTCCCTTTGTTCTAGACGCCTGACATAAAGAAGTGTCCTCAGTCACATAAACCTCCACCGACTGGTCTTAATGTGGCGCGGGAACATGCCGGTATAAGAGAATTCCGAAGAAGGCTGAACGTCCACAATTGAATGGTCATTGCCAGAAATGAAGTGGCAGCCGGATCAGACTGGGAAACTTCAGCATCCATTAGACAATGAAGATGTGAGAATCTGGTACGTCCACAATTCACGGTTTCCTTAGATCCATGAAATTCCTTTTGGAATTTTAGTCAGAAAATGAAAACTCCGGAGCCTCCTGTTCAACAGGCCCGGGTGTAGCTCCCATAGGCACACTTGTGCTCCTCTAGAATTTGGATAAAAATCGTTTTCACTGGAATAAAGAACCTTGATCAAGCCAGGTGTGTCTTGACAAACGAAATTGCTGCGTGTGCCCGGTATACTGACAAGCACCCACCTGTGCTAGTCCATGGCGTATTCAGCACAGGAATCTGCATCGATTGAGCCAAGACAAAGGAAAGCTCAGAGAGGCAGCACCCGTGTGGAAAAGCATTTGTACTTCAAAGATGAGGCCAATGAGGTGAAAGGACAAACCCATGGCAAATAGTTTTCATCATCGGCAGAATTTCACGGAGCAATATTGCTGGGAGAGAAAAGGCACCACCTGAGGGAGGCAAGCTCAACAAAACGACCTAGGGCAGGAGCCGGGTTGCCACCAGGCACTAGGCGTGTCACTCCTCAGCATTGTAAGGAGGGTTCACTGAAGTCCCTTAGGGAAGTTTTCTCCGCTGTCCTACGTCTACGTTCCTAAAATTTACTCTGAGGTTTCTGATGATCCTGGGTTATGAACGGCCACCATTCACGGTTGTCCTTACACTTGTGCGTCTCCATCGATCTTAAAAGAAAGGGAGGACACGCAACTGCTGGCAGGTAAATTCAGCACACTTTGTCTCAACACAAAAGAGACAGCTCTGTGGTTTCCCGTCTTCCACGGTAAAACATTTCCTAGCGAATAAGGAATCTTCACATTGCAATGACAATATGAGAGAATTGCCACCGATGGATTTGCCGCTGTGCCTACAAACATCATCTTGAGGCCATACAGTAGTGAAGCACGGGAACCCAGGCGCTTCACCCTTTACCCTAGACCAGTGAAACACTGTCTCTAAACATGCCCACATGCCTGTATCTATGCCCGTTTAAAGTTAAACATAAACCGAAATCTTCTGTCCCACTATTTTGCAGCATTTTAAAGAAGTACACTGGGAAAGATTTTTCTGCAAGGAAGAAACTGCAGGCGGCGTGGCTGAAATGAGAATATCATGCTGCACGAGCTCTTTGCCCTCAGATGTAGAAGTGTCATCAGTGGGCATCATAGAGAAACGGGACTTTAATAAGTGATCATCAACCTCTGTCAATACCCTTTGTTGTAGACGCCTGACATAAAGAGGTGTCCTGAGTCACATAAACCTACACCGACTGGTCTTAATGTGGCGGGGGAACATCCCGGTATAAGAGAATTCCGAAGAAGGCTGAACGTCCACAATTGAATGGTCATTGCCAGAAATGAAGTGGCAGCCGGATCAGACTGGGAAACTTCAGCTTCCATTAGACAATGAAGATGTGAGAATCTGGTACGTCCACAATTCACGGTTTCCTTAGATCCATGAAATTCCGTTTGGAATTTTAGTCAGAAAATGAAAACTCCGGAGCCTCTAGTTCAGCAGGCCCGGGTGTAGCTCCCATAGGCACACTTGTGCTCCTCTAGAATTTGGATAAAAATCGTTTTAACTGGAATAAAGAACCTTGATCAAGCCAGGTGGGTCTTGACAAACGAAATTGCTGCGTGTGCCCGGTATACTGACAAGCACCCACCCGTGCTAGTCCATGGCGTATTCAGCACAGGAATCTGCATCGATTGAGCCAAGACAAAGGAAAGCTCAGTGAGGCAGCACCCGTGTGGAAAAGCATTTTTACTTCAAAGATGAGGCCAATGAGGTGAAAGGACAAACCCATGGCAAATAGTTTTCATCATCGGCAGAATTTCACGGAGCAATATTGCTGGGAGAGAAAAGGCACCACCTGAGGGAGGCACGCTCAACAAAACGACCTAGGACAGGAGCTGAGTTGCCCCCAGGCACTAGGCGTGTCAGGCCTCAGCATGTTAGGAGGGTTCACTGAAGTCCCTAAGTGAAGTTTTCTCCGCTGTCCTACGTCTACGTTCCTAAAATTTACTCTGCGGTTTCTGATGATCCTGGGTTATGAATGGCCACCATTCACCGTTGTCCTTACACTCGTGCGTGTCCATCGACCTTAAAAGAAAGGGAGGACACGCAACTGCTGGCAGGTAAATTCAGCACACTTTGTCTCAACACAAAAGAGACAGCTCTGTGGTGACCCGTCTTCCACGGTAAAACATTTCCTAGCGAATAAGGAATCTTCACATTGCAATGACAATTGAAGAGAATTGCCACCA
This sequence comes from Tenrec ecaudatus, assembly GCF_050624435.1. Classification (NCBI taxonomy): domain Eukaryota; kingdom Metazoa; phylum Chordata; class Mammalia; order Afrosoricida; family Tenrecidae; genus Tenrec; species Tenrec ecaudatus. The sequence goes on from NW_027457617.1 coordinate 327,382, forward strand.
ATGGATTTGCCGCTGTGACTACAAACATCATCTTGAGGCCATACAGTAGTGAAGCACGGGAACCCAGGCGCTTCACCCTTTACCCTAGACCACTGAAACAGTGTCTCTAAACATGCCCACATGCCTGTATCTATGCCCGTTTAAAGTTAAACATAAACCGAAATCTTCTGTCCCACTATTTTGCAGCATTTTAAAGAAGTACACTGGGAAAGATTTTTCTGCAAGGAAGAAACTGCAGGCGGCATGGCTGAAATGAGAATATCATGCTGCACGAGCTCTTTGCCCTCAGATGTAGAAGTGTCATCAGTGGGCATCATAGAGAAACGGGACTTTAATAAGTGATCATCAACCTCTGTCAATTCCCTTTGTTCTAGACGCCTGACATAAAGAAGTGTCCTCAGTCACATAAACCTCCACCGACTGGTCTTTATGTGGCGCGGGAACATGCCGGTATAAGAGAATTCCGAAGAAGGCTGAACGTCCACAATTGAATGGTCATTGCCAGAAATGAAGTGGCAGCCGGATCAGACTGGGAAACTTCAGCATCCATTAGACAATGAAGGTGTGAGAATCTGGTACGTCCACAATTCACGGTTTCCTTAGATCCATGAAATTCCTTTTGGAATTTTAGTCAGAAAATGAAAACTCCGGAGACTCCTGTTCAGCAGGCCCGGGTGTAGCTCCCATAGGCACACTTGTGCTCCTCTAGAATTTGGATAAAAATCGTTTTCACTGGAATAAAGAACCTTGATCAAGCCAGGTGTGTCTTGACAAACGAAATTGCTGCGTGTGCCAGGTATACTGACAAGCACCCACCTGTGCTAGTCCATGGCGTATTCAGCACAGGAATCTGCATCGATTGAGCCAAGACAAAGGAAAGCTCAGAGAGGCAGCACCCGTGTGGAAAAGCATTTGTACTTCAAAGATGAGGCCAATGAGGTGAAAGGACAAACCCATGGCAAATAGTTTTCATCATCGGCAGAATTTCACGGAGCAATATTGCTGGGAGAGAAAAGGCACCACCTGAGGGAGGCAAGCTCAACAAAACGACCTAGGGCAGGAGCCGGGTTGCCACCAGGCACTAGGCGTGTCACTCCTCAGCATTGTAAGGAGGGTTCACTGAAGTCCCTGAGTGAAGTTTTCTCCGCTGTCCTACGTCTACGTTCCTAAAATTTACTCTGCGGTTTCTGATGATCCTGGGTTATGAACGGCCACCATTCACCGTTGTCCTTACACTTGTGCGTCTCCATCGATCTTAAAAGGGAGGACACGCAACTGTTGGCAGGTAAATTCAGCACACTTTGTCTCAACACAAAAGAGACAGCTCTGTGGTTTCCCGTCTTCCACGGTAAAACATTTCCTAGCGAATAAGGAATCTTCACATTGCAATGACAATATGAGAGAATTGCCACCAATGGATTTGCCGCTGTGCCTACAAACATCATTTTCAGGCCATACAGTAGTGAAGCACGGGAACCCAGGCGCTTCACCCTTTACCCTAGACCAGTGAAACACTGTCTCTAAACATGCCCACATGCCTGTATCTATGCCCGTTTAAAGTTAAACATAAACCGAAATCTTCTGTCCCACTATTTTGCAGCATTTTAAGGAAGTACACTGGGAAAGATTTTTCTGCAAGGAAGAAACTGCAGGCGGCGTGGCTCAAATGAGAATATCATGCTGCACGAGCTCTTTGCCCTCAGATGTAGAAGTGTCATCAGTGGGCATCATAGAGAAATGGGACTTTAATAAGTAATCATCAACCTCTGTCAATTCCCTTTGTTCTAGACGCCTGAAATAAAGAGTTGTCCTGAGTCACATAAAACTCCACCGACTGGTCTTAATGTGGCGCGGGAACATGCCGGTATAGGAGAATTCCGAAGAAGGCTGAACGTCCACAATTGAATGGTCATTGCCAGAAATGAAGTGGCAGCCGGATCAGCCTGGGAAACTTCAGCTTCCATTAGACAATGAAGATGTGAGAATCTGGTACGTCCACAATTCATGGTTTCCTTAGATCCATGAAATTCCGTGTGGAATTTTAGTCAGAAAATGAAAACTCCGGAGCCTCTGTTCAGCAGGCCCTGGTGTAGCTCCCATAGGCACACTTGTGCTCCTCTAGAATTTGGATAAAAATCGTTTTCACTGGAATAAAGGACCTTGATCAAGCCAGGTGGGTCTTGACTAACGAAATTGCTGTGTGTGCCCGGTATACTGACAAGCACCCACCTGTGCTAGTCCATGGCGTATTCAGCACAGGAATCTGCATCGATTGAGCCAAGACAAAGGAAAGCTCAGGGAGGCAGCACCCGTGTGGAAAAGCATATGTTCTTCAAAGATGAGGCCAATGAGGTGAAAGGACAAACCCATGGCAAATAGTTTTCATCATCGGCAGAATTTCACGGAGCAATATTGCTGGGAGAGATAAGGCACCAGCTGAGGGAGGCACCCTCAACAAAACGACCTAGGGCAGGAGCCGGGTTGCCCCCAGGCACTAGGCGTGTCAGGCCTCAGCATTGTAAGGAGGGTTCACTGAAGTCTCTGAGTGAAGTTTTCTCCGCTGTCCTACATCTACGTTCCTAAAATTTACTCTGCGGTTTCTGATGATCCTGGGTTATGAACGGCCACCATTCACCGTTCTCCTTACACTCGTGCGTCTCCATCGACCTTAAAAGAAAGGGAGGACAGGCAACTGCTGGCAGGTAAATTCAGCACACTTTGTCTCAACACAAAAGAGACAGCTCTGTGGTAACCCGTCTTCCACGATAAAACATTTCCTAGCGAATAAGGAATCTTCACATTGCAATGACAATATGAGAGAATTGCTACCGATGGATTTGCCGCTGTGCCTACAAACATCATCTTGAGGCCATACAGTAGTGAAGCACGGGAATCCAGGCGCTTCACCCTTTACCCTAGACCAGTGAAACACTGTCTCTAAACATGCCCACATGACTGTATCTATGCCCGTTTAAAATTAAACATAAACCGAAATCTTCTGTCCCACTATTTTGCAGCATTTTAAAGAAGTACACTGGGAAAGATTTTTCTGCAAGGAAGAAACTGCAGGCGTTTGGCTGAAATGAGAATATCATGCTGCACGAGCTCTTTGCCCTCAGATGTAGAAGTGTCATCAGTGGGCATCATAGAGAAACGGGACTTTAATAAGTGATCATCAACCTCTGTCAATTCCCTTTGTTCTAGACGCCTGACATAAAGAGTTGTCCTGAGTCACATAAACCTCCACCGACTGTTCTTAATGTTGCGCGGGAACATGCCGGTGTAAGAGAAATCCGAAGAAGGCTGAACGTCCACAATTGAATGGTCATTGCCAGAAATGAAGTGGCAGCCGGATCAGACTGGGAAACTTCAGCTTCCATTAGACAATGAAGATGTGAGAATCTGGTACGTCCACAATTCATGGTTTCCTTAGATCCATGAAATTCCGTGTGGAATTTTAGTCAGAAAATGAAAACTCCAGAGCCTCTGTTCAGCAGGCCCTGGTGTAGCTCCCATAGGCACACTTGTGCTCCTCTAGAATTTGGATAAAAATCGTTTTCACTGGAATAAAGAACCTTGATCAAGCCAGGTGGGTCTTGACAAACGAAATTGCTGTGTGTGCCCAGTGTACTGACAAGCACCCGCCTGTGCTAGTCCATGGTGTATTCAGCACAGGAATCTGCATCGATTGAGCCAAGACAAAGGAAAGCTCAGGGAGGCAGCACCCTTGTGGAAAAGCATTTGTACTTCAAAGATGAGGACAATGAGGTAATAGGACAAACCCATGGCAAATAGTTTTCATCATTGGCAGAATTTCACGGAGCAATATTGCTGGGAGAGATAAGGCACCACCTGAGGGAGGCACGCTCAACAAAACGACCTAGGTCAGGAGCGGGGTTGCCCCCAGGCACTAGGCGTGTCAGGCCTCAGCATTGTAAGGAGGGTTCACTGAAGTCCCTGAGTGAAGTTTTCTCCGCTGTCCTACGTCTACGTTCCTAAAATTTACTCTGCGGTTTCTGATGATCCTGGGTTATGAACGGCCACCATTCACTGTTGTCCTTACACTTGTGCGTCTCCATCGATCTTAAAAGAAAGGGAGGACACGCAACTGCTGGCAGGTAAATTCAGCACACTTTGTCTCAACACAAAAGAGACAGCTCTGTGGTTTCCTGTCTTCCACGGTAAAACATTTCCTAGCGAATAAGGAATCTTCACATTGCAATGACAATATGAGAGAATTGCCACCGATGGATTTGCCGTTATGCCTACAAACATCATCTTGAGGCCATACAGTAGTGAAGCACGGGAACCCAGGCGCTTCACCCTTTACCCTAGACCAGTGAAACACTGTCTCTAAACATGCCCACATGACTGTATCTATGCCCGTTTAAAGTTAAACATAAACCGAAATCTTCTGTCCCACTATTTTGCAGCATTTTAAAGAAGTACACTGGGAAAGATTTTTCTGCAAGGAAGAAACTGCAGGCGGCGTGGCTGAAATGAGAATATCATGCTGCACGAGCTCTTTGCCCTCAGATGTAGAAGTGTCATCAGTGGGCATCATAGAGAAACGGGACTTTAATAAGTGATCATCAACCTCTGTCAATACCCTTTGTTGTAGACGCCTGACATAAAGAGGTGTCCTGAGTCACATAAACCTACACCGACTGGTCTTAATGTGGCGGGGGAACATGCCGGTATAAGAGAATTCCAAAGAAGGCTGAACGTCCACAATTGAATGGTCATTGCCAGAAATGAAGTGGCAGCCGGATCAGACTGGGAAACTTCAGCTTCCATTAGACAATGAAGATGTGAGAATCTGGTACGTCCACAATTCACGGTTTCCTTAGATCTATGAAATTCCGTTTGGAATTTTAGTCAGAAAATGAAAACTCCGGAGCCTCCTGTTCAGCAGGCCCGGGTGTAGCTCCAATAAGCACACTTGTGCTCCTCTGGAATTTGGATAAAATCGTTTTCACTGGAATAAAGAACCTTGATCAAGCCAGGTGGGTCTTGACAAACGAAATTGCTGTGTGTGCCCGGTATACTGACAAGCACCCACCTGTGCTAGTCCATGGCGTATTCAGCACAGGAATCTGCATCGATTGAGCCAAGACAAAGGAAAGCTCAGGGAGGCAGCACCCTTGTGGAAAAGCATTTGTACTTCAAAGATGAGGCCAATGAGGTGAAAGGACAAACCCATGGCAAATAGTTTTCATCATCGGCAGAATTTCACGGAGCAATATTGCTGGGAGAGAAAAGGCACCACCTGAGGGAGGCACGCTCAATAAAACGACCTAGGGCAGGAGCCGGGTTGCCCCCAGGCACTAGGCGTGTCAGGCCTCAGCATTGTAAGGAGGGTTCACTGAAGTCCCTGAGTGAAGTTTTCTCCGCTGTCCTACGTCTACGTTCCTAAAATTTACTCTGCGGTTTCTGATGATCCTGGGTTATGAACGGCCACCATTCACCGTTCTCCTTACACTCGTGCGTCTCCATCGACCTTAAAAGAAAGGGAGGACAGGCAACTGCTGGCAGGTAAATTCAGCACACTTTGTCTCAACACAAAAGAGACAGCTCTGTGGTGACCCGTCTTCCACGGTAAAACATTTCCTAGCGAATAAGGAATCTTCACATTGCAATGACAATATGAGAGAATTGCTACCGATGGATTTGCCGCTGTGCCTACAAACATCATCTTGAGGCCATACAGTAGTGAAGCACGGGAACCCAGGCGCTTCACCCTTTAGCCTAGACCAGTGAAACACTGTCTCTAAACATGCCCACATGACTGTATCTATGCCCGTTTAAAATTAAACATAAACCGAAATCTTCTGTCCCACTATTTTGCAGCATTTTAAAGAAGTACACTGGGAAAGATTTTTCTGCAAGGAAGAAACTGCAGGCGTTTGGGTGAAATGAGAATATCATGCTGCACGAGCTCTTTGCCCTCAGATGTAGAAGTGTCATCAGTGGGCATCATAGAGAAACGGGACTTTAATAAGTGATCATCAACCTCTGTCAATTCCCTTTGTTCTAGACGCCTGACATAAAGAGGTGTCCTCAGTCACATAAATCTCCATCGACTGGTCTTTATGTGGCGCGGGAACATGCCGGTATAAGATAATTCCGAAGAAGGCTGAACGTCCACAATTGAATGGTCATTGCCAGAAATGAAGTGGCAGCCGGATCAGACTGGGAAACTTCAGCTTCCATTAGACAATGAAGATGTGAGAATCTGGTACGTCCACAATTCACGGTTTCCTTAGATCCATGAAATTCCGTTTGGAATTTTAGTCAGAAAATGAAAACTCCGGAGCCTCTAGTTCAGCAGGCCGGGTGTAGCTCCCATAGGCACACTTGTGCTCCTCTAGAATTTGGATAAAAATCGTTTTAACTGGAATAAAGAACCTTGATCAAGCCAGGTGGGTCTTGACAAACGAAATTGCTGCGTGTGCCCGGTATACTGACAAGCACCCACCCGTGCTAGTCCATGGCGTATTCAGCACAGGAATCTGCATCGATTGAGCCAAGACAAAGGAAAGCTCAGTGAGGCAGCACCCGTGTGGAAAAGCATTTGTACTTCAAAGATGAGGCCAATGAGGTGAAAGGACAAACCCATGGCAAACAGTTTTCATCATCGGCAGAATTTCACGGAGCAATATTGCTGGGAGAGAAAAGGCACCACCTGAGGGAGGCACGCTCAACAAAACGACCTAGGACAGGAGCTGATTTGCCCCCAGGCACTAGGCGTGTCAGGCCTCAGCATGTTAGGAGGGTTCACTGAAGTCCCTGAGTGAAGTTTTCTCCGCTGTCCTATGTCTACGTTCCTAAAATTTACTCTGCGGTTTGTGATGATCCTGGGTTATGAATGGCCACCATTCACCGTTGTCCTTACACTCGTGCGTGTCCATCGACCTTAAAAGAAAGGGAGGACACGCAACTGCTGGCAGGTAAATTCAGCACACTTTGTCTCAACACAAAAGAGACAGCTCTGTGGTGACCCGTCTTCCACGGTAAAACATTTCCTAGCGAATAAGGAATCTTCACATTGCAATGACAATTGAAGAGAATTGCCACCAATGGATTTGCCGCTGTGACTACAAACATCATCTTGAGGCCATACAGTAGTGAAGCACGGGAACCCAGGCGCTTCACCCTTTACCCTAGACCAGTGAAACCCTGTCTCTAAACATGCCCACATGCCTGTATCTATGCCCGTTTAAAGTTAAACATAAACCGAAATCTTCTGTCCCACTATTTTGCAGCATTTTAAAGAAGTACACTGGGAAAGATTTTTCTGCAAGGAAGAAACTGCAGGCGGCATGGCTGAAATGAGAATATCATGCTGCACGAGCTCTTTGCCCTCAGATGTAGAAGTGTCATCAGTGGGCATCATAGAGAAACGGGACTTTAATAAGTGATCATCAACCTCTGTCAATTCCCTTTGTTCTAGACGCCTGACATAAAGAGGTGTCCTCAGTCACATAAACCTCCACCGACTGGTCTTAATGTGGCGCGGGAACATGCCGGTATAAGAGAATTCCGAAGAAGGCTGAACGTCCACAATTGAATGGTCATTGCCAGAAATGAAGTGGCAGCCGGATCAGACTGGGAAACTTCAGCATCCATTAGACAATGAAGATGTGAGAATCTGGTACGTCCACAATTCACGGTTTCCTTAGATCCATGAAATTTCTTTTGGAATTTTAGTCAGAAAATGAAAACTCCGGAGCCTCCTGTTCAGCAGGCCCGGGTGTAGCTCCCATAGGCACACTTGTGCTCCTCTAGAATTTGGATAAAAATCGTTTTCACTGGAATAAAGAACCTTGATCAAGCCAGGTGGGTCTTGACAAACGAAATTGCTGCGTGTGCCCGGTATACTGACAAGCACCCACCTGTGCTAGTCCATGGCGTATTCAGCACAGGAATCTGCATCGATTGAGCCAAGACAAAGGAAAGCTCAGAGAGGCAGCACCCGTGTGGAAAAGCATTTGTACTTCAAAGATGAGGCCAATGAGGTGAAAGGACAAACCCATGGCAAATAGTTTTCATCATCGGCAGAATTTCACGGAGCAATATTGCTGGGAGAGAAAAGGCACCACCTGAGGGAGGCACGCTCAACAAAACGACCTAGGGCAGGAGCCGGGTTGCCACCAGGCACTAGGCGTGTCACTCCTCAGCATTGTAAGGAGGGTTCACTGAAGTCCCTGAGTGAAGTTTTCTCCGCTGTCCTACGTCTATGTTCCTAAAATTTACTCTGCGGTTTCTGATGATCCTGGGTTATGAACGGCCACCATTCACCGTTGTCCTTACACTTGTGCGTCTCCATCGATCTTAAAAGGGAGGACACGCAACTGCTGGCAGGTAAATTCAGCACACTTTGTCTCAACACAAAAGAGACAGCTCTGTGGTTTCCCGTCTTCCACGGTAAAACATTTCCTAGCGAATAAGGAATCTTCACATTGCAATGACTATATGAGAGAATTGCCACCGATGGATTTGCCGCTGTGCCTACAAACATCATCTTGAGGCCATACAGTAGTGAAGCACGGGAACCCAGGCGCTTCACCCTTTACCCTAGACCAGTGAAACACTGTCTCTAAACATGCCCACATGCCTGTATCTATGCCCGTTTAAAGTTAAACATAAACCGAAATCTTCTGTCCCACTATTTTGCAGCATTTTAAAGAAGTCACTGGGAAAGATTTTTCTGCAAGGAAGAAACTGCAGGCGGCGTTGCTGAAATGAGAATATCATGCTGCACGAGCTCTTTGCCCTCAGATGTAGAAGTGTCATCAGTGGGCATCATAGAGAAATGGGACTTTAATAAGTAATCATCAACCTCTGTCAATTCCCTTTGTTCTAGACGCCTGAAATAAAGAGTTGTCCTGAGTCACATAAAACTCCACCGACTGGTCTTAATGTGGCGCGGGAACATGCCGGTATAGGAGAATTCCGAAGAAGGCTGAACGTCCACAATTGAATGGTCATTGCCAGAAATGAAGTGGCAGCCGGATCAGCCTGGGAAACTTCAGCTTCCATTAGACAATGAAGATGTGAGAATCTGGTACGTCCACAATTCATGGTTTCCTTAGATCCATGAAATTCCGTGTGGAATTTTAGTCAGAAAATGAAAACTCCGGAGCCTCTGTTCAGCAGGCCCTGGTGTAGCTCCCATAGGCACACTTGTGCTCCTCTAGAATTTGGATAAAAATCGTTTTCACTGGAATAAAGGACCTTGATCAAGCCAGGTGGGTCTTGACTAACGAAATTGCTGTGTGTGCCCGGTATACTGACAAGCACCCACCTGTGCTAGTCCATGGCGTATTCAGCACAGGAATCTGCATCGATTGAGCCAAGACAAAGGAAAGCTCAGGGAGGCAGCACCCGTGTGGAAAAGCATATGTTCTTCAAAGATGAGGCCAATGAGGTGAAAGGACAAACCCATGGCAAATAGTTTTCATCATCGGCAGAATTTCACGGAGCAATATTGCTGGGAGAGATAAGGCACCAGCTGAGGGAGGCACCCTCAACAAAACGACCTAGGGCAGGAGCGGGGTTGCCCCCAGGCACTAGGCGTTTCAGGCCTCAGCATTGTAAGGAGGGTTCACTGAAGTCTCTGAGTGAAGTTTTCTCCGCTGTCCTACATCTACGTTCCTAAAATTTACTCTGCGGTTTCTGATGATCCTGGGTTATGAACGGCCACCATTCACCGTTCTCCTTACACTCGTGCGTCTCCATCGACCTTAAAAGAAAGGGAGGACAGGCAACTGCTGGCAGGTAAATTCAGCACACTTTGTCTCAACACAAAAGAGACAGCTCTGTGGTAACCCGTCTTCCACGATAAAACATTTCCTAGCGAATAAGGAATCTTCACATTGCAATGACAATATGAGAGAATTGCTACCGATGGATTTGCCGCTGTGCCTACAAACATCATCTTGAGGCCATACAGTAGTGAAGCACGGGAACCCAGGCGCTTCACCCTTTACCCTAGACCAGTGAAACACTGTCTCTAAACATGCCCACATGCCTGTATCTATGCCCGTTTAAAGTTAAACATAAACCGAAATCTTCTGTCCCACTATTTTGCAGCATTTTAAAGAAGTACACTGGGAACGATTTTTCTGCAAGGAAGAAACTGCAGGCGGCATGGCTGAAATGAGAATATCATGCTGCACGAGCTCTTTGCCCTCAGATGTAGAAGTGTCATCAGTGGGCATCATAGAGAAACGGGACTTTAATAAGTGATCATCAACCTCTGTCAATTCCCTTTGTTCTAGACGCCTGACATAAAGAGGTGTCCTCAGTCACATAAACCTCCACCGACTGGTCTTAATGTGGCGCGGGAACATGCCGGTATAAGAGAATTCCGAAGAAGGCTGAACGTCCACAATTGAATGGTCATTGCCAGAAATGAAGTGGCAGCCGGATCAGACTGGGAAACTTCAGCTTCCATTAGACAATGAAGATGTGAGAATCTGGTACGTCCACAATTCACGGTTTCCTTAGATCCATGAAATTCCGTTTGGAATTTTAGTCAGAAAATGAAAACTCCGGAGCCTCTAGTTCAGCAGGCCCGGGTGTAGCTCCCATAGGCACACTTGTGCTCCTCTAGAATTTGGATAAAAATCGTTTTAACTGGAATAAAGAACCTTGATCAAGCCAGGTGGGTCTTGACAAACGAAATTGCTGCGTGTGCCCGGTATACTGACAAGCACCCACCCGTGCTAGTCCATGGCGTATTCAGCACAGGAATCTGCATCGATTGAGCCAAGACAAAGGAAAGCTCAGAGAGGCAGCACCCGTGTGGAAAAGCATTTGTACTTCAAAGATGAGGCCAATGAGGTGAAAGGACAAACCCATGGCAAATAAATTTCATCATCGGCAGAATTTCACGGAGCAATATTGCTGGGAGAGAAAAGGCACCACCTGAGGGAGGCACGCTCAACAAAACGACCTAGGACAGGAGCTGATTTGCCCCCAGGCACTAGGCGTGTCAGGCCTCAGCATGTTAGGAGGGTTCACTGAAGTCCCTGAGTGAAGTTTTCTCCGCTGTCCTATGTCTACGTTCCTAAAATTTACTCTGCGGTTTCTGATGATCCTGGGTTATGAATGGCCACCATTCACCGTTGTCCTTACACTCGTGCGTGTCCATCGACCTTAAAAGAAAGGGAGGACACGCAACTGCTGGCAGGTAAATTCAGCACACTTTGTCTCAACACAAAAGAGACAGCTCTGTGGTGACCCGTCTTCCACGGTAAAACATTTCCTAGTGAATAAGGAATCTTCACATTGCAATGACAATTGAAGAGAATTGCCACCAATGGATTTGCCGCTGTGACTACAAACATCATCTTGAGGCCATACAGTAGTGAAGCACGGGAACCCAGGCGCTTCACCCTTTACCCTAGACCAGTGAAACCCTGTCTCTAAACATGCCCACATGCCTGTATCTATGCCCGTTTAAAGTTAAACATAAACCGAAATCTTCTGTCCCACTATTTTGCAGCATTTTAAAGAAGTACACTGGGAAAGATTTTTCTGCAAGGAAGAAACTGCAGGCGGCATGGCTGAAATGAGAATATCATGCTGCACGAGCTCTTTGCCCTCAGATGTAGAAGTGTCATCAGTGGGCATCATAGAGAAACGGGACTTTAATAAGTGATCATCAACCTCTGTCAATTCCCTTTGTTCTAGACGCCTGACATAAAGAGGTGTCCTCAGTCACATAAACCTCCACCGACTGGTCTTAATGTGGCGCGGGAACATGCCGGTATAAGAGAATTCCGAAGAAGGCTGAACGTCCACAATTGAATGGTCATTGCCAGAAATGAAGTGGCAGCCGGATCAGACTGGGAAACTTCAGCATCCATTAGACAATGAAGATGTGAGAATCTGGTACGTCCACAATTCACGGTTTCCTTAGATCCATGAAATTCCTTTTGGAATTTTAGTCAGAAAATGAAAACTCCGGAGCCTCCTGTTCAGCAGGCCCGGGTGTAGCTCCCATAGGCACACTTGTGCTCCTCTAGAATTTGGATAAAAATCGTTTTCACTGGAATAAAGAACCTTGATCAAGCCAGGTGGGTCTTGACAAACGAAATTGCTGCGTGTGCCCGGTATACTGACAAGCACCCACCTGTGCTAGTCCATGGCGTATTCAGCACAGGAATCTGCATCGATTGAGCCAAGACAAAGGAAAGCTCAGAGAGGCAGCACCCGTGTGGAAAAGCATTTGTACTTCAAAGATGAGGCCAATGAGGTGAAAGGACAAACCCATGGCAAATAGTTTTCATCATCGGCAGAATTTCACGGAGCAATATTGCTGGGAGAGAAAAGGCACCACCTGAGGGAGGCACGCTCAACAAAACGACCTAGGGCAGGAGCCGGGTTGCCAACAGGCACTAGGCGTGTCACTCCTCAGCATTGTAAGGAGGGTTCACTGAAGTCCCTGAGTGAAGTTTTCTCCGCTGTCCTACGTCTACGTTTCTAAAATTTACTCTGCGGTTTCTGATGATCCTGGGTTATGAACGGCCACCATTCACCGTTGTCCTTACACTTGTGCGTCTCCATCGATCTTAAAAGGGAGGACACGCAACTGCTGGCAGGTAAATTCAGCACACTTTGTCTCAACACAAAAGAGACAGCTCTGTGGTTTCCCGTCTTCCACGGTAAAACATTTCCTAGCGAATAAGGAATCTTCACATTGCAATGACAATATGAGAGAATTGCCACCGATGGATTTGCCGCTGTGCCTCCAAACATCATTTTCAGGCCATACAGTAGTGAAGCACGGGAACCCAGGCGCTTCACCCTTTACCCTAGACCAGTGAAACACTGTCTCTAAACATGCCCACATGCCTGTATCTATGCCCGTTTAAAGTTAAACATAAACCGAAATCTTCTGTCCCACTATTTTGCAGCATTTTAAGGAAGTACACTGGGAAAGATTTTTCTGCAAGGAAGAAACTGCAGGCGGCGTGGCTCAAATGAGAATATCATGCTGCACGAGCTCTTTGCCCTCAGATGTAGAAGTGTCATCAGTGGGCATCATAGAGAAATGGGACTTTAATAAGTAATCATCAACCTCTGTCAATTCCCTTTGTTCTAGACGCCTGAAATAAAGAGTTGTCCTGAGTCACATAAAACTCCACCGACTGGTCTTAATGTGGCGCGGGAACATGCCGGTATAGGAGAATTCCGAAGAAGGCTGAACGTCCACAATTGAATGGTCATTGCCAGAAATGAAGTGGCAGCCGGATCAGCCTGGGAAACTTCAGCTTCCATTAGACAATGAAGATGTGAGAATCTGGTACGTCCACAATTCATGGTTTCCTTAGATCCATGAAATTCCGTGTGGAATTTTAGTCAGAAAATGAAAACTCCGGAGCCTCTGTTCAGCAGGCCCTGGTGTAGCTCCCATAGGCACACTTGTGCTCCTCTAGAATTTGGATAAAAATCGTTTTCACTGGAATAAAGGACCTTGATCAAGCCAGGTGGGTCTTGACTAACGAAATTGCTGTGTGTGCCCGGTATACTGACAAGCACCCACCTGTGCTAGTCCATGGCGTATTCAGCACAGGAATCTGCATCGATTGAGCCAAGACAAAGGAAAGCTCAGGGAGGCAGCACCCGTGTGGAAAAGCATATGTTCTTCAAAGATGAGGCCAATGAGGTGAAAGGACAAACCCATGGCAAATAGTTTTCATCATCGGCAGAATTTCACGGAGCAATATTGCTGGGAGAGATAAGGCACCAGCTGAGGGAGGCACCCTCAACAAAACGACCTAGGGCAGGAGCGGGGTTGCCCCCAGGCACTAGGCGTTTCAGGCCTCAGCATTGTAAGGAGGGTTCACTGAAGTCTCTGAGTGAAGTTTTCTCCGCTGTCCTACATCTACGTTCCTAAAATTTACTCTGCGGTTTCTGATGATCCTGGGTTATGAACGGCCACCATTCACCGTTCTCCTTACACTCGTGCGTCTCCATCGACCTTAAAAGAAAGGGAGGACAGGCAACTGCTGGCAGGTAAATTCAGCACACTTTGTCTCAACACAAAAGAGACAGCTCTGTGGTAACCCGTCTTCCACGATAAAACATTTCCTAGCGAATAAGGAATCTTCACATTGCAATGACAATATGAGAGAATTGCTACCGATGGATTTGCCGCTGTGCCTACAAACATCATCTTGAGGCCATACAGTAGTGAAGCACGGGAACCCAGGCGCTTCACCCTTTACCCTAGACCAGTGAAACACTGTCTCTAAACATGCCCACATGCCTGTATCTATGCCCGTTTAAAGTTAAACATAAACCGAAATCTTCTGTCCCACTATTTTGCAGCATTTTAAAGAAGTACACTGGGAACGATTTTTCTGCAAGGAAGAAACTGCAGGCGGCATGGCTGAAATGAGAATATCATGCTGCACGAGCTCTTTGCCCTCAGATGTAGAAGTGTCATCAGTGGGCATCATAGAGAAACGGGACTTTAATAAGTGATCATCAACCTCTGTCAATTCCCTTTGTTCTAGACGCCTGACATAAAGAGGTGTCCTCAGTCACATAAACCTCCACCGACTGGTCTTAATGTGGCGCGGGAACATGCCGGTATAAGAGAATTCCGAAGAAGGCTGAACGTCCACAATTGAATGGTCATTGCCAGAAATGAAGTGGCAGCCGGATCAGACTGGGAAACTTCAGCTTCCATTAGACAATGAAGATGTGAGAATCTGGTACGTCCACAATTCACGGTTTCCTTAGATCCATGAAATTCCGTTTGGAATTTTAGTCAGAAAATGAAAACTCCGGAGCCTCTAGTTCAGCAGGCCCGGGTGTAGCTCCCATAGGCACACTTGTGCTCCTCTAGAATTTGGATAAAAATCGTTTTAACTGGAATAAAGAACCTTGATCAAGCCAGGTGGGTCTTGACAAACGAAATTGCTGCGTGTGCCCGGTATACTGACAAGCACCCACCCGTGCTAGTCCATGGCGTATTCAGCACAGGAATCTGCATCGATTGAGCCAAGACAAAGGAAAGCTCAGAGAGGCAGCACCCGTGTGGAAAAGCATTTGTACTTCAAAGATGAGGCCAATGAGGTGAAAGGACAAACCCATGGCAAATAAATTTCATCATCGGCAGAATTTCACGGAGCAATATTGCTGGGAGAGAAAAGGCACCACCTGAGGGAGGCACGCTCAACAAAACGACCTAGGACAGGAGCTGATTTGCCCCCAGGCACTAGGCGTGTCAGGCCTCAGCATGTTAGGAGGGTTCACTGAAGTCCCTGAGTGAAGTTTTCTCCGCTGTCCTATGTCTACGTTCCTAAAATTTACTCTGCGGTTTCTGATGATCCTGGGTTATGAATGGCCACCATTCACCGTTGTCCTTACACTCGTGCGTGTCCATCGACCTTAAAAGAAAGGGAGGACACGCAACTGCTGGCAGGTAAATTCAGCACACTTTGTCTCAACACAAAAGAGACAGCTCTGTGGTGACCCGTCTTCCACGGTAAAACATTTCCTAGTGAATAAGGAATCTTCACATTGCAATGACAATTGAAGAGAATTGCCACCAATGGATTTGCCGCTGTGACTACAAACATCATCTTGAGGCCATACAGTAGTGAAGCACGGGAACCCAGGCGCTTCACCCTTTACCCTAGACCAGTGAAACCCTGTCTCTAAACATGCCCACATGCCTGTATCTATGCCCGTTTAAAGTTAAACATAAACCGAAATCTTCTGTCCCACTATTTTGCAGCATTTTAAAGAAGTACACTGGGAAAGATTTTTCTGCAAGGAAGAAACTGCAGGCGGCATGGCTGAAATGAGAATATCATGCTGCACGAGCTCTTTGCCCTCAGATGTAGAAGTGTCATCAGTGGGCATCATAGAGAAACGGGACTTTAATAAGTGATCATCAACCTCTGTCAATTCCCTTTGTTCTAGACGCCTGACATAAAGAGGTGTCCTCAGTCACATAAACCTCCACCGACTGGTCTTAATGTGGCGCGGGAACATGCCGGTATAAGAGAATTCCGAAGAAGGCTGAACGTCCACAATTGAATGGTCATTGCCAGAAATGAAGTGGCAGCCGGATCAGACTGGGAAACTTCAGCATCCATTAGACAATGAAGATGTGAGAATCTGGTACGTCCACAATTCACGGTTTCCTTAGATCCATGAAATTCCTTTTGGAATTTTAGTCAGAAAATGAAAACTCCGGAGCCTCCTGTTCAGCAGGCCCGGGTGTAGCTCCCATAGGCACACTTGTGCTCCTCTAGAATTTGGATAAAAATCGTTTTCACTGGAATAAAGAACCTTGATCAAGCCAGGTGGGTCTTGACAAACGAAATTGCTGCGTGTGCCCGGTATACTGACAAGCACCCACCTGTGCTAGTCCATGGCGTATTCAGCACAGGAATCTGCATCGATTGAGCCAAGACAAAGGAAAGCTCAGAGAGGCAGCACCCGTGTGGAAAAGCATTTGTACTTCAAAGATGAGGCCAATGAGGTGAAAGGACAAACCCATGGCAAATAGTTTTCATCATCGGCAGAATTTCACGGAGCAATATTGCTGGGAGAGAAAAGGCACCACCTGAGGGAGGCACGCTCAACAAAACGACCTAGGGCAGGAGCCGGGTTGCCAACAGGCACTAGGCGTGTCACTCCTCAGCATTGTAAGGAGGGTTCACTGAAGTCCCTGAGTGAAGTTTTCTCCGCTGTCCTACGTCTACGTTTCTAAAATTTACTCTGCGGTTTCTGATGATCCTGGGTTATGAACGGCCACCATTCACCGTTGTCCTTACACTTGTGCGTCTCCATCGATCTTAAAAGGGAGGACACGCAACTGCTGGCAGGTAAATTCAGCACACTTTGTCTCAACACAAAAGAGACAGCTCTGTGGTTTCCCGTCTTCCACGGTAAAACATTTCCTAGCGAATAAGGAATCTTCACATTGCAATGACAATATGAGAGAATTGCCACCGATGGATTTGCCGCTGTGCCTCCAAACATCATTTTCAGGCCATACAGTAGTGAAGCACGGGAACCCAGGCGCTTCACCCTTTACCCTAGACCAGTGAAACACTGTCTCTAAACATGCCCACATGCCTGTATCTATGCCCGTTTAAAGTTAAACATAAACCGAAATCTTCTGTCCCACTATTTTGCAGCATTTTAAGGAAGTACACTGGGAAAGATTTTTCTGCAAGGAAGAAACTGCAGGCGGCGTGGCTCAAATGAGAATATCATGCTGCACGAGCTCTTTGCCCTCAGATGTAGAAGTGTCATCAGTGGGCATCATAGAGAAATGGGACTTTAATAAGTAATCATCAACCTCTGTCAATTCCCTTTGTTCTAGACGCCTGAAATAAAGAGTTGTCCTGAGTCACATAAAACTCCACCGACTGGTCTTAATGTGGCGCGGGAACATGCCGGTATAGGAGAATTCCGAAGAAGGCTGAACGTCCACAATTGAATGGTCATTGCCAGAAATGAAGTGGCAGCCGGATCAGCCTGGGAAACTTCAGCTTCCATTAGACAATGAAGATGTGAGAATCTGGTACGTCCACAATTCATGGTTTCCTTAGATCCATGAAATTCCGTGTGGAATTTTAGTCAGAAAATGAAAACTCCGGAGCCTCTGTTCAGCAGGCCCTGGTGTAGCTCCCATAGGCACACTTGTGCTCCTCTAGAATTTGGATAAAAATCGTTTTCACTGGAATAAAGGACCTTGATCAAGCCAGGTGGGTCTTGACTAACGAAATTGCTGTGTGTGCCCGGTATACTGACAAGCACCCACCTGTGCTAGTCCATGGCGTATTCAGCACAGGAATCTGCATCGATTGAGCCAAGACAAAGGAAAGCTCAGGGAGGCAGCACCCGTGTGGAAAAGCATATGTTCTTCAAAGATGAGGCCAATGAGGTGAAAGGACAAACCCATGGCAAATAGTTTTCATCATCGGCAGAATTTCACGGAGCAATATTGCTGGGAGAGATAAGGCACCAGCTGAGGGAGGCACCCTCAACAAAACGACCTAGGGCAGGAGCGGGGTTGCCCCCAGGCACTAGGCGTGTCAGGCCTCAGCATTGTAAGGAGGGTTCACTGAAGTCTCTGAGTGAAGTTTTCTCCGCTGTCCTACATCTACGTTCCTAAAATTTACTCTGCGGTTTCTGATGATCCTGGGTTATGAACGGCCACCATTCACCGTTCTCCTTACACTCGTGCGTCTCCATCGACCTTAAAAGAAAGGGAGGACAGGCAACTGCTGGCAGGTAAATTCAGCACACTTTGTCTCAACACAAAAGAGACAGCTCTGTGGTAACCCGTCTTCCACGATAAAACATTTCCTAGCGAATAAGGAATCTTCACATTGCAATGACAATATGAGAGAATTGCTACCGATGGATTTGCCGCTGTGCCTACAAACATCATCTTGAGGCCATACAGTAGTGAAGCACGGGAACCCAGGCGCTTCACCCTTTACCCTAGACCAGTGAAACACTGTCTCTAAACATGCCCACATGCCTGTATCTATGCCCGTTTAAAGTTAAACATAAACCGAAATCTTCTGTCCCACTATTTTGCAGCATTTTAAAGAAGTACACTGGGAAAGATTTTTCTGCAAGGAAGAAACTGCAGGCGGCATGGCTGAAATGAGAATATCATGCTGCACGAGCTCTTTGCCCTCAGATGTAGAAGTGTCATCAGTGGGCATCATAGAGAAACGGGACTTTAATAAGTGATCATCAACCTCTGTCAATTCCCTTTGTTCTAGACGCCTGACATAAAGAGGTGTCCTCAGTCACATAAACCTCCACCGACTGGTCTTAATGTGGTGCGGGAACATGCCGGTATAAGAGAATTCCGAAGAAGGCTGAACGTCCACAATTGAATGGTCATTGCCAGAAATGAAGTGGCAGCCGGATCAGACTGGGAAACTTCAGCATCCATTAGACAATGAAGATGTGAGAATCTGGTACGTCCACAATTCACGGTTTCCTTAGATCCATGAAATTCCTTTTGGAATTTTAGTCAGAAAATGAAAACTCCGGAGCCTCCTGTTCAGCAGGCCCGGGTGTAGCTCCCATAGGCACACTTGTGCTCCTCTAGAATTTGGATAAAAATCGTTTTCACTGGAATAAAGAACCTTGATCAAGCCAGGTGGGTCTTGACAAACGAAATTGCTGCGTGTGCCCGGTATACTGACAAGCACCCACCTGTGCTAGTCCATGGCGTATTCAGCACAGGAATCTGCATCGATTGAGCCAAGACAAAGGAAAGCTCAGAGAGGCAGCACCCGTGTGGAAAAGCATTTGTACTTCAAAGATGAGGCCAATGAGGTGAAAGGACAAACCCATGGCAAATAGTTTTCATCATCGGCAGAATTTCACGGAGCAATATTGCTGGGAGAGAAAAGGCACCACCTGAGGGAGGCACGCTCAACAAAACGACCTAGGGCAGGAGCCGGGTTGCCACCAGGCACTAGGCGTGTCACTCCTCAGCATTGTAAGGAGGGTTCACTGAAGTCCCTGAGTGAAGTTTTCTCCGCTGTCCTACGTCTACGTTCCTAAAATTTACTCTGCGGTTTCTGATGATCCTGGGTTATGAACGGCCACCATTCACCGTTGTCCTTACACTTGTGCGTCTCCATCGATCTTAAAAGGGAGGACACGCAACTGCTGGCAGGTAAATTCAGCACACTTTGTCTCAACACAAAAGAGACAGCTCTGTGTTTTCCCGTCTTCCACGGTAAAACATTTCCTAGCGAATAAGGAATCTTCACATTGCAATGACAATATGAGAGAATTGCCACCGATGGATTTGCCGCTGTGCCTACAAACATCATTTTCAGGCCATACAGTAGTGAAGCACGGGAACCCAGGCGCTTCACCCTTTACCCTAGACCAGTGAAACACTGTCTCTAAACATGCCCACATGCCTGTATCTATGCCCGTTTAAAGTTAAACATAAACCGAAATCTTCTGTCCCACTATTTTGCAGCATTTTAAAGAAGTACACTGGGAAAGATTTTTCTGCAAGGAAGAAACTGCAGGCGGCGTGGCTCAAATGAGAATATCATGCTGCACGAGCTCTTTGCCCTCAGATGTAGAAGTGTCATCAGTGGGCATCATAGAGAAATGGGATTTTAATAAGTAATCATCCACCTCTGTCAATTCCCTTTGTTCTAGACGCCTGAAATAAAGAGTTGTCCTGAGTCACATAAAACTCCACCGACTGGTCTTAATGTGGCGCGGGAACATGCCGGTATAGGAGAATTCCGAAGAAGGCTGAACGTCCACAATTGAATGGTCATTGCCAGAAATGAAGTGGCAGCCGGATCAGCCTGGGAAACTTCAGCTTCCATTAGACAATGAAGATGTGAGAATCTGGTACGTCCACAATTCATGGTTTCCTTAGATCCATGAAATTCCGTGTGGAATTTTAGTCAGAAAATGAAAACTCCGGAGCCTCTGTTCAGCAGGCCCTGGTGTAGCTCCCATAGGCACACTTGTGCTCCTCTAGAATTTGGATAAAAATCGTTTTCACTGGAATAAAGGACCTTGATCAAGCCAGGTGGGTCTTGACTAACGAAATTGCTGCGTGTGCCCGGTATACTGACAAGCACCCACCTGTGCTAGTCCATGGCGTATTCAGCACAGGAATCTGCATCGATTGAGCCAAGACAAAGGAAAGCTCAGGGAGGCAGCACCCGTGTGGAAAAGCATATGTTCTTCAAAGATGAGGCCAATGAGGTGAAAGGACAAACCCATGGCAAACAGTTTTCATCATCGGCAGAATTTCACGGAGCAATATTGCTGGGAGAGATAAGGCACCAGCTGAGGGAGGCACCCTCAACAAAACGACCTAGTGCAGGAGCGGGGTTGCCCCCAGGCACTAGGCGTGTCAGGCCTCAGCATTGTAAGGAGGGTTCACTGAAGTCTCTGAGTGAAGTTTTCTCCGCTGTCCTACGTCTACGTTCCTAAAATTTACTCTGCGGTTTCTGATGATCCTGGGTTATGAACGGCCACCATTCACCGTTGTCCTTACACTTGTGCGTCTCCATCGATCTTAAAAGGGAGGACACGCAACTGCTGGCAGGTAAATTCAGCACACTTTGTCTCAACACAAAAGAGACAGCTCTGTGGTTTCCCGTCTTCCACGGTAAAACATTTCCTAGCGAATAAGGAATCTTCACATTGCAATGACAATATGAGAGAATTGCCACCGATGGATTTGCCGCTGTGCCTACAAACATCATTTTCAGGCCATACAGTAGTGAAGCACGGGAACCCAGGCGCTTCACCCTTTACCCTAGACCAGTGAAACACTGTCTCTAAACATGCCCACATGCCTGTATCTATGCCCTTTAAAGTTAAACATAAACCGAAATCTTCTGTCCCACTATTTTGCAGCATTTTAAGGAAGTACACTGGGAAAGATTTTTCTGCAAGGAAGAAACTGCAGGCGGCGTGGCTCAAATGAGAATATCATGCTGCACGAGCTCTTTGCCCTCAGATGTAGAAGTGTCATCAGTGGGCATCATAGAGAAATGGGACTTTAATAAGTAATCATCAACCTCTGTCAATTCCCTTTGTTCTAGACGCCTGAAATAAAGAGTTGTCCTGAGTCACATAAAACTCCACCGACTGGTCTTAATGTGGCGCGGGAACATGCCGGTATAGGAGAATTCCGAAGAAGGCTGAACGTCCACAATTGAATGGTCATTGCCAGAAATGAATTGGCAGCCGGATCAGCCTGGGAAACTTCAGCTTCCATTAGACAATGAAGATGTGAGAATCTGGTACGTCCACAATTCATGGTTTCCTTAGATCCATGAAATTCCGTGTGGAATTTTAGTCAGAAAATGAAAACTCCGGAGCCTCTGTTCAGCAGGCCCTGGTGTAGCTCCCATAGGCACACTTGTGCTCCTCTAGAATTTGGATAAAAATCGTTTTCACTGGAATAAAGGACCTTGATCAAGCCAGGTGGGTCTTGACTAACGAAATTGCTGTGTGTGCCCGGTATACTGACAAGCACCCACCTGTGCTAGTCCATGGCGTATTCAGCACAGGAATCTGCATCGATTGAGCCAAGACAAAGGAAAGCTCAGGGAGGCAGCACCCGTGTGGAAAAGCATATGTTCTTCAAAGATGAGGCCAATGAGGTGAAAGGACAAACCCATGGCAAATAGTTTTCATCATCGGCAGAATTTCACGGAGCAATATTGCTGGGAGAGATAAGGCACCAGCTGAGGGAGGCACCCTCAACAAAACGACCTAGGGCAGGAGCGGGGTTGCCCCCAGGCACTAGGCGTGTCAGGCCTCAGCATTGTAAGGAGGGTTCACTGAAGTCTCTGAGTGAAGTTTTCTCCGCTGTCCTACATCTACGTTCCTAAAATTTACTCTGCGGTTTCTGATGATCCTGGGTTATGAACGGCCACCATTCACCGTTCTCCTTACACTCGTGCGTCTCCATCGACCTTAAAAGAAAGGGAGGACAGGCAACTGCTGGCAGGTAAATTCAGCACACTTTGTCTCAACACAAAAGAGACAGCTCTGTGGTAACCCGTCTTCCACGATAAAACATTTCCTAGCGAATAAGGAATCTTCACATTGCAATGACAATATGAGAGAATTGCTACCGATGGATTTGCCGCTGTGCCTACAAACATCATCTTGAGGCCATACAGTAGTGAAGCACGGGAACCCAGGCGCTTCACCCTTTACCCTAGACCAGTGAAACACTGTCTCTAAACATGCCCACATGACTGTATCTATGCCCGTTTAAAATTAAACATAAACCGAAATCTTCTGTCCCACTATTTTGCAGCATTTTAAAGAAGTACACTGGGAAAGATTTTTCTGCAAGGAAGAAACTGCAGGCGTTTGGCTGAAATGAGAATATCATGCTGCACGAGCTCTTTGCCCTCAGATGTAGAAGTGTCATCAGTGGGCATCATAGAGAAACGGGACTTTAATAAGTGATCATCAACCTCTGTCAATTCCCTTTGTTCTAGACGCCTGACATAAAGAGGTGTCCTCAGTCACATAAACCTCCACCGACTGGTCTTAATGTGGCGCGGAACATGCCGGTATAAGAGAATTCCGTAGAAGGCTGAACGTCCACAATTGAATGGTCATTGCCAGAAATGAAGTGGCAGCCGGATCAGACTGGGAAACTTCAGCTTCCATTAGACAATGAAGATGTGAGAATCTGGTACGTCCACAATTCACGGTTTCCTTAGATCCATGAAATTCCGTGTGGAATTTTAGTCAGAAAATGAAAACTCCGGAGCCTCTGTTCAGCAGGCCCGGGTGTAGCTCCCATAGGCACACTTGTGCTCCTCTAGAATTTGGATAAAAATCGTTTTCACTGGAATAAAGAACCTTGATCAAGCCAGGTGGGTCTTGACTAACGAAATTGCTGCGTGTGCCCGGTATACTGACAAGCACCCACCTGTGCTAGTCCATGGCGTATTCAGCACAGGAATCTGCATCGATTGAGCCAAGACAAAGGAAAGCTCAGGGAGGCAGCACCCGTGTGGAAAAGCACTTGTACTTCAAAGATGAGGCCAATGAGTTGAAAGGACAAACCCATGGCAAATAGTTTTCATCATTGGCAGAATTTCACGGAGCAATATTGCTGGGAGAGAAAAGGCACCACCTGAGGGAGGCACGCTTAACAAAACGACCTAGGGCAGAAGCCGGGTTGCCCCCAGGCACTAGGCGTGTCAGGCCTCAGCATTGTAAGAAGGGTTCACTGAAGTCCCTGAGTGAAGTTTTCTCCGCTCTCCTACGTCTACGTTTCTAAAATTTACTCTGTGGTTTCTGATGATCCTGGGTTATGAACGGCCACCATTCACCATTGTCCTTACACTCGTCCGTCTCCATCGACCTTAAAAGAAAGGGAGGACACGCAACTGCTGGCAGGTAAATTCAGCACACTTTGTCTCAACACAAAAGAGACAGCTCTGTGGTGACCCGTCTTCCACGATAAAACATTTCCTAGCGAATAATGAATCTTCCCATCGCAATGACAATATGAGAGAATTGCCACCGATGGATTTGCCGCTGTGCCTACAAACATCATCTTGAGGCCATACAGTAGTGAAGCACGGGAACCCAGGCGCTTCACCCTTTACCCTAGACCAGTGAAACACTGTCTCTAAACATGCCCACATGCCTGTATCTATGCCCGTTTAAAGTTAAACATAAACCGAAATCTTCTGTCCCACTATTTTGCAGCATTTTAAAGAAGTACACTGGGATAGATTTTTCTGCAAGGAAGAAACTGCAGGCGGCGTGGCTGAAATGAGAATATCATGCTGCACGAGCTCTTTGCCCTCAGATGTAGAAGTGTCATCAGTGGGCATCATAGAGAAACGGGACTTTAATAAGTGATCATCAACCTCTGTCAATTCCCTTTGTTCTAGACGCCTGACATAAAGAGGTGTCCTCAGTCACATAAACCTCCACCGACTGGTCTTAATGTGGCGCGGGAACATGCCGGTATAAGAAAATTCCGAAAAAGGATGAATGTCCACAATTGAATGGTCATTGCCAGAAATGAAGTGGCAGCCGGATCAGACTGGGAAACTTCAGCTTCCATTAGACAATGAAGATGTGAGAATCTGGTACGTCCACAATTCACGGTTTCCTTAAATCCATGAAATTCCGTGTGGAATTTTAGTCAGAAAATGAAAACTCCGGAGCCTCCTTTTCAGCAGGCCCGGGTGTAGCTCCCATAGGCACACTTGTGCTCCTCTAGAATTTGGATAAAAATCGTTTTCACTGGAATAAAGAACCTTGATCAAGCCAGGTGGGTCTTGACAAACGAAATTGCTGCGTGTGCCCGGTATACTGACAAGCACACACCTGTGCTAGTCCATGGCGTATTCAGCACAGGAATCTGCATTGATTGAGCCAAGACAAAGGAAAGCTCAGGGAGACAGCACCCGTGTGGAATAGCATTTGTACTTCAAAGATGAGGCCAATGAGGTGAAAGGACAAACCCATGGCAAATAGTTTTCATCATCGGCAGAATTTCACGGAGCAATATTGCTGGGAGAGAAAAGGCACCACCTGAGGGAGGCACGCTCAACAAAACTACAAAGGGCAGGAGCCGGGTTGCCCCCAGGCACTAGGCGTGTCAGGCCTCAGCATTGTAAGGAGGGTTCACTGAAGTCCCTGAGTGAAGTTTTCTCCACTGTCCTATGTCTACGTTCCTACAATTTACCCTGCGGTTTCTGATGATCCTGGGTTATGAACGGCCACCATTCACCGTTGTCGTTACACTCGTGCGTCTCCATCGACCTTAAAAGAAAGGGAGAACACGCAACTGCTGGCAGGTAAATTCAGCACACTTTGTCTCAACACAAAAGAGACAGCTCTGTGGTTTCCCGTCTTCCACGGTAAAACATTTCCTAGCGAATAAGGAATCTTCACATTGCAATGACAATATGAGAGAATTGCCACCGATGGATTTGCCGCTGTGCCTACAAACATCATCTTGAGGCCATACAGTAGTGAAGCACGGGAACCCAGTCGCTTCACCCTTTACCCTAGACCAGTGAAACACTGTCTCTAAACATGCCCACATGCCTGTATCTATGCCCGTTTAAAGTTAAACATAAACCGAAATCTTCTGTCCCACTATTTTCAGCATTTTAAAGAAGTACACTGGGAAAGATTTTTCTGCAAGGAAGAAACTGCAGGCGGCGTGGCTGAAATGAGAATATCATGCTGCACGAGCTCTTTGCCCTCAGATGTAGAAGTGTCATCAGTGGGCATCATAGAGAAATGGGACTTTAATAAGTGATCATCAACCTCTGTCAATTCCCTTTGTTCTAGACGCCTGAAATAAAGAGTTGTCCTGAGTCACATAAACCTCCACCGACTGGTCTTAATGTGGCGCGGGAACATGCCGGTATAAGAAAATTCCGAAAAAGGATGAATGTCCACAATTGAATGGTCATTGCCAGAAATGAAGTGGCAGCCGGATCAGACTGGGAAACTTCAGCTTCCATTAGACAATGAAGATGTGAGAATCTGGTACGTCCACAATTCACGGTTTCCTTAAATCCATGAAATTCCGTGTGGAATTTTAGTCAGAAAATGAAAACTCCGGAGCCTCCTTTTCAGCAGGCCCGGGTGTAGCTCCCATAGGCACACTTGTGCTCCTCTAGAATTTGGATAAAAATCGTTTTCACTGGAATAAAGAACCTTGATCAAGCCAGGTGGGTCTTGACAAACGAAATTGCTGCGTGTGCCCGGTATACTGACAAGCACACACCTGTGCTAGTCCATGGCGTATTCAGCACAGGAATCTGCATTGATTGAGCCAAGACAAAGGAAAGCTCAGGGAGACAGCACCCGTGTGGAATAGCATTTGTACTTCAAAGATGAGGCCAATGAGGTGAAAGGACAAACCCATGGCAAATAGTTTTCATCATCGGCAGAATTTCACGGAGCAATATTGCTGGGAGAGAAAAGGCACCACCTGAGGGAGGCACGCTCAACAAAACTACAAAGGGCAGGAGCCGGGTTGCCCCCAGGCACTAGGCGTGTCAGGCCTCAGCATTGTAAGGAGGGTTCACTGAAGTCCCTGAGTGAAGTTTTCTCCACTGTCCTATGTCTACGTTCCTACAATTTACCCTGCGGTTTCTGATGATCCTGGGTTATGAACGGCCACCATTCACCGTTGTCGTTACACTCGTGCGTCTCCATCGACCTTAAAAGAAAGGGAGAACACGCAACTGCTGGCAGGTAAATTCAGCACACTTTGTCTCAACACAAAAGAGACAGCTCTGTGGTTTCCCGTCTTCCACGGTAAAACATTTCCTAGCGAATAAGGAATCTTCACATTGCAATGACAATATGAGAGAATTGCCACCGATGGATTTGCCGCTGTGCCTACAAACATCATCTTGAGGCCATACAGTAGTGAAGCACGGGAACCCAGTCGCTTCACCCTTTACCCTAGACCAGTGAAACACTGTCTCTAAACATGCCCACATGCCTGTATCTATGCCCGTTTAAAGTTAAACATAAACCGAAATCTTCTGTCCCACTATTTTCAGCATTTTAAAGAAGTACACTGGGAAAGATTTTTCTGCAAGGAAGAAACTGCAGGCGGCGTGGCTGAAATGAGAATATCATGCTGCACGAGCTCTTTGCCCTCAGATGTAGAAGTGTCATCAGTGGGCATCATAGAGAAATGGGACTTTAATAAGTGATCATCAACCTCTGTCAATTCCCTTTGTTCTAGACGCCTGACATAAAGAGGTGTCCTGAGTCACATAAACCTCCACCGACTGGTCTTAATGTGGCTCGGGAACATGCCGGTTTAAGAGAATTCCGAAGAAGGCTAAACGTCCACAATTGAATGGTCATTGCCAGAAATGAAGTGGCAGCCGGATCAGACTGGGAAACTTCAGCTTCCATTAGACAATGAAGATGTGAGAATCTGGTACGTCCACAATTCACGGATTCCTTTGATCCATGAAATTCCGTTTGGAATTTTAGTCAGAAAATGAAAACTCCGGAGCCTCCTGTTCAGCAGGCCCAGGTGTAGCTCCCATAGGCACACTTGTGCTCCTCTAGAATTTGGATAAAAATCGTTTTCACTGGAATAAAGAACCTTGATCAAGCCAGGTGAGGCTTGACAAACGAAATTGCTGCGTGTGCCCGGTATACTGACAAGCACCCACCTGTGCTAGTCCATGGCGTATTCAGCACAGGAATCTGCATCGATTGAGCCAAGACAAAGGAAAGCTCAGGGAGGCAGCACCCTTGAGGAAAAGCATTTGTACTTCAAAGATGAGGCCAATGAGGTGAAAGGACAAACCCATGGCAAATAGTTTTCATCATCGGCAGAATTTCACGGAGCAATATTGCTGGGAGTGATAAGGCACCACCTGAGGGAGGCACGCTCAACAAAACTACAAAGGGCAGGAGCCGGGTTGCCCCCAGGCACTAGGCGTGTCAGGCCTCAGCATTGTAAGGAGGGTTCACTGAAGTCCCTGAGTGAAGTTTTCTCCGCTGTCCTACGTCTACGTTCCTAAAATTTACTCTGCGGTTTCTGATGATCCTGGGTTATGAACGGCCACCATTCACCGTTGTCCTAACACTCGTGCATCTCCATCGACCTTAAAAGTAAGGGAGGACACGCAACTGCTGGCAGGTAAATTCAGCACACTTTGTCTCAACACAAAAAAGAGACAGCTCTGTGGTGACCCGTCTTCCACGGTAAAACATTTCCTAGCGAATAAGGAATCTTCACATTGCAATGACAATATGAGAGAATTGCCACCGATGGATTTGCCGCTGTGCCTACAAACATCATCTTGAGGCCATACAGTAGTGAAGCACGGGAACCCAGGCGCTTCACCCTTTACCCTAGACCAGTGAAACACTGTCTCTAAACATGCCCACATGCCTGTATCTATGCCCGTTTAAAGTTAAACATAAACCGAAATCTTCTGTCCCACTATTTTGCAGCATTTTAAAGAAGTCACTGGGAAAGATTTTTCTGCAAGGAAGAAACTGCAGGCGGCGTGGCTGAAATGAGAATATCATGCTGCACGAGCTCTTTTCCCTCAGATGTAGAAGTGTCATCAGTGGGCATCATAGAGAAACGGGACTTTAATAAGTGATCATCAACCTCTGTCAATTCCCTTTGTTCTAGACGCCTGACATAAAGAGCTGTCCTGAGTCACATAAACCTCCACCGACTGGTCTTAATGTGGCGCGGGAACATGCCGGTTTAAGAGAATTCCGAAGAAGGCTAAACGTCCACAATTGAATGGTCATTGCCAGAAATGAAGTGGCAGCCGGATCAGACTGGGAAACTTCAGCTTCCATTAGACAATGAAGATGTGAGAATCTGGTACGTCCACAATTCACGGATTCCTTTGATCCATGAAATTCCGTGTGGAATTTTAGTCAGAAAATGAAAACTCCGGAGCCTCCTGTTCATCAGGCCCAGGTGTAGCTCCCATAGGCACACTTGTGCTCCTCTAGAATTTGGATAAAAATCGTTTTCACTGGAATAAAGAACCTTGATCAAGCCAGGTGAGGCTTGACAAACGAAATTGCTGCGTGTGCCCGGTATACTGACAAGCACCCACCTGTGCTAGTCCATGGCATATTCAGCACAGGAATCTGCATTGATTGAGCCAAGACAAAGGAAAGCTCAGGGAGGCAGCACCTGTGTGGAAAAGCATTTGTACTTCAAAGATGAGGCCAATGAGGTGAAAGGACAAACCCATGGCAAATAGTTTTCATCATCGGCAGAATTTCACGGAGCAATATTGCTGGGAGAGATAAGGCACCACCTGAGGGAGGCACGCTCAACAAAACTACAAAGGGCAGGAGCCGGGTTGCCCGCAGGCACTAGGCGTGTCAGGCCTCAGCATTGTAAGGAGGGTTCACTGAAGTCCCTGAGTGAAGTTTTCTCCGCTGTCCTACGTCTACCTTCCTAAAATTTACTCTGCGGTTTCTGATGATCCTGGGTTATGAACGGCCACCATTCACCGTTGTCCTAACACTCGTGCATCTCCATCGACCTTAAAAGTAAGGGAGGACACGCAACTGCTGGCAGGTAAATTCAGCACACTTTGTCTCAACACAAAAAAGAGACAGCTCCGTGGTGACCCGTCTTCCACGGTAAAACATTTCCTAGCGAATAAGGAATCTTCACATTGCAATGACAATATGAGAGAATTGCCACCGATGGATTTGCCGCTGTGCCTACAAACAACAACTTGAGGCCATACAGTAGTGAAGCACGGGAACCCAGGCGCTTCACCCTTTACCCTAGACCAGTGAAACACTGTCTCTAAACATGCCCACATGCCTGTATCTATGCCCGTTTAAAGTTAAACATAAACCGAAATCTTCTGTCCCACTATTTTGCAGCATTTTAAAGAAGTCACTGGGAAAGATTTTTCTGCAAGGAAGAAACTGCAGGCGGCGTGGCTGAATTGAGAATATCATGCTGCACGAGCTCTTTGCCCTCAGAGGTAGAAGTGTCATCAGTGGGCATCATAGAGAAACGGGACTTTAATAAGTGATCATCAACCTCTGTCAATTCCCTTTGTTCTAGACGCCTGACATAAAGAGGTGTCCTGAGTCACATAAACCTCCACCGACTGGTCTTAATGTGGCGCGGGAACATGCCGGTATAAGAGAATTCCGAAGAAGGCTGAACGTCCACAATTGAATGGTCATTGCCAGAAATGAAGTGGCAGCCGGATCAGACTGGGAAACTTCAGCTTCCATTAGACAATGAAGATGTGAGAATCTGGTACGTCCACAATTCACGGTTTCCTTAGATCCATGAAATTCCGTGTGGAATTTTAGTCAGAAAATGAAAACTCCAGAGCCTCCTTTTCAGCAGGCCCGGGTGTAGCTCCCATAGGCACACATGTGCTCTTCTAGAATTTGGATACAAATCGTTTTCACTGGAATAAAGAACCTTGATCAAGCCAGGTGGGTCTTGACAAACGAAATTGCTGCGTGTGCCCGGTATACTTACAAGCACCCACCTGTGCTAGTCCATGGCGTATTCAGCACAGGAATCTGCATTGATTGAGCCAAGACAAAGGAAAGCTCAGGGAGGCAGCACCCGTGTGGAAAAGCATTTGTACTTCAAAGATGAGGCCAATGAGGTGAAAGGACAAACCCATGGCAAATAGTTTTCATCATTGGCAGAATTTCAAGGAGCAATATTGCTGGGAGAGAAAAGGCACCACCTGAGGGAGGCACGCTCAACAAAACGACCTAGGGCAGGAGCCGGGTTGCCCCCAGGCACTAGGTGTGTCAGGCCTCAGCATTGTAAGGAGGGTTCACTGAAGTCCCTGAGTGAAGTTTTCTCCGCTGTCCTAAGTCTACGTTCCTAAAATTTACTCTGCGGTTTCTGATGATCCTGGGTTATGAACGGCCAACATTCACCGTTGTCCTTACACTCGTGCGTCTCCATCGACCTTAAAAGAAAGGGAGGACACGCAACTGCTGGCAGGTAAATTCAGCACACTTTGTCTCAACACAAAAGAGACAGCTCTGTGGTTTCCCGTCTTCCACGGTAAAACATTTCCTAGCGAATAAGGAATCTTCACATTGCAATGACTATATGAGAGAATTGCCACCGATGGATTTGCCGCTGTGCCTACAAACATCATCTTGAGGCCATACAGTAGTGAAGCACGGGAACCCAGGCGCTTCACCCTTTACCCTAGACCAGTGAAACACTGTCTCTAAACATGCCCACATGCCTGTATCTATGCCCGTTTAAAGTTAAACATAAACCGAAATCTTCTGTCCCACTATTTTGCAGCATTTTAAAGAAGTCACTGGGAAAGATTTTTCTGCAAGGAAGAAACTGCAGGCGGCGTTGCTGAAATGAGAATATCATGCTGCACGAGCTCTTTGCCCTCAGATGTAGAAGTGTCATCAGTGGGCATCATAGAGAAACGGGACTTTAATAAGTGATCATCAACCTCTGTCAATTCCCTTTGTTCTAGACGCCTGACATAAAGAGGTGTCCTCAGTCACATAAACCTCCACCGACTGGTCTTAATGTGGCGCGGGAACATGCCGGTATAAGAGAATTCCGAAGAAGGCTGAACGTCCACAATTGAATGGTCATTGCCAGAAATGAAGTGGCAGCCGGATCAGACTGGGAAACGTCAGCATCCATTAGACAATGAAGATGTGAGAATCTGGTACGTCCACAATTCATGGTTTCCTTAGATCCATGAAATTCCGTGTGGAATTTTAGTCAGAAAATGAAAACTCCGGAGCCTCCTTTTCAGCAGGCGCGGGTGTAGCTCCCATAGGCACACTTGTGCTCCTCTAGAATTTGGATAAAAATCGTTTTCACTGGAATAAAGAACCTTGATCAAGCCAGGTGGGTCTTGACAAACGAAATTGCTGCGTGTGCCCGGTATACTGACAAGCACACACCTGTGCTAGTCCATGGCGTATTCAGCACAGGAATCTGCATTGATTGAGCCAAGACAAAGGAAAGCTCAGGGAGGCAGCACCCGTGTGGAAAAGCATTTGTACTTCAAAGATGAGGCCAATGAGGTGAAAGGACAAACACATGGCAAATAGTTTTCATCATTGGCAGAATTTCACGGAGCAATATTGCTGGGAGAGAAAAGGCACCACCTGAGGGAGGCATGCTCAACAAAACGACCTAGGGCAGGAGCCGGGTTGCCCCCAGGCACTAGGCGTGTCAGGCCTCAGCATTGTAAGGAGGGTTCACTGAAGTCCCTGAGTGAAGTTTTCTCCACTGTCCTATGTCTACGTTCCTACAATTTACTCTGCGGTTTCTGATGATCCTGGGTTATGAACGGCCACCATTCACCGTTGTCGTTACACTCGTGCGTCTCCATCGACCTTAAAAGAAAGGGAGAACACGCAACTGCTGGCAGGTAAATTCAGCACACTTTGTCTCAACACAAAAGAGACAGCTCTGTGGTTTCCCGTCTTCCACGGTAAAACATTTCCTAGCGAATAAGGAATCTTCACATTGCAATGACAATATGAGAGAATTGCCACCGATGGATTTGCCGCTGTGCCTACAAACATCATCTTGAGGCCATACAGTAGTGAAGCACGGGAACCCAGGCGCTTCACCCTTTACCCTAGACCAGTGAAACACTGTCTCTAAACATGCCCACATGCCTGTATCTATGCCCGTTTAAAGTTAAACATAAACCGAAATCTTCTGTCCCACTATTTTGCAGCATTTTAAAGAAGTACACTGGGAAAGATTTTTCTGCAAGGAAGAAACTGCAGGCGGCGTGGCTGAAATGATAATATCATGCTGCACGAGCTCTTTGCCCTCAGATGTAGAAGTGTCATCAGTGGGCATCATAGAGAAACGGGACTTTAATAAGTGATCATCAACCTCTGTCAATTCCCTTTGTTCTAGACGCCTGACATAAAGAGGTGTCCTCAGTCACATAAACCTCCACCGACTGGTCTTAATGTGGCGCGGGAACATGCCGGTATAAGAGAATTCCGAAGAAGGCTGAACGTCCACAATTGAATGGTCATTGCCAGAAATGACGTGGCAGCCGGATCAGACTGGGAAACTTCAGCTTCCATTAGACAATGAAGATGTGAGAATCTGGTACGTCCACAATTCACGGTTTCCTAAGATCCATGAAATTCCATGTGGAATTTTAGTCAGAAAATGGAAACTCAGGAGCCTCTGTTCAGCAGGCCCGGGTGTAGCTCCCATAGGCACACTTGTGCTCCTCTAGAATTTGGATAAAAATCGTTTTCACTGGAATAAAGAACCTTGATCAAGCCAGGTGAGGCTTGACAAACGAAATTGCTGCGTGTGCCCGGTATACTGACAAGCACCCACCTGTGCTAGTCCATGGCGTATTCAGCACAGGAATCTGCATCGATTGAGCCAAGACAAAGGAAAGCTCAGGGAGGCAGCACCCTTGAGGAAAAGCATTTGCACTTCAAAGATGAGGCCAATGAGGTGAAAGGACAAACCCATGGCAAATAGTTTTCATCATCGGCAGAATTTCACGGAGCAATATTGCTGGGAGAGAAAAGGCACCACCTGAGGGAGGCACGCTCCACAAAACTATCTAGGGCAGAAGCTGGGTTGCCCCCAGGCACTAGGCGTGTCAGGCCTCAGCATTGTAAGGAGTGTTTACTGAAGTCCCTGAGTGAAGTTTTCTCCCCTGTCCTACGTCTACGTTCCTAAAATTTACTCTGCGGTTTCTGATGATCCTGGGTTATGAACGGCCACCATTCACCGTTCTCCTTACACTCGTGCGTCTCCATCGACCTTAAAAGAAAGGGAGGACACGCAACTGCTGGCAGGTAAATTCAGCACACTTTGTCTCAACAAAAAAGAGACAGCTCTGTGGTGACCCGTCTTCCACAGTAAAACATTTCCTAGCGAATAAGGAATCTTCCCATCGCAATGACAATATGAGAGAATTGCCACCGATGGATTTGCCGCTGTGCCTACAAACATCATCTTGAGGCCATACAGTAGTGAAGCACGGGAACCCAGGCGCTTCACCCTTTACCCTAGACCACTGAAACACTGTCTCTAAACATGCCCATATGCCTGTATCTATGCCCATTTAAAGTTAAACATAAACCGAAATCTTCTGTCCCACTATTTTGCAGCATTTTAAAGAAGTACACTGGGAAAGATTTTTCTGCAAGGAAGAAACTGCAGGCGGCTTGGCTGAAATGAGAATATCATGCTGCACGAGCTCTTTGCCCTCAGATGTAGAAGTGTCATCAGTGGGCATCATAGAGAAACGGGACTTTAATAAGTGATCATCAACCTCTGTCAATTCCCTTTGTTCTAGACGCCTGACATAAAGAGCTGTCCTGAGTCACATAAACCTCCACCGACTGGTCTTAATGTGGCGCGGGAACATGCCGGTATAAGAGAATTCCGAAGAAGGCTAAACGTCCACAATTGAATGGTCATTGCCAGAAATGAAGTGACAGCCGGATCAGACTGGGAAACTTCAGCTTCCATTAGACAATGAAGATGTGAGAATCTGGTACGTCCACAATTCACGGATTCCTTTGATCCATGAAATTCCGTGTGGAATTTTAGTCAGAAAATGAAAACTCCGGAGCCTCCTGTTCAGCAGGCCCATGTGTAGCTCCCATGGCACACTTGTGCTCCTCTAGAATTTGGATAAAAATCGTTTTCACTGGAATAAAGAACCTTGATCAAGCCAGGTGAGGCTTGACAAACGAAATTGCTGCGTGTGCCCGGTATACTGACAAGCACCCACCTGTGCTAGTCCATGGCATATTCAGCACAGGAATCTGCATCAATTGAGCCAAGACAAAGGAAAGCTCAGGGAGGCAGCACCCGTGTGGAAAAGCATTTGTACTTCAAAGATGAGGCCAATGAGGTGAAAGGACAAACCCATGGCAAATAGTTTTCATCATTGGCAGAATTTCAAGGAGCAATATTGCTGGGAGAGAAAAGGCACCACCTGAGGGAGGCACGCTCAACAAAACGACCTAGGGCAGGAGCCGGGTTGCCCCCAGGCACTACTCGTGTCAGGCCTCAGCATTGTAAGGAGGGTTCACTGAAGTCCCTGAGTGAAGTTTTCTCCGCTGTCCTAAGTCTACCTTCCTAAAATTTACTCTGCGGTTTCTGATGATCCTGGGTTATGAACGGCCAACATTCACCGTTGTCCTTACACTCGTGCGTCTCCATCGACCTTAAAAGAAAGGGAGGACACGCAACTGCTGGCAGGTAAATTCAGCACACTTTGTCTCAACACAAAAGAGACAGCTCTGTGGTTTCCCGTCTTCCACGGTAAAACATTTCCTAGCGAATAAGGAATCTTCACATTGCAATGACTATATGAGAGAATTGCCACCGATGGATTTGCCGCTGTGCCTACAAACATCATCTTGAGGCCATACAGTAGTGAAGCACGGGAACCCAGGCGCTTCACCCTTTACCCTAGACCACTGAAACAGTGTCTCTAAACATGCCCACATGCCTGTATCTATGCCCGTTTAAAGTTAAACATAAACCGAAATCTTCAGTCCCACTATTTTGCAGCATTTTAAAGAAGTACACTGGGAAAGATTTTTCTGCAAGGAAGAAACTGCAGGCGGCGTGGCTGAAATGAGAATATCATGTTGCACGAGCTCTTTGCCCTCAGATGTAGAAGTGTCATCAGTGGGCATCATAGAGAAATGGGACTTTAATAAGTTATCATCAACCTCTGTCAATTCCCTTTGTTCAAGACACCTGACATAAAGAGGTGTCCTGAGTCAAATAAACCTCCACCGACTGGTCCTAATGTGGCGCGGGAACATGCCGGTATAAGAGAATTCCGAAGAAGGCTGAACGTCCACAATTGAATGGTCATTGCCAGAAATGAAGTGGCAGCCGGATCAGACTGGAAAACTTCAACTTCCATTAGACAATGAAGATGTGAGAATCTGGTACGTCCACAATTCACGGATTCCTTAGATCCATGAAATTCCGTGTGGAATTTTAGTCAGAAAAAGAAAACTCCGGAGCCTCTGTCCAGCAGGCCCGGGTGTAGCTCCCATAGGCACACTTGTGCTCCTCTAGAATTTGGATAAAAATCGTTTTCACTGGAATAAAGAACCATGATCAAGTCAGGTGGGGCTTGACAAACGAAATTGCTGCGTGTGCCCGGTATACTGACAAGCACCCACCTGTGCTAGTCCATGGCGTATTCAGCACAGGAATCTGCATCGATTGAGCCAAGACAAAGGAAAGCTCAGGGAGGCAGCACCCGTGTGGAAAAGCATTTGTACTTCAAAGATGAGGCCAATGAGGTGAAAGGACAAACCCATGGCAAATAGTTTTCATCATTGGCAGAATTTCAAGGAGCAATATTGCTGGGAGAGAAAAGGCACCACCTGAGGGAGGCACGCTCAACAAAACGACCTAGGGCAGGAGCCGGGTTGCCCCCAGGCACTACTCGTGTCAGGCCTCAGCATTGTAAGGAGGGTTCACTGAAGTCCCTGAGTGAAGTTTTCTCCGCTGTCCTAAGTCTACCTTCCTAAAATTTACTCTGCGGTTTCTGATGATCCTGGGTTATGAACGGCCAACATTCACCGTTGTCCTTACACTCGTGCGTCTCCATCGACCTTAAAAGAAAGGGAGGACACGCAACTGCTGGCAGGTAAATTCAGCACACTTTGTCTCAACACAAAAGAGACAGCTCTGTGGTTTCCCGTCTTCCACGGTAAAACATTTCCTAGCGAATAAGGAATCTTCACATTGCAATGACTATATGAGAGAATTGCCACCGATGGATTTGCCGCTGTGCCTACAAACATCATCTTGAGGCCATACAGTAGTGAAGCACGGGAACCCAGGCGCTTCACCCTTTACCCTAGACCACTGAAACAGTGTCTCTAAACATGCCCACATGCCTGTATCTATGCCCGTTTAAAGTTAAACATAAACCGAAATCTTCAGTCCCACTATTTTGCAGCATTTTAAAGAAGTACACTGGGAAAGATTTTTCTGCAAGGAAGAAACTGCAGGCGGCGTGGCTGAAATGAGAATATCATGTTGCACGAGCTCTTTGCCCTCAGATGTAGAAGTGTCATCAGTGGGCATCATAGAGAAATGGGACTTTAATAAGTTATCATCAACCTCTGTCAATTCCCTTTGTTCAAGACACCTGACATAAAGAGGTGTCCTGAGTCAAATAAACCTCCACCGACTGGTCCTAATGTGGCGCGGGAACATGCCGGTATAAGAGAATTCCGAAGAAGGCTGAACGTCCACAATTGAATGGTCATTGCCAGAAATGAAGTGGCAGCCGGATCAGACTGGAAAACTTCAACTTCCATTAGACAATGAAGATGTGAGAATCTGGTACGTCCACAATTCACGGATTCCTTAGATCCATGAAATTCCGTGTGGAATTTTAGTCAGAAAAAGAAAACTCCGGAGCCTCTGTCCAGCAGGCCCGGGTGTAGCTCCCATAGGCACACTTGTGCTCCTCTAGAATTTGGATAAAAATCGTTTTCACTGGAATAAAGAACCATGATCAAGTCAGGTGGGGCTTGACAAACGAAATTGCTGCGTGTGCCCGGTATACTGACAAGCACCCACCTGTGCTAGTCCATGGCGTATTCAGCACAGGAATCTGCATCGATTGAGCCAAGACAAAGGAAAGCTCAGGGAGGCAGCACCCGTGTGGAAAAGCATTTGTACTTCAAAGATGAGGCCAATGAGGTGAAAGGACAAACCCATGGCAAATAGTTTTCATCATCGGCAGAATTTCACGGAGCAATATTGCTGGGAGAGATAAGGCACCACCTGAGGGAGGCATGCTCAACAAAACTACAAAGGGCAGGAGCCGGGTTGCCCCCAGGCACTAGGCGTGTCAGGCCTCAGCATTGTAAGGAGGGTTCACTGAAGTCCCTGAGTGAAGTTTTCTCCGCTGTCCTACGTCTACGTTCCTAAAATTTACTCTGCGGTTTCTGATGATCCTGGGTTATGAACGGCCACCATTCACCGTTGTCCTAACACTCGTGCATCTCCATCGACCTTAAAAGTAAGGGAGGACACGCAACTGCTGGCAGGTAAATTCAGCACACTTTGTCTCAACACAAAAAAGAGACAGCTCTGTGGTGACCCGTCTTCCACGGTAAAACATTTCCTAGCGAATAAGGAATCTTCACATTGCAATGACAATATGAGAGAATTGCCACCGATGGATTTGCCGCTGTGCCTACAAACATCATCTTGAGGCCATACAGTAGTGAAGCACGGGAACCCAGGCGCTTCACCCTTTACCCTAGACCAGTGAAACACTGTCTCTAAACATGCCCACATGCCTGTATCTATGCCCGTTTAAAGTTAACACTAAACCGAAATCTTCTGTCCCACTATTTTGCAGCATTTTAAAGAAGTCACTGGGAAAGATTTTTCTGCAAGGAAGAAACTGCAGGCGGCGTGGCTGAAATGAGAATATCATGCTGCACGAGCTCTTTGCCCTCAGAGGTAGAAGTGTCATCAGTGGGCATCATAGAGAAACGGGACTTTAATAAGTGATCATCAACCTCTGTCAATTCCCTTTGTTCTAGACGCCTGACATAAAGAGGTGTCCTGAGTCACATAAACCTGCACCGACTGGTCTTAATGTGGCGCGGGAACATGCCGGTATAAGAGAATTCCGAAGAAGGCTGAACGTCCACAATTGAATGGTCATTGCCAGAAATGAAGTGGCAGCCGGATCAGACTGGGAAACTTCAGCTTCCATTAGACAATGAAGATGTGAGAATCTGGTTTCCACAATTCACGGTTTCCTTAGATCCATGAAATTCCGTGTGGAATTTTAGTCAGAAAATGAAAACTCCGGATCCTCCTTTCAGCAGGCCCGGGTGAAACTCCCTTAGGCACACTTGTGCTCCTCTAGAATTTGGATAAAAATCGTTTTCACTGGAATAAAGAACCTTGATCAAGCCAGGTGGGTCTTGACAAACGAAATTGCTGCGTGTGCCGGTATACTTACAAGCACCCACCTGTGCTAGTCCATGGCGTATTCAGCACAGGAATC
This sequence comes from Tenrec ecaudatus, assembly GCF_050624435.1. Lineage (NCBI taxonomy): Eukaryota > Metazoa > Chordata > Mammalia > Afrosoricida > Tenrecidae > Tenrec > Tenrec ecaudatus. The sequence goes on from NW_027457617.1 coordinate 366,468, forward strand.
TGCATTGATTGAGCCAAGACAAAGGAAAGCTCAGGGAGGCAGCACCCGTGTGGAAAAGCATTTGTACTTCAAAGATGAGGCCAATGAGGTGAAAGGACAAACCCATGGCAAATAGTTTTCATCATTGGCAGAATTTCACAGAGCAATATTGCTGGGAGAGAAAAGGCACCACCTGAGGGAGGCAAGCTCAACAAAACGACCTAGGGCAGGAGCCGGGTTGCCCCCAGGCACTAGGCGTGTCAGGCCTCAGCATTGTAAGGAGGGTTCACTGAAGTCCCTGAGTGAAGTTTTCTCCACTGTCCTAAGTCTACGTTCCTAAAATTTACTATGCGGTTTCTGATGATCCTGGGTTATGAACGGCCACCATTCACCGTTGTCCTTACACTCGTGCGTCTCCATCGACCTTAAAAGAAAGGGAGGACACGCAACTGCTGGCAGGTAAATTCAGCACACTTTGTCTCAACACAAAAGAGACAGCTCTGTGGTGACCCGTCTTCCACGGTAAAACATTTCCTAGCGAATAAGGAATCTTCACATTGCAATGATAATATGAGAGAATTTCCACCGATGGATTTGCCGCTGTGCCTACAAACATCATCTTGAGGCCATACAATAGTGAAGCACGGGAACCCAGGCGCTTCACCCTTTACCCTAGACCAGTGAAACACTGTCTCTAAACATGCCCACATGCCTGTATCTATGCCCGTTTAAAGTTAAACATAAACCGAAATCTTCTGTCCCACTATTTTGCAGCATTTTAAAGAAGTCACTGGGAAAGATTTTTCTGCAAGGAAGAAACTGCAGGCGGCGTTGCTGAAATGAGAATATCATGCTGCACGAGCTCTTTGCCCTCAGATGTAGAAGTGTCATCAGTGGGTATCATAGAGAAACGGGACTTTAATAAGTGATCATCAACCTCTGTCAATTCCCTTTGTTCTAGACGCCTGACATAAAGAGGTGTCCTGAGTCACATAAACCTCCACCGACTGGTCTTAATGTGGCGCGGGAACATGCCGGTATAAGAGAATTCCGAAGAAGGCTGAACGTCCACAATTGAATGGTCATTGCCAGAAATGAAGTGGCAGCCGGATCAGACTGGGAAACTTCAGCTTCCATTAGACAATGAAGATGTGAGAATCTGGTACGTCCACAATTAACGGTTTCCTTAGATCCATGAAATTCCGAGTGGAATTTTAGTCAGAAAATGAAAACTCCGGAGCCTCCTTTTCAGCAGGCCCGGGTGTAGCTCCCATAGGCACACTTGTGCTCCTCTAGAATTTGGATACAAATCGTTTTCACTGGAATAAAGAACCTTGATCAAGCCAGGTGGGTCTTGACAAACGAAATTGCTGCGTGTGCCCGGTATACTGACAAGCACCCACCTGTGCTAGTCCATGGCGTATTCAGCACAGGAATCTGCATTGATTGAGCCAAGACAAAGAAAAGCTCAGGGAGGCAGCACCCGTGTGGAAAAGCATTTGTACTTCAAAGATGAGGCCAATGAGGTGAAAGGACAAACCCATGGCAAATAGTTTTCATCATTGGCAGAATTTCAAGGAGCAATATTGCTGGGAGAGAAAAGGCACCACCTGAGGGAGGCACGCTCAACAAAACGACCTAGGGCAGGAGCCGGGTTGCCCCCAGGCACTAGGCGTGTCAGGCCTCAGCATTGTAAGGAGGGTTCACTGAAGTCCCTGAGTAAAGTTTTCTCCGCTGTCCTAAGTCTACCTTCCTAAAATTTACTCTGCGGTTTCTGATGATCCTGGGTTATGAACGGCCAACATTCACCGTTGTCCTTACACTCGTGCGTCTCCATCGACCTTAAAAGAAAGGGAGGACACGCAACTGCTGGCAGGTAAATTCAGCACACTTTGTCTCAACACAAAAGAGACAGCTCTGTGGTTTCCCGTCTTCCACGGTAAAACATTTCCTAGCGAATAAGGAATCTTCACATTGCAATGACTATATGAGAGAATTGCCACCGATGGATTTGCCGCTGTGCCTACAAACATCATCTTGAGGCCATACAATAGTGAAGCACGGGAACCCAGGCGCTTCACCCTTTACCCTAGACCACTGAAACAGTGTCTCTAAACATGCCCACATGCCTGTATCTATGCCCGTTTAAAGTTAAACATAAACCGAAATCTTCAGTCCCACTATTTTTCAGCATTTTAAAGAAGTACACTGGGAAAGATTTTTCTTCAAGGAAGAAACTGCAGGCGGCGTGGCTGAAATGAGAATATCATGTTGCACGAGCTCTTTGCCCTCAGATGTAGAAGTGTCATCAGTGGGCATCATAGAGAAATGGGACTTTAATAAGTTATCATCAACCTCTGTCAATTCCCTTTGTTCAAGACACCTGACATAAAGAGGTGTCCTGAGTCACATAAACCTCCACCGACTGGTCCTAATGTGGCGCGGGAACATGCCGGTATAAGAGAATTCCGAAGAAGGCTGAACGTCCACAATTGAATGGTCATTGCCAGAAATGAAGTGGCAGCCGGATCAGACTGGGAAACTTCAACTTCCATTAGACAATGAAGATGTGAGAATCTGGTACGTCCACAATTCACGGATTCCTTAGATCCATGAAATTCCGTGTGGAATTTTAGTCAGAAAAAGAAAACTCCGGAGCCTCTGTCCAGCAGGCCCGGGTGTAGCTCCCATAGGCACACTTGTGCTCCTCTAGAATTTGGATAAAAATCGTTTTCACTGGAATAAAGAACCTTGATCAAGTCAGGTGGGGCTTGACAAACGAAATTGCTGCGTGTGCCCGGTATACTGACAAGCACCCACCTGTGCTAGTCCATGGCGTATTCAGCACAGGAATCTGCATCGATTGAGCCAAGACAAAGGAAAGCTCAGGGAGGCAGCACCCGTGTGGAAAAGCATTTGTACTTCAAAGATGAGGCCAATGAGGTGAAAGGACAAACCCATGGCAAATAGTTTTCATCATCGGCAGAATTTCACGGAGCAATATTGCTGGAAGAGATAAGGCACCAGCTGAGGGAGGCACGCTCAACAAAACTACAAAGGGCAGGAGCCGGGTTGCCCCCAGGCACTAGGCGTGTCAGGCCTCAGCATTGTAAGGATGGTTCACTGAAGTCCCTGAGTGAAGTTTTCTCCGCTGTCCTACGTCTACCTTCCTAAAATTTACTCTGCGGTTTCTGATGATCCTGTGTTATGAACGGCCACCATTCACCGTTGTCCTTACACTCGTGCGTCTCCATCGACCTTAAAAGAAAGGGAGGACACGCAACTGCTGGCAGGTAAATTCAGCACACTTTGTCTCAACACAAAAGAGACAGCTCTGTGGTGACCCGTCGTCCACGGTAAAACATTTCCTAGCGAATAAGGAATCTTCACATTGCAATGACAATATGAGAGAATTGCCACCGATGGATTTGCCGCTGTGCCTACAAACATCATCTTGAGGCCATACAGTAGTGAAGCACGGGAACCCAGGCGCTTCACCCTTTACCCTAGACCAGTGAAACACTGTCTCTAAACATGCCCAAATGCCTGTATCTATGCCCGTTTAAAGTTAAACATAAACCGAAATCTTCTGTCCCACTATTTTGCAGCATTTTAAAGAAGTACACTGGGAAAGATTTTTCTGCAAGGAAGAAACTGCAGGCGGCGTGGCTGAATTGAGAATATCATGCTGCACGAGCTCTTTGCCCTCAGATGTAGAAGTGTCATCAGTGGGCATCATAGAGAAATGGGACTTTAATAAGTTATCATCAACCTCTGTCAATTCCTTTTGTTCTAGACGCCTGACATAAAGAGGTGTCCTGAGTCACATAAACCTCCACCGACTGGTCTTAATGTGGCGCGGGAACATGCCGGTATAAGAGAATTCCGAAGAAGGCCGAACGTCCACAATTGAATGGTCATTGCCAGAAATGAAGTGGCAGCCGGATCAGACTGGGAAACTTCAACTTCCATTAGACAATGAAGTGTGAGAATCTGGTACGTCCACAATTCACGGATTCCTTAGATCCATGAAATTCCGTGTGGAATTTTAGTCAGAAAAAGAAAACTCCGGAGCCTCTGTTCAGCAGGCCCGGGTGTAGCTCCCATAGGCACACTTGTGCTCCTCTAGAATTTGGATAAAAATCGTTTTCACTGGAATAAAGAACCTTGATCAAGCCAGGTGGGGCTTGACAAACGAAATTGCTGCGTGTGCCCGGTATACTGACAAGCACCCACCTGTGCTAGTCCATGGCGTATTCAGCACAGGAATCTGCATTGATTGAGCCAAGACAAAGGAAAGCTCAGTGAGGCAGCACCTGTGTGGAAAAGCATTTGTACTTCAAAGATGAGGCCAATGAGGTGAAAGGACAAACCCATGGCAAATAGTTTTCATCATTGGCAGAATTTCAAGGAGCAATATTGCTGGGAGAGAAAAGGCACCACCAGAGGGAGGCACGCTCAACAAAACGACCTAGGGCAGGAGCCGGGTTGCCCCCAGGCACTAGGCGTGTCAGGCCTCAGCATTGTAAGGAGGGTTCACTGAAGTCCCTGAGTGAAGTTTTCTCCGCTGTCTTAAGTCTAAGTTCCTAAAATTTACTCTGCGGTTTCTGATGATCCTGGGTTATGAACGGCCAACATTCACCGTTGTCCTTACACTCGTGCGTCTCCATCGACCTTAAAAGAAAGGGAGGACACGCAACTGCTGGCAGGTAAATTCAGCACACTTTGTCTCAACACAAAAGAGACAGCTCTGTGGTTTCCCGTCTTCCACGGTAAAACATTTCCTAGCGAATAAGGAATCTTCACATTGCAATGACAATATGAGAGAATTGCCACCGATGGATTTGCCGCTGTGACTACAAACATCATCTTGAGGCCATACAGTAGTGAAGCACGGGAACCCAGGCGCTTCACCCTTTACCCTAGACCACTGAAACACTGTCTCTAAACATGCCCACATGCCTGTATCTATGCCCGTTTAAAGTTAAACATAAACCGAAATCATCAGTCCCACTATTTTGCAGCATTTTAAAGAAGTACACTGGGAAAGATTTTTCTGCAAGGAAGAAACTGCAGGCGGCGTGGCTGAAATGAGAATATCATGCTGCACGAGCTCTTTGCCCTCAGATGTAGAAGTGTCATCAGTGGGCATCATAGAGAAATGGGACTTTAATAAGTGATCATCAACCTCTGTCAATTCCCTTTGTTCTAGACGCCTGACATAAAGAGGTGTCCTGAGTCACATAAACCTCCACCGACTGGTCCTAATGTGGCGCGGGAACATGCCGGTATAAGAGAATTCCGAAGAAGGCTGAACGTCCACAATTGAATGGTCATTGCCAGAAATGAAGTGGCAGCCGGATCAGACTGGGAAACTTCAAATTTCATTAGACAATGAAGATGTGAGAATCTGGTACGTCCACAATTCACGGATTCCTTAGATCCATGAAATTCCGTGTGGAATTTTAGTCAGAAAAAGAAAACTCCGGAGCCTCTGTCCAGCAGGCCCGGGTGTAGCTCCCATAGGCACACTTGTGCTCCTCTAGAATTTGGATAAAAATCGTTTTCACTGGAATAAAGAACCTTGATCAAGCCAGGTGGGGCTTGACAAACGAAATTGCTGCGTGTGCCCGGTATACTGACAAGCACCCACCTGTGGTAGTCCATGGCGTATTCAGCACAGGAATCTGCATCGATTGAGCCAAGACAAAGGAAAGCTCAGGGAGGCAGCACCCGTGTGGAAAAGCATTTGTACTTCAAAGATGAGGCCAATGAGGTGAAAGGACAAACCCATGGCAAATAGTTTTCATCATCGGCAGAATTTCACGGAGCAATATTGCTGGGAGAGATAAGGCACCACCTGAGGGAGGCACGCTCAACAAAACTACAAAGGGCAGGAGCCGGATTGCCCCAAAGCACTAGGCGTGTCAGGCCTCAGCATTGTAAGGATGGTTCACTGAAGTCCCTGAGTGAAGTTTTCTCCGCTGTCCTACGTCTACGTTCCTAAAATTTACTCTGCGGTTTCTGATGATCCTGGGTTATGAACGGCCACCATTCACCGTTGTCCTTACACTCGTGCGTCTCCATCGACCTTAAAAGAAAGGGAGGACACGCAACTGCTGGCAGGTAAATTCAGCACACTTTGCCTCAACACAAAAGAGACAGCTCTGTGGTGACCCGTCTTCCACGGTAAAACATTTCCTAGCGAATAAGGAATCTTCACATTGCCATGATAATATGAGAGAATTGCCACCGATGGATTTGCCGCTGTGCCTACAAACATCATCTTGAGGCCATACAGTAGTGAAACACGGGAACCCAGGCGCTTCACCCTTTACCCTATACCAGTGAAACACTGTCTCTAATGCCCACATGCCTGTATCTATGCCCGTTTAAAGTTAACGCTAAACCGAAATCTTCTGTCCCACTATTTTGCAGCATTTTAAAGAAGTACACTGGGAAAGATTTTTCTGCAAGGAAGAAACTGCAGGCGGCGTGGCTGAAATGAGAATATCATGCTGCACGAGCTCTTTGCCCTCAGATGTAGAAGTGTCATCAGTGGGCATCATAGAGAAATGGGACTTTAATAAGTTATCATCAACCTCTGTCAATTCCCTTTGTTCTAGACGCCTGACATAAAGAGGTGTCCTGAGTCACATAAACCTCCACCGACTGGTCCTAATGTGGCGCGGGAACATGCCGGTATAAGAGAATTCCGAAGAAGGCTGAACGTCCACAATTGAATGGTCATTGCCAGAATTGAAGTGGCAGCCGGATCAGACTGGGAAACTTCAACTTCCATTAGACAATGAAGTGTGAGAATCTGGTACGTCCACAATTCACGGATTCTTAGATCCATGAAATTCCGTGTGGAATTTTAGTCAGAAAAAGAAAACTCCGGAGCCTCTGTTCAGCAGGCCCGGTTGTAGCTCCCATAGGCACACTTGTGCTCCTCTAGAATTTGGATAAAAATCGTTTTCACTGAAATAATGAACCTTGATCAAGCCAGGTGGGTCTTGACAAACGAAATTGCTGCGTGTGCCCGGTATACTGACAAGCACCCACCTGTGCTAGTCCATGGCGTATTCAGCACAGGAATCTGCATTGATTGAGCCAAGACAAAGGAAAGCTCAGTGAGGCAGCACCCGTGTGGAAAAGCATTTGTACTTCAAAGATGAGGCCAATGAGGTGAAAGGACAAACCCATGGCAAATAGTTTTCATCATTGGCAGAATTTCAAGGAGCAATATTGCTGGGAGAGAAAAGGCACCACCTGAGGGAGGCACGCTCAACAAAACGACCTAGGGCAGGAGCCGGGTTGCCCCCAGGCACTAGGCGTGTCAGGCCTCAGCATTGTAAGGAGGGTTCACTGAAGTCCCTGAGTGAAGTTTTCTCCGCTGTCCTAAGTCTACGTTCCTAAAATTTACTCTGCGGTTTCGGATGATCCTGGGTTATGAACGGCCAACATTCACCGTTGTCCTTACACTCGTGCGTCTCCATCGACCTTAAAAGAAAGGGAGGACACGCAACTGCTGGCAGGTAAATTCAGCACACTTTGTCTCAACACAAAAGAGACAGCTCTGTGGATTCCCGTCTTCCACGGTAAAACATTTCCTAGCGAATAAGGAATCTTCACATTGCAATGACAATATGAGAGAATTGCCACCGATGGATTTGCCGCTGTGCCTACAAACATCATCTTGAGGCTATACAGTAGTGAAGCACGGGAACCCAGGCGCTTCACCCTTTATTCTAGACCACTGAAACACTGTCTCTAAACATGCCCACATGCCTGTATCTATGCCCGTTTAAAGTTAAACATAAACCGAAATCATCAGTCCCACTATTTTGCAGCATTTTAAAGAAGTACACTGGGAAAGATTTTTCTGCAAGGAAGAAACTGCAGGCGGCGTGGCTGAAATGAGAATATCATGCTGCACGAGCTCTTTGCCCTCAGATGTAGAAGTGTCATCAGTGGGCATCATAGAGAAATGGGACTTTAATAAGTTATCATCAACCTCTGTCAATTCCCTTTGTTCTAGACGCCTGACATAAAGAGGTGTCCTGAGTCACATAAACCTCCACCGACTGGTCCTAATGTGGCGCGGGAACATGCCGGTATAAGAGAATTCCGAAGAAGGCTGAACATCCACAATTGAATGGTCATTGCCAGAAATGAAGTGGCAGCCGGATCAGACTGGGAAACTTCAACTTTCATTAGACAATGAAGATGTGAGAATCTGGTACGTCCACAATTCACGGATTCCTTAGATCCATGAAATTCCGTGTGGAATTTTAGTCAGAAAAAGAAAACTCCGGAGCCTCTGTCCAGCAGGCCCGGGTGTAGCTCCCATAGGCACACTTGTGCTCCTCTAGAATTTGGATAAAAATCGTTTTCACTGGAATAAAGAACCTTGATCAAGCCAGGTGGGGCTTGACAAACGAAATTGCTGCGTGTGCCCGGTATACTGACAAGCACCCACCTGTGCTAGTCCATGGCGTATTCAGCACAGGAATCTGCATCGATTGAGCCAAGACAAAGGAAAGCTCAGGGACTCAGCACCTGTGTAGAAAAGCACTTGTACTTCAAAGATGAGGCCAATGAGGTGAAAGGACAAACCCATGGCAAATAGTTTTCAACATCGGCAGAATTTCACGGAGCAATATTGCTGGGAGAGATAAGGCACCACCTGAGGGAGGCACGCTCAACAAAACTACAAAGGGAGGGAGCCGGGTTGCCCCCAGGCACTAGGCGTGTCAGGCCTCAGCATTGTAAGGAGGGTTCACTGAAATCCCTGAGTGAAGTTTTCTCTGCTGTCCTACGTCTACGTTCCTAAAATTTACTCTGCGGTTTCTGATGATCCTGGGTTATGAACGGCCACCATTCACCGTTGTCCTTACACTCGTGCGTCTCCATCGACCTTAAAAGAAAGGGAGGACACGCAACTGCTGGCAGGTAAATTCAGCACACTTTGTCTCAACACAAAAGAGACAGCTCTGTGGTGACCCGTCTTTCACGGTAAAACATTTCCTAGTGAATAAGGAATCTTCACATTGCAATGACAATATGAGACAATTGCCCCCGATGGATTTGCCGCTGTGCCTACAAACATCATCTTGAGGCCATACAGTAGTGAAGCACGGGAACCCAGGCGCTTCACCCTTTACCCTAGACCAGTGAAACACTGTCTCTAAACATGCCCACATGCCTGTATCTATGCCCGTTTAAAGTTAAACATAAACCGAAATCTTCTGTCCCACTATTTTGCAGCATTTTAAAGAAGTCACTGGGAAAGATTTTTCTGCAAGGAAGAAACTGCAGGCGGCGTGGCTGAAATGAGAATATCATGCTGCACAAGCTCTTTGCCCTCAGATGTAGAAGTGTCATCAGTGGGCATCATAGAGAAACGGGACTTTAATAAGTGATCATCAACCTCTGTCAATTCCGTTTGTTCTAGACGCCTGACATAAAGAGGTGTCCTGAGTCACATAAACCTCCACCGACTGGTCTTAATGTGGCGCGGGAACATGCCGGTATAAGAGAATTCCGAAGAAGGCTGAACGTCCACAATTGAATGGTCATTGCCAGAAATGAAGTGGCAGCCAGATCAGACTGGGAAACTTCAGCTTCCATTAGACAATGAAGATGTGAGAATCTGGTACGTCCACAATTCACGGTTTCCTTAGATCCATGAAATTCCGTGTGGAATTTTAGTCCGAAAATGAAAACTCCGGAGCCTCCTTTTCAGCAGGCCCGGGTGTAGCTCCCATAGGCACACTTGTGCTTCTCTAGAATTTGGATAAAAATCGTTTTCACTGGAATAAAAAACCTTGATCAAGCCAGGTGGGTCTTGACAAACGAAATTGCTGCGTGTGCCCGGTATACTGACAAGCACCCACCTGTGCTAGTCCATGGCGTATTCAGCACAGGAATCTGCATTGATTGAGCCAAGACAAAGGAAAGCTCTGGGAGGCAGCACCCGTGTGGAAAAGCATTTGTACTTCAAAGATGAGGCCAATGAGGTGAAAGGACAAACCCATGGCAAATAGTTTTCATCATTGGCAGAATTTCACGGAGCAATATTGCTGGGAGAGAAAAGGCACCACCTGAGGGAGGCACGCTCAACAAAACGACCTAGAGCAGGAGCCGGGTTGCCCCCAGGCACTAGGCGTGTCAGGCCTCAGCATTGTAAGGAGGGTTCACTGAAGTCCCTGAGTGAAGTTTTCTCCGCTGTCCTAAGTCTACGTTCCTAAAATTTACTCTGCGGTTTCTGATGATCCTGGGTTATGAACGGCCACCATTCACCGTTGTCTTTACACTCGTGCGTCTCCATCGACCTTAAAAGAAAGGGAGGACACGCAACTGCTGGCAGGTAAATTCAGCACACTTTGTCTCAACACAAAAGAGACAGCTCTGTGGTGACCCGTCTTCCACGGTAAAACATTTCCTAGCGAATAAGGAATCTTCACATTGCAATGATAATATGAGAGAATTGCCACCGATGGATTTGCCGCTGTGCCTACAAACATCTTCTTGAGGCCATACAGTAGTGAAGCACGGGAACCCAGGCGCTTCACCCTTTACCCTAGACCACTGAAACACTGTCTCTAAACATGCCCACATGCCTGTATCTATGCCCGTTTAAAGTTAAACATAAACCGAAATCTTCTGTCCCACTATTTTGCAGCATTTTAAAGAAGTACACTGGGAAAGATTTTTCTGCAAGAAAGAAACTGCAGGCGGCGTGGCTGAAATGAGAATATCATGCTGCACGAGCTCTTTGCCCTCAGATGTAGAAGTGTCATCAGTGGGCATCATAGAGAAATGGGACTTTAATAAGTTATCATCAACCTCTGTCAATTCCTTTTGTTCTAGACGCCTGACATAAAGAGGTGTCCTGAGTCACATAAACCTCCACCGACTGGTCCTAATGTGGCGCGGGAACATGCCGGTATAAGAGAATTCCGAAGAAGGCTGAACGTCCACAATTGAATGGTCATTGCCAGAAATGAAGTGGCAGCCGGATCAGACTGGGAAACTTCAACTTCCATTAGACAATGAAGATGTGAGAATCTGGTACGTCCACAATTCACGGTTTCCTTAGATCCATGAAATTCCGTTTGGAATTTTAGTCAGAAAATGAAAACTCCGGAGCCTCCTTTTCAGCAGGCCCGGGTGTAGCTCCCATAGGCACACTTGTGCTCCTCTAGAATATGGATAAAAATCGTTTTCACTGGAATAAAGAACCTTGATCAAGCCAGGTGGGTCTTGACAAACGAAATTGCTGCGAGTGCCCGGTGTACTGACAAGCACCCACCTGTGCTAGTCCATGGCGTATTCAGCACAGGAATCTGCATCGATTGAGCCAAGACAAAGGAAAGCTCAGGGAGGCAGCACCCTTGTGGAAAAGCATTTGTACTTCAAAGATGAGGCCAATGAGGTGAAAGGACAAACCCATGGCAAATAGTTTTCATCATTGGCAGAATTTCACGGAGCAATATTGCTGGGAGAGAAAAGGCACCACCTGAGGGAGGCACGCTCAACAAAAAGACCTAGGGCAGGAGCCGGGTTGCCCCCAGGCACTAGGCGTGTCAGGCCTCAGCATTGTAAGGAGGGTTCACTGAAGTCCCTGAGTGAAGTTTTCTCCGCTGTCCTAAGTCTACGTTCCTAAAATTTACTCTGCGGTTTCTGATGATCCTGGGTTATGAACGGCCACCATTCACCGTTGTCCTTACACTCGTGCGTCTCCATCGACCTTAAAAGAAAGGGAGGACACGCAACTGCTGGCAGGTAAATTCAGCACACTTTGTCTCAACACAAAAGAGACAGCTCTGTGGTAACCCGTCTTCCACGATAAAACATTTCCTAGCGAATAAGGAATCTTCACATTGCAATGACAATATGAGAGAATTGCTACCGATGGATTTGCCGCTGTGCCTACAAACATCATCTTGAGGCCATACAGTAGTGAAGCACGGGAACCCAGGCGCTTCACCCTTTACCCTAGACCAGTGAAACACTGTCTCTAAACATGCCCACATGCCTGTATCTATGCCCGTTTAAAGTTAAACATAAACCGAAATCTTCTGTCCCACTATTTTGCAGCATTTTAAAGAAGTACACTGGGAAAGATTTTTCTGCAAGGAAGAAACTGCAGGCGGCATGGCTGAAATGAGAATATCATGCTGCACGAGCTCTTTGCCCTCAGATGTAGAAGTGTCATCAGTGGGCATCATAGAGAAACGGGACTTTAATAAGTGATCATCAACCTCTGTCAATTCCCTTTGTTCTAGACGCCTGACATAAAGAGGTGTCCTCAGTCACATAAATCTCCATCGACTGGTCTTTATGTGGCGCGGGAACATGCCGGTATAAGATAATTCCGAAGAAGGCTGAACGTCCACAATTGAATGGTCATTGCCAGAAATGAAGTGGCAGCCGGATCAGACTGGGAAACTTCAGCTTCCATTAGACAATGAAGATGTGAGAATCTGGTACGTCCACAATTCACGGTTTCCTTAGATCCATGAAATTCCGTTTGGAATTTTAGTCAGAAAATGAAAACTCCGGAGCCTCTAGTTCAGCAGACCCGGGTGTAGCTCCCATAGGCACACTTGTGCTCCTCTAGAATTTGGATAAAAATCGTTTTAACTGGAATAAAGAACCTTGATCAAGCCAGGTGGGTCTTGACAAACGAAATTGCTGCGTGTGCCCGGTATACTGACAAGCACCCACCCGTGCTAGTCCATGGCGTATTCAGCACAGGAATCTGCATCGATTGAGCCAAGACAAAGGAAAGCTCAGTGAGGCAGCACCCGTGTGGAAAAGCATTTGTACTTCAAAGATGAGGCCAATGAGGTGAAAGGACAAACCCATGGCAAATAGTTTTCATCATCGGCAGAATTTCACGGAGCAATATTGCTGGGAGAGAAAAGGCACCACCTGAGGGAGGCACGCTCAACAAAACGACCTAGGACAGGAGCTGATTTGCCCCCAGGCACTAGGCGTGTCAGGCCTCAGCATGTTAGGAGGGTTCACTGAAGTCCCTGAGTGAAGTTTTCTCCGCTGTCCTATGTCTACGTTCCTAAAATTTACTCTGCGGTTTCTGATGATCCTGGGTTATGAATGGCCACCATTCACCGTTGTCCTTACACTCGTGCGTGTCCATCGACCTTAAAAGAAAGGGAGGACACGCAACTGCTGGCAGGTAAATTCAGCACACTTTGTCTCAACACAAAAGAGACAGCTCTGTGGTGACCCGTCTTCCACGGTAAAACATTTCCTAGTGAATAAGGAATCTTCACATTGCAATGACAATTGAAGAGAATTGCCACCAATGGATTTGCCACTGTGACTACAAACATCATCTTGAGGCCATACAGTAGTGAAGCACGGGAACCCAGGCGCTTCACCCTTTACCCTACACCAGTGAAACCCTGTCTCTAAACATGCCCACATGCCTGTATCTATGCCCGTTTAAAGTTAAACATAAACCGAAATCTTCTGTCCCACTATTTTGCAGCATTTTAAAGAAGTACACTGGGAAAGATTTTTCTGCAAGGAAGAAACTGCAGGCGGCATGGCTGAAATGAGAATATCATGCTGCACGAGCTCTTTGCCCTCAGATGTAGAAGTGTCATCAGTGGGCATCATAGAGAAACGGGACTTTAATAAGTGATCATCAACCTCTGTCAATTCCCTTTGTTCTAGACGCCTGACATAAAGAGGTGTCCTCAGTCACATAAACCTCCACCGACTGGTCTTAATGTGGCGCGGGAACATGCCGGTATAAGAGAATTCCGAAGAAGGCTGAACGTCCACAATTGAATGGTCATTGCCAGAAATGAAGTGGCAGCCGGATCAGACTGGGAAACTTCAGCATCCATTAGACAATGAAGATGTGAGAATCTGGTACGTCCACAATTCACGGTTTCCTTAGATCCATGAAATTCCTTTTGGAGTTTTAGTCAGAAAATGAAAACTCCGGAGCCTCCTGTTCAGCAGGCCCGGGTGTAGCTCCCATAGGCACACTTGTGCTCCTCTAGAATTTGGATAAATATCGTTTTCACTGGAATAAAGAACCTTGATCAAGCCAGGTGGGTCTTGACAAACGAAATTGCTGCGTGTGCCCGGTATACTGACAAGCACCCACCTGTGCTAGTCCATGGCGTATTCAGCACAGGAATCTGCATCGATTGAGCCAAGGCAAAGGAAAGCTCAGAGAGGCAGCACCCGTGTGGAAAAGCATTTGTACTTCAAAGATGAGGCCAATGAGGTGAAAGGACAAACCCATGGCAAATAGTTTTCATCATCGGCAGAATTTCACGGAGCAATATTGCTGGGAGAGAAAAGGCACCACCTGAGGGAGGCACGCTCAACAAAACGACCTAGGGCAGGAGCCGGGTTGCCAACAGGCACTAGGCGTGTCACTCCTCAGCATTGTAAGGAGGGTTCACTGAAGTCCCTGAGTGAAGTTTTCTCCGCTGTCCTACGTCTACGTTCCTAAAATTTACTCTGCGGTTTCTGATGATCCTGGGTTATGAACGGCCACCATTCACCGTTGTCCTTACACTTGTGCATCTCCATCGATCTTAAAAGGGAGGACACGCAACTGCTGGCAGGTAAATTCAGCACACTATGTCTCAACACAAAAGAGAAAGCTCTGTGGTTTCCCGTCTTCCACGGTAAAACATTTCCTAGCGAATAAGGAATCTTCACATTGCAATGACAATATGAGAGAATTGCCACCGATGGATTTGCCGCTGTGCCTACAAACATCATTTTCAGGCCATACAGTAGTGAAGCACGGGAACCCAGGCGCTTCACCCTTTACCCTAGACCAGTGAAACACTGTCTCTAAACATGCCCACATGCCTGTATCTATGCCCGTTTAAAGTTAAACATAAACCGAAATCTTCTGTCCCACTATTTTGCAGCATTTTAAGGAAGTACACTGGGAAAGATTTTTCTGCAAGGAAGAAACTGCAGGCGGCGTGGCTCAAATGAGAATATCATGCTGCACGAGCTCTTTGCCCTCAGATGTAGAAGTGTCATCAGTGGGCATCATAGAGAAATGGGACTTTAATAAGTAATCATCAACCTCTGTCAATTCCCTTTGTTCTAGACGCCTGAAATAAAGAGTTGTCCTGAGTCACATAAAACTCCACCGACTGGTCTTAATGTGGCGCGGGAACATGCCGGTATAGGAGAATTCCGAAGAAGGCTGAACGTCCACAATTGAATGGTCATTGCCAGAAATGAAGTGGCAGCCGGATCAGCCTGGGAAACTTCAGCTTCCATTAGACAATGAAGATGTGAGAATCTGGTACGTCCACAATTCATGGTTTCCTTAGATCCATGATATTCCGTGTGGAATTTTAGTCAGAAAATGAAAACTCCGGAGCCTCTGTTCAGCAGGCCCTGGTGTAGCTCCCATAGGCACACTTGTGCTCCTCTAGAATTTGGATAAAAATCGTTTTCACTGGAATAAAGGACCTTGATCAAGCCAGGTGGGTCTTGACTAACGAAATTGCTGTGTGTGCCCGGTATACTGACAAGCACCCACCTGTGCTAGTCCATGGCGTATTCAGCACAGGAATCTGCATCGATTGAGCCAAGACAAAGGAAAGCTCAGGGAGGCAGCACCCGTGTGGAAAAGCATATGTTCTTCAAAGATGAGGCCAATGAGGTGAAAGGACAAACCCATGGCAAATAGTTTTCATCATCGGCAGAATTTCACGGAGCAATATTGCTGGGAGAGATAAGGCACCAGCTGAGGGAGGCACCCTCAACAAAACGACCTAGGGCAGGAGCGGGGTTGCCCCCAGGCACTAGGCGTGTCAGGCCTCAGCATTGTAAGGAGGGTTCACTGAAGTCTCTGAGTGAAGTTTTCTCCGCTGTCCTACATCTACGTTCCTAAAATTTACTCTGCGGTTTCTGATGATCCTGGGTTATGAACGGCCACCATTCACCGTTCTCCTTACACTCGTGCGTCTCCATCGACCTTAAAAGAAAGGGAGGACAGGCAACTGCTGGCAGGTAAATTCAGCACACTTTGTCTCAACACAAAAGAGACAGCTCTGTGGTAACCCGTCTTCCACGATAAAACATTTCCTAGCGAATAAGGAATCTTCACATTGCAATGACAATATGAGAGAATTGCTACCGATGGATTTGCCGCTGTGCCTACAAACATCATCTTGAGGCCATACAGTAGTGAAGCACGGGAACCCAGGCGCTTCACCCTTTACCCTAGACCAGTGAAACACTGTCTCTAAACATGCCCACATGCCTGTATCTATGCCCGTTTAAAGTTAAACATAAACCGAAATCTTCTGTCCCACTATTTTGCAGCATTTTAAGGAAGTACACTGGGAAAGATTTTTCTGCAAGGAAGAAACTGCAGGCGGCGTGGCTCAAATGAGAATATCATGCTGCACGAGCTCTTTGCCCTCAGATGTAGAAGTGTCATCAGTGGGCATCATAGAGAAATGGGACTTTAATAAGTAATCATCAACCTCTGTCAATTCCCTTTGTTCTAGACGCCTGAAATAAAGAGTTGTCCTGAGTCACATAAAACTCCACCGACTGGTCTTAATGTGGCGCGGGAACATGCCGGTATAGGAGAATTCCGAAGAAGGCTGAACGTCCACAATTGAATGGTCATTGCCAGAAATGAAGTGGCAGCCGGATCAGCCTGGGAAACTTCAGCTTCCATTAGACAATGAAGATGTGAGAATCTGGTACGTCCACAATTCATGGTTTCCTTAGATCCATGAAATTCCGTGTGGAATTTTAGTCAGAAAATGAAAACTCCGGAGCCTCTGTTCAGCAGGCCCTGGTGTAGCTCCCATAGGCACACTTGTGCTCCTCTAGAATTTGGATAAAAATCGTTTTCACTGGAATAAAGGACCTTGATCAAGCCAGGTGGGTCTTGACTAACGAAATTGCTGCGTGTGCCCGGTATACTGACAAGCACCCACCTGTGCTAGTCCATGGCGTATTCAGCACAGGAATCTGCATCGATTGAGCCAAGACAAAGGAAAGCTCAGGGAGGCAGCACCCGTGTGGAAAAGCATTTGTACTTCAAAGATGAGGCCAATGAGGTGAAAGGACAAACCCATGGCAAATAGTTTTCATCATCGGCAGAATTTCACGGAGCAATATTGCTGGAAGAGATAAGGCACCACCTGAGGGAGGCACGCTCAACAAAACTACAAAGGGCAGGAGCCGGGTTGCCCCCAGGCACTAGGCGTGTCAGGCCTCAGCATTGTAAGGATGGTTCACTGAAGTCCCTGAGTGAAGTTTTCTCCGCTGTCCTACGTCTACCTTCCTAAAATTTACTCTGCGGTTTCTGATGATCCTGGGTTATGAACGGCCACCATTCACCGTTGTCCTTACACTCGTGCGTCTCCATCGACCTTAAAAGAAAGGGAGGACACGCAACTGCTGGCAGGTAAATTCAGCACACTTTGTCTCAACACAAAAGAGACAGCTCTGTGGTGACCCGTCGTCCACGGTAAAACATTTCCTAGCGAATAAGGAATCTTCACATTGCAATGACAATATGAGAGAATTGCCACCGATGGATTTGCCGCTGTGCCTACAAACATCATCTTGAGGCCATACAGTAGTGAAGCACGGGAACCCAGGCGCTTCACCCTTTACCCTAGACCAGTGAAACACTGTCTCTAAACATGCCCACATGCCTGTATCTATGCCCGTTTAAAGTTAAACATAAACCGAAATCTTCTGTCCCACTATTTTGCAGCATTTTAAAGAAGTACACTGGGAAAGATTTTTCTGCAAGGAAGAAACTGCAGGCGGCGTGGCTGAATTGAGAATATCATGCTGCACGAGCTCTTTGCCCTCAGATGTAGAAGTGTCATCAGTGGGCATCATAGAGAAATGGGACTTTAATAAGTTATCATCAACCTCTGTCAATTCCTTTTGTTCTAGACGCCTGACATAAAGAGGTGTCCTGAGTCACATAAACCTCCACCGACTGGTCTTAATGTGGCGCGGGAACATGCCGGTATAAGAGAATTCCGAAGAAGGCCGAACGTCCACAATTGAATGGTCATTGCCAGAAATGAAGTGGCAGCCGGATCAGACTGGGAAACTTCAACTTCCATTAGACAATGAAGTGTGAGAATCTGGTACGTCCACAATTCACGGATTCCTTAGATCCATGAAATTCCGTGTGGAATTTTAGTCAGAAAAAGAAAACTCCGGAGCCTCTGTTCAGCAGGCCCGGGTGTAGCTCCCATAGGCACACTTGTGCTCCTCTAGAATTTGGATAAAAATCGTTTTCACTGGAATAAAGAACCTTGATCAAGCCAGGTGGGGCTTGACAAACGAAATTGCTGCGTGTGCCCGGTATACTGACAAGCACCCACCTGTGCTAGTCCATGGCGTATTCAGCACAGGAATCTGCATTGATTGAGCCAAGACAAAGGAAAGCTCAGTGAGGCAGCACCTGTGTGGAAAAGCATTTGTACTTCAAAGATGAGGCCAATGAGGTGAAAGGACAAACCCATGGCAAATAGTTTTCATCATTGGCAGAATTTCAAGGAGCAATATTGCTGGGAGAGAAAAGGCACCACCAGAGGGAGGCACGCTCAACAAAACGACCTAGGGCAGGAGCCGGGTTGCCCCCAGGCACTAGGCGTGTCAGGCCTCAGCATTGTAAGGAGGGTTCACTGAAGTCCCTGAGTGAAGTTTTCTCCGCTGTCTTAAGTCTACGTTCCTAAAATTTACTCTGCGGTTTCTGATGATCCTGGGTTATGAACGGCCAACATTCACCGTTGTCCTTACACTCGTGCGTCTCCATCGACCTTAAAAGAAAGGGAGGACACGCAACTGCTGGCAGGTAAATTCAGCACACTTTGTCTCAACACAAAAGAGACAGCTCTGTGGTTTCCCGTCTTCCACGGTAAAACATTTCCTAGCGAATAAGGAATCTTCACATTGCAATGACAATATGAGAGAATTGCCACCGATGGATTTGCCGCTGTGACTACAAACATCATCTTGAGGCCATACAGTAGTGAAGCACGGGAACCCAGGCGCTTCACCCTTTACCCTAGACCACTGAAACACTGTCTCTAAACATGCCCACATGCCTGTATCTATGCCCGTTTAAAGTTAAACATAAACCGAAATCATCAGTCCCACTATTTTGCAGCATTTTAAAGAAGTACACTGGGAAAGATTTTTCTGCAAGGAAGAAACTGCAGGCGGCGTGGCTGAAATGAGAATATCATGCTGCACGAGCTCTTTGCCCTCAGATGTAGAAGTGTCATCAGTGGGCATCATAGAGAAATGGGACTTTAATAAGTGATCATCAACCTCTGTCAATTCCCTTTGTTCTAGACGCCTGACATAAAGAGGTGTCCTGAGTCACATAAACCTCCACCGACTGGTCCTAATGTGGCGCGGGAACATGCCGGTATAAGAGAATTCCGAAGAAGGCTGAACGTCCACAATTGAATGGTCATTGCCAGAAATGAAGTGGCAGCCGGATCAGACTGGGAAACTTCAAATTTCATTAGACAATGAAGATGTGAGAATCTGGTACGTCCACAATTCACGGATTCCTTAGATCCATGAAATTCCGTGTGGAATTTTAGTCAGAAAAAGAAAACTCCGGAGCCTCTGTCCAGCAGGCCCGGGTGTAGCTCCCATAGGCACACTTGTGCTCCTCTAGAATTTGGATAAAAATCGTTTTCACTGGAATAAAGAACCTTGATCAAGCCAGGTGGGGCTTGACAAACGAAATTGCTGCGTGTGCCCGGTATACTGACAAGCACCCACCTGTGGTAGTCCATGGCGTATTCAGCACAGGAATCTGCATCGATTGAGCCAAGACAAAGGAAAGCTCAGGGAGGCAGCACCCGTGTGGAAAAGCATTTGTACTTCAAAGATGAGGCCAATGAGGTGAAAGGACAAACCCATGGCAAATAGTTTTCATCATCGGCAGAATTTCACGGAGCAATATTGCTGGGAGAGATAAGGCACCACCTGAGGGAGGCACGCTCAACAAAACTACAAAGGGCAGGAGCCGGATTGCCCCAAAGCACTAGGCGTGTCAGGCCTCAGCATTGTAAGGATGGTTCACTGAAGTCCCTGAGTGAAGTTTTCTCCGCTGTCCTACGTCTACGTTCCTAAAATTTACTCTGCGGTTTCTGATGATCCTGGGTTATGAACGGCCACCATTCACCGTTGTCCTTACACTCGTGCGTCTCCATCGACCTTAAAAGAAAGGGAGGACACGCAACTGCTGGCAGGTAAATTCAGCACACTTTGCCTCAACACAAAAGAGACAGCTCTGTGGTGACCCGTCTTCCACGGTAAAACATTTCCTAGCGAATAAGGAATCTTCACATTGCCATGATAATATGAGAGAATTGCCACCGATGGATTTGCCGCTGTGCCTACAAACATCATCTTGAGGCCATACAGTAGTGAAACACGGGAACCCAGGCGCTTCACCCTTTACCCTATACCAGTGAAACACTGTCTCTAATGCCCACATGCCTGTATCTATGCCCGTTTAAAGTTAACGCTAAACCGAAATCTTCTGTCCCACTATTTTGCAGCATTTTAAAGAAGTACACTGGGAAAGATTTTTCTGCAAGGAAGAAACTGCAGGCGGCGTGGCTGAAATGAGAATATCATGCTGCACGAGCTCTTTGCCCTCAGATGTAGAAGTGTCATCAGTGGGCATCATAGAGAAATGGGACTTTAATAAGTTATCATCAACCTCTGTCAATTCCCTTTGTTCTAGACGCCTGACATAAAGAGGTGTCCTGAGTCACATAAACCTCCACCGACTGGTCCTAATGTGGCGCGGGAACATGCCGGTATAAGAGAATTCCGAAGAAGGCTGAACGTCCACAATTGAATGGTCATTGCCAGAATTGAAGTGGCAGCCGGATCAGACTGGGAAACTTCAACTTCCATTAGACAATGAAGTGTGAGAATCTGGTACGTCCACAATTCACGGATTCTTAGATCCATGAAATTCCGTGTGGAATTTTAGTCAGAAAAAGAAAACTCCGGAGCCTCTGTTCAGCAGGCCCGGTTGTAGCTCCCATAGGCACACTTGTGCTCCTCTAGAATTTGGATAAAAATCGTTTTCACTGAAATAATGAACCTTGATCAAGCCAGGTGGGTCTTGACAAACGAAATTGCTGCGTGTGCCCGGTATACTGACAAGCACCCACCTGTGCTAGTCCATGGCGTATTCAGCACAGGAATCTGCATTGATTGAGCCAAGACAAAGGAAAGCTCAGTGAGGCAGCACCCGTGTGGAAAAGCATTTGTACTTCAAAGATGAGGCCAATGAGGTGAAAGGACAAACCCATGGCAAATAGTTTTCATCATTGGCAGAATTTCAAGGAGCAATATTGCTGGGAGAGAAAAGGCACCACCTGAGGGAGGCACGCTCAACAAAACGACCTAGGGCAGGAGCCGGGTTGCCCCCAGGCACTAGGCGTGTCAGGCCTCAGCATTGTAAGGAGGGTTCACTGAAGTCCCTGAGTGAAGTTTTCTCCGCTGTCCTAAGTCTACGTTCCTAAAATTTACTCTGCGGTTTCGGATGATCCTGGGTTATGAACGGCCAACATTCACTGTTGTCCTTACACTCGTGCGTCTCCATCGACCTTAAAAGAAAGGGAGGACACGCAACTGCTGGCAGGTAAATTCAGCACACTTTGTCTCAACACAAAAGAGACAGCTCTGTGGATTCCCGTCTTCCACGGTAAAACATTTCCTAGCGAATAAGGAATCTTCACATTGCAATGACAATATGAGAGAATTGCCACCGATGGATTTGCCGCTGTGCCTACAAACATCATCTTGAGGCTATACAGTAGTGAAGCACGGGAACCCAGGCGCTTCACCCTTTATTCTAGACCACTGAAACACTGTCTCTAAACATGCCCACATGCCTGTATCTATGCCCGTTTAAAGTTAAACATAAACCGAAATCATCAGTCCCACTATTTTGCAGCATTTTAAAGAAGTACACTGGGAAAGATTTTTCTGCAAGGAAGAAACTGCAGGCGGCGTGGCTGAAATGAGAATATCATGCTGCACGAGCTCTTTGCCCTCAGATGTAGAAGTGTCATCAGTGGGCATCATAGAGAAATGGGACTTTAATAAGTGATCATCAACCTCTGTCAATTCCCTTTGTTCTAGACGCCTGACATAAAGAGGTGTCCTGAGTCACATAAACCTCCACCGACTGGTCCTAATGTGGCGCGGGAACATGCCGGTATAAGAGAATTCCGAAGAAGGCTGAACATCCACAATTGAATGGTCATTGCCAGAAATGAAGTGGCAGCCGGATCAGACTGGGAAACTTCAACTTTCATTAGACAATGAAGATGTGAGAATCTGGTACGTCCACAATTCACGGATTCCTTAGATCCATGAAATTCCGTGTGGAATTTTAGTCAGAAAAAGAAAACTCCGGAGCCTCTGTCCAGCAGGCCCGGGTGTAGCTCCCATAGGCACACTTGTGCTCCTCTAGAATTTGGATAAAAATCGTTTTCACTGGAATAAAGAACCTTGATCAAGCCAGGTGGGGCTTGACAAACGAAATTGCTGCGTGTGCCCGGTATACTGACAAGCACCCACCTGTGCTAGTCCATGGCGTATTCAGCACAGGAATCTGCATCGATTGAGCCAAGACAAAGGAAAGCTCAGGGACTCAGCACCTGTGTAGAAAAGCACTTGTACTTCAAAGATGAGGCCAATGAGGTGAAAGGACAAACCCATGGCAAATAGTTTTCAACATCGGCAGAATTTCACGGAGCAATATTGCTGGGAGAGATAAGGCACCACCTGAGGGAGGCACGCTCAACAAAACTACAAAGGGAGGGAGCCAGGTTGCCCCCAGGCACTAGGCGTGTCAGGCCTCAGCATTGTAAGGAGGGTTCACTGAAATCCCTGAGTGAAGTTTTCTCTGCTGTCCTACGTCTACGTTCCTAAAATTTACTCTGCGGTTTCTGATGATCCTGGGTTATGAACGGCCACCATTCACCGTTGTCCTTACACTCGTGCGTCTCCATCGACCTTAAAAGAAAGGGAGGACACGCAACTGCTGGCAGGTAAATTCAGCACACTTTGTCTCAACACAAAAGAGACAGCTCTGTGGTGACCCGTCTTTCACGGTAAAACATTTCCTAGTGAATAAGGAATCTTCACATTGCAATGACAATATGAGAGAATTGCCCCCGATGGATTTGCCGCTGTGCCTACAAACATCATCTTGAGGCCATACAGTAGTGAAGCACGGGAACCCAGGCGCTTCACCCTTTACCCTAGACCAGTGAAACACTGTCTCTAAACATGCCCACATGCCTGTATCTATGCCCGTTTAAAGTTAAACATAAACCGAAATCTTCTGTCCCACTATTTTGCAGCATTTTAAAGAAGTCACTGGGAAAGATTTTTCTGCAAGGAAGAAACTGCAGGCGGCGTGGCTGAAATGAGAATATCATGCTGCACAAGCTCTTTGCCCTCAGATGTAGAAGTGTCATCAGTGGGCATCATAGAGAAACGGGACTTTAATAAGTGATCATCAACCTCTGTCAATTCCCTTTGTTCTAGACGCCTGACATAAAGAGGTGTCCTGAGTCACATAAACCTCCACCGACTGGTCTTAATGTGGCGCGGGAACATGCCGGTATAAGAGAATTCCGAAGAAGGCTGAACGTCCACAATTGAATGGTCATTGCCAGAAATGAAGTGGCAGCCAGATCAGACTGGGAAACTTCAGCTTCCATTAGACAATGAAGATGTGAGAATCTGGTACGTCCACAATTCACGGTTTCCTTAGATCCATGAAATTCCGTGTGGAATTTTAGTCCGAAAATGAAAACTCCGGAGCCTCCTTTTCAGCAGGCCCGGGTGTAGCTCCCATAGGCACACTTGTGCTTCTCTAGAATTTGGATAAAAATCGTTTTCACTGGAATAAAAAACCTTGATCAAGCCAGGTGGGTCTTGACAAACGAAATTGCTGCGTGTGCCCGGTATACTGACAAGCACCCACCTGTGCTAGTCCATGGCGTATTCAGCACAGGAATCTGCATTGATTGAGCCAAGACAAAGGAAAGCTCTGGGAGGCAGCACCCGTGTGGAAAAGCATTTGTACTTCAAAGATGAGGCCAATGAGGTGAAAGGAAAAACCCATGGCAAATAGTTTTCATCATTGGCAGAATTTCACGGAGCAATATTGCTGGGAGAGAAAAGGCACCACCTGAGGGAGGCACGCTCAACAAAACGACCTAGAGCAGGAGCCGGGTTGCCCCCAGGCACTAGGCGTGTCAGGCCTCAGCATTGTAAGGAGGGTTCACTGAAGTCCCTGAGTGAAGTTTTCTCCGCTGTCCTAAGTCTACGTTCCTAAAATTTACTCTGCGGTTTCTGATGATCCTGGGTTATGAACGGCCACCATTCACCGTTGTCTTTACACTCGTGCGTCTCCATCGACCTTAAAAGAAAGGGAGGACACGCAACTGCTGGCAGGTAAATTCAGCACACTTTGTCTCAACACAAAAGAGACAGCTCTGTGGTGACCCGTCTTCCACGGTAAAACATTTCCTAGCGAATAAGGAATCTTCACATTGCAATGATAATATGAGAGAATTGCCACCGATGGATTTGCCGCTGTGCCTACAAACATCTTCTTGAGGCCATACAGTAGTGAAGCACGGGAACCCAGGCGCTTCACCCTTTACCCTAGACCACTGAAACACTGTCTCTAAACATGCCCACATGCCTGTATCTATGCCCGTTTAAAGTTAAACATAAACCGAAATCTTCTGTCCCACTATTTTGCAGCATTTTAAAGAAGTACACTGGGAAAGATTTTTCTGCAAGAAAGAAACTGCAGGCGGCGTGGCTGAAATGAGAATATCATGCTGCACGAGCTCTTTGCCCTCAGATGTAGAAGTGTCATCAGTGGGCATCATAGAGAAATGGGACTTTAATAAGTTATCATCAACCTCTGTCAATTCCTTTTGTTCTAGACGCCTGACATAAAGAGGTGTCCTGAGTCACATAAACCTCCACCGACTGGTCCTAATGTGGCGCGGGAACATGCCGGTATAAGAGAATTCCGAAGAAGGCTGAACGTCCACAATTGAATGGTCATTGCCAGAAATGAAGTGGCAGCCGGATCAGACTGGGAAACTTCAACTTCCATTAGACAATGAAGATGTGAGAATCTGGTACGTCCACAATTCACGGATTCCTTAGATCCATGAAATTCCATGTGGAATTTTAGTCAGAAAAAGAAAACTCCGGAGCCTCTGTTCAGCAGGCCCGGGTGTAGCTCCCATAGGCACACTTGTGCTCCTCTAGAATTTGGATAAAAATCGTTTTCACTGGAATAAAGAACCTTGATCAAGCCAGGTGGGTCTTGACAAACGAAATTGCTGCGTGTGCCCGGTATACTGACAAGCACCCACCTGTGCTAGTCCATGGCGTATTCAGCACAGCAATCTGCATTGATTGAGCCAAGACAAAGGAAAGCTCAGTGAGGCAGCACCTGTGTGGAAAAGCATTTGTACTTCAAAGATGAGGCCAATGAGGTGAAAGGACAAACCCCTGGCAAATAGTTTTCATCATTGGCATAATTTCAAGGAGCAATATTTCTGGGAGAGAAAAGGCGCCACCAGAGGGAGGCATGCTCAACAAAACGACCTAGGGCAGGAGCCGGGTTGCCCCCAGGCACTAGGCGTGTCAGGCCTCAGCATTGTAAGGAGGGTTCACTGAAGTCCCTGAGTGAAGTTTTCTCCGCTGTCCTAAGTCTACGTTCCTAAAATTTACTCTGTGGTTTCTGATCATCCTGGGTTATGAACGGCCAACATTCACCGTTGTCCTTACACTCGTGCGTCTCCATCGACCTTAAAAGAAAGGGAGGACACGCAACTGCTGGCAGGTAAATTCAGCACACTTTGTCTCAACACAAAAGAGACAGCTCTGTGGTTTCCCGTCTTCCACGGTAAAACATTTCCTAGCGAATAAGGAATCTTCACATTGCAATGACAATATGAGAGAATTGCCACCGATGGATTTGCCGCTGTGCCTACAAACATCATCTTGAGGCCATACAGTAGTGAAGCACGGGAACCCAGGCGCTTCACCCTTTACCCTAGACCAGTGAAACACTGTCTCTAAACATGCCCACATGCCTGTATCTATGCCCGTTTAAAGTTAAACATAAACCGAAATCTTCTGTCCCACTATTTTGCAGCATTTTAAAGAAGTCACTGGGAAAGATTTTTCTGCAAGGAAGAAACTGCAGGCGGCGTGGCTGAAATGAGAATATCATGCTGCACGAGCTCTTTGCCCTCAGATGTAGAAGTGTCATCAGTGGGCATCATAGAGAAACGGGACTTTAATAAGTGATCATCAACCTCTGTCAATTCCCTTTGTTCTAGACGCCTGACATAAAGAGGTGTCCTGAGTCACATAAACCTCCACCGACTGGTCTTAATGTGGCGCGGGAACATGCCGGTATAAGAGAATTCCGAAGAAGGCTGAACGTCCATAATTGAATGGTCATTGCCAGAAATGAAGTGGCAGCCGGATCAGACTGGGAAACTTCAGCTTCCATTAGACAATGAAGATGTGAGAATCTGGTACGTCCACAATTCACGGTTTCCTTAGATCCATGAAATTCCGTTTGGAATTTTAGTCAGAAAATGAAAACTCCGGAGCCTCCTTTTCAGCAGGCCCGGGTGTAACTCCCATAGGCACACTTGTGCTCCTCTAGAATATGGATAAAAATCGTTTTCACTGGAATAAAGAACCTTGATCAAGCCAGGTGGGTCTTGACAAACGAAATTGCTGCGAGTGCCCGGTGTACTGACAAGCACCCACCTGTGCTAGTCCATGGCGTATTCAGCACAGGAATCTGCATCGATTGAGCCAAGACAAAGGAAAGCTCAGGGAGGCAGCACCCTTGTGGAAAAGCATTTGTACTTCAAAGATGAGGCCAATGAGGTGAAAGGACAAACCCATGGCAAATAGTTTTCATCATTGGCAGAATTTCACGGAGCAATATTGCTGGGAGAGAAAAGGCACCACCTGAGGGAGGCACGCTCAACAAAACGACCTAGGGCAGGAGCCGGGTTGCCCCCAGGCACTAGGCGTGTCAGGCCTCAGCATTGTAAGGAGGGTTCACTGAAGTCCCTGAGTGAAGTTTTCTCCGCTGTCCTAAGTCTACGTTCCTAAAATTTACTCTGCGGTTTCTGATGATCCTGGGTTATGAACGGCCACCATTCACCGTTGTCCTTACACTCGTGCGTCTCCATCGACCTTAAAAGAAAGGGAGGACACGCAACTGCTGGCAGGTAAATTCAGCACACTTTGTCTCAACACAAAAGAGACAGCTCTGTGGTAACCCGTCTTCCACGATAAAACATTTCCTAGCGAATAAGGAATCTTCACATTGCAATGACAATATGAGAGAATTGCTACCGATGGATTTGCCGCTGTGCCTACAAACATCATCTTGAGGCCATACAGTAGTGAAGCACGGGAACCCAGGCGCTTCACCCTTTACCCTAGACCAGTGAAACACTGTCTCTAAACATGCCCACATGCCTGTATCTATGCCCGTTTAAAGTTAAACATAAACCGAAATCTTCTGTCCCACTATTTTGCAGCATTTTAAAGAAGTACACTGGGAAAGATTTTTCTGCAAGGAAGAAACTGCAGGCGGCATGGCTGAAATGAGAATATCATGCTGCACGAGCTCTTTGCCCTCAGATGTAGAAGTGTCATCAGTGGGCATCATAGAGAAACGGGACTTTAATAAGTGATCATCAACCTCTGTCAATTCCCTTTGTTCTAGACGCCTGACATAAAGAGGTGTCCTCAGTCACATAAATCTCCATCGACTGGTCTTTATGTGGCGCGGGAACATGCCGGTATAAGATAATTCCGAAGAAGGCTGAACGTCCACAATTGAATGGTCATTGCCAGAAATGAAGTGGCAGCCGGATCAGACTGGGAAACTTCAGCTTCCATTAGACAATGAAGATGTGAGAATCTGGTACGTCCACAATTCACGGTTTCCTTAGATCCATGAAATTCCGTTTGGAATTTTAGTCAGAAAATGAAAACTCCGGAGCCTCTAGTTCAGTAGACCCGGGTGTAGCTCCCATAGGCACACTTGTGCTCCTCTAGAATTTGGATAAAAATCGTTTTAACTGGAATAAAGAACCTTGATCAAGCCAGGTGGGTCTTGACAAACGAAATTGCTGCGTGTGCCCGGTATACTGACAAGCACCCACCCGTGCTAGTCCATGGCGTATTCAGCACAGGAATCTGCATCGATTGAGCCAAGACAAAGGAAAGCTCAGTGAGGCAGCACCCGTGTGGAAAAGCATTTGTACTTCAAAGATGAGGCCAATGAGGTGAAAGGACAAACCCATGGCAAATAGTTTTCATCATCGGCAGAATTTCACGGAGCAATATTGCTGGGAGAGAAAAGGCACCACCTGAGGGAGGCACGCTCAACAAAACGACCTAGGACAGGAGCTGATTTGCCCCCAGGCACTAGGCGTGTCAGGCCTCAGCATGTTAGGAGGGTTCACTGAAGTCCCTGAGTGAAGTTTTCTCCGCTGTCCTATGTCTACGTTCCTAAAATTTACTCTGCGGTTTCTGATGATCCTGGGTTATGAATGGCCACCATTCACCGTTGTCCTTACACTCGTGCGTGTCCATCGACCTTAAAAGAAAGGGAGGACACGCAACTGCTGGCAGGTAAATTCAGCACACTTTGTCTCAACACAAAAGAGACAGCTCTGTGGTGACCCGTCTTCCACGGTAAAACATTTCCTAGTGAATAAGGAATCTTCACATTGCAATGACAATTGAAGAGAATTGCCACCAATGGATTTGCCACTGTGACTACAAACATCATCTTGAGGCCATACAGTAGTGAAGCACGGGAACCCAGGCGCTTCACCCTTTACCCTACACCAGTGAAACCCTGTCTCTAAACATGCCCACATGCCTGTATCTATGCCCGTTTAAAGTTAAACATAAACCGAAATCTTCTGTCCCACTATTTTGCAGCATTTTAAAGAAGTACACTGGGAAAGATTTTTCTGCAAGGAAGAAACTGCAGGCGGCATGGCTGAAATGAGAATATCATGCTGCACGAGCTCTTTGCCCTCAGATGTAGAAGTGTCATCAGTGGGCATCATAGAGAAACGGGACTTTAATAAGTGATCATCAACCTCTGTCAATTCCCTTTGTTCTAGACGCCTGACATAAAGAGGTGTCCTCAGTCACATAAACCTCCACCGACTGGTCTTAATGTGGCGCGGGAACATGCCGGTATAAGAGAATTCCGAAGAAGGCTGAACGTCCACAATTGAATGGTCATTGCCAGAAATGAAGTGGCAGCCGGATCAGACTGGGAAACTTCAGCATCCATTAGACAATGAAGATGTGAGAATCTGGTACGTCCACAATTCACGGTTTCCTTAGATCCATGAAATTCCTTTTGGAGTTTTAGTCAGAAAATGAAAACTCCGGAGCCTCCTGTTCAGCAGGCCCGGGTGTAGCTCCCATAGGCACACTTGTGCTCCTCTAGAATTTGGATAAATATCGTTTTCACTGGAATAAAGAACCTTGATCAAGCCAGGTGGGTCTTGACAAACGAAATTGCTGCGTGTGCCCGGTATACTGACAAGCACCCACCTGTGCTAGTCCATGGCGTATTCAGCACAGGAATCTGCATCGATTGAGCCAAGGCAAAGGAAAGCTCAGAGAGGCAGCACCCGTGTGGAAAAGCATTTGTACTTCAAAGATGAGGCCAATGAGGTGAAAGGACAAACCCATGGCAAATAGTTTTCATCATCGGCAGAATTTCACGGAGCAATATTGCTGGGAGAGAAAAGGCACCACCTGAGGGAGGCACGCTCAACAAAACGACCTAGGGCAGGAGCCGGGTTGCCAACAGGCACTAGGCGTGTCACTCCTCAGCATTGTAAGGAGGGTTCACTGAAGTCCCTGAGTGAAGTTTTCTCCGCTGTCCTACGTCTACGTTCCTAAAATTTACTCTGCGGTTTCTGATGATCCTGGGTTATGAACGGCCACCATTCACCGTTGTCCTTACACTTGTGCGTCTCCATCGATCTTAAAAGGGAGGACACGCAACTGCTGGCAGGTAAATTCAGCACACTATGTCTCAACACAAAAGAGAAAGCTCTGTGGTTTCCCGTCTTCCACGGTAAAACATTTCCTAGCGAATAAGGAATCTTCACATTGCAATGACAATATGAGAGAATTGCCACCGATGGATTTGCCGCTGTGCCTACAAACATCATCTTGAGGCCATACAGTAGTGAAGCACGGGAACCCAGGCGCTTCACCCTTTACCCTAGACCAGTGAAACACTGTCTCTAAACATGCCCACATGCCTGTATCTATGCCCGTTTAAAGTTAAACATAAACCGAAATCTTCTGTCCCACTATTTTGCAGCATTTTAAGGAAGTACACTGGGAAAGATTTTTCTGCAAGGAAGAAACTGCAGGCGGCGTGGCTCAAATGAGAATATCATGCTGCACGAGCTCTTTGCCCTCAGATGTAGAAGTGTCATCAGTGGGCATCATAGAGAAATGGGACTTTAATAAGTAATCATCAACCTCTGTCAATTCCCTTTGTTCTAGACGCCTGAAATAAAGAGTTGTCCTGAGTCACATAAAACTCCACCGACTGGTCTTAATGTGGCGCGGGAACATGCCGGTATAGGAGAATTCCGAAGAAGGCTGAACGTCCACAATTGAATGGTCATTGCCAGAAATGAAGTGGCAGCCGGATCAGCCTGGGAAACTTCAGCTTCCATTAGACAATGAAGATGTGAGAATCTGGTACGTCCACAATTCATGGTTTCCTTAGATCCATGATATTCCGTGTGGAATTTTAGTCAGAAAATGAAAACTCCGGAGCCTCTGTTCAGCAGGCCCTGGTGTAGCTCCCATAGGCACACTTGTGCTCCTCTAGAATTTGGATAAAAATCGTTTTCACTGGAATAAAGGACCTTGATCAAGCCAGGTGGGTCTTGACTAACGAAATTGCTGTGTGTGCCCGGTATACTGACAAGCACCCACCTGTGCTAGTCCATGGCGTATTCAGCACAGGAATCTGCATCGATTGAGCCAAGACAAAGGAAAGCTCAGGGAGGCAGCACCCGTGTGGAAAAGCATATGTTCTTCAAAGATGAGGCCAATGAGGTGAAAGGACAAACCCATGGCAAATAGTTTTCATCATCGGCAGAATTTCACGGAGCAATATTGCTGGGAGAGATAAGGCACCAGCTGAGGGAGGCACCCTCAACAAAACGACCTAGGGCAGGAGCGGGGTTGCCCCCAGGCACTAGGCGTGTCAGGCCTCAGCATTGTAAGGAGGGTTCACTGAAGTCTCTGAGTGAAGTTTTCTCCGCTGTCCTACATCTACGTTCCTAAAATTTACTCTGCGGTTTCTGATGATCCTGGGTTATGAACGGCCACCATTCACCGTTCTCCTTACACTCGTGCGTCTCCATCGACCTTAAAAGAAAGGGAGGACAGGCAACTGCTGGCAGGTAAATTCAGCACACTTTGTCTCAACACAAAAGAGACAGCTCTGTGGTAACCCGTCTTCCACGATAAAACATTTCCTAGCGAATAAGGAATCTTCACATTGCAATGACAATATGAGAGAATTGCTACCGATGGATTTGCCGCTGTGCCTACAAACATCATCTTGAGGCCATACAGTAGTGAAGCACGGGAACCCAGGCGCTTCACCCTTTACCCTAGACCAGTGAAACACTGTCTCTAAACATGCCCACATGCCTGTATCTATGCCCGTTTAAAGTTAAACATAAACCGAAATCTTCTGTCCCACTATTTTGCAGCATTTTAAGGAAGTACACTGGGAAAGATTTTTCTGCAAGGAAGAAACTGCAGGCGGCGTGGCTCAAATGAGAATATCATGCTGCACGAGCTCTTTGCCCTCAGATGTAGAAGTGTCATCAGTGGGCATCATAGAGAAATGGGACTTTAATAAGTAATCATCAACCTCTGTCAATTCCCTTTGTTCTAGACGCCTGAAATAAAGAGTTGTCCTGAGTCACATAAAACTCCACCGACTGGTCTTAATGTGGCGCGGGAACATGCCGGTATAGGAGAATTCCGAAGAAGGCTGAACGTCCACAATTGAATGGTCATTGCCAGAAATGAAGTGGCAGCCGGATCAGCCTGGGAAACTTCAGCTTCCATTAGACAATGAAGATGTGAGAATCTGGTACGTCCACAATTCATGGTTTCCTTAGATCCATGAAATTCCGTGTGGAATTTTAGTCAGAAAATGAAAACTCCGGAGCCTCTGTTCAGCAGGCCCTGGTGTAGCTCCCATAGGCACACTTGTGCTCCTCTAGAATTTGGATAAAAATCGTTTTCACTGGAATAAAGGACCTTGATCAAGCCAGGTGGGTCTTGACTAACGAAATTGCTGCGTGTGCCCGGTATACTGACAAGCACCCACCTGTGCTAGTCCATGGCGTATTCAGCACAGGAATCTGCATCGATTGAGCCAAGACAAAGGAAAGCTCAGAGAGGCAGCACCCGTTTGGAAAAGCATTTGTACTTCAAAGATGAGGCCAATGAGGTGAAAGGACAAACCCATGGCAAATAGTTTTCATCATCGGCAGAATTTCACGGAGCAATATTGCTGGGAGAGAAAAGGCACCACCTGAGGGAGGCACGCTCAACAAAACGACCTAGGGCAGGAGCCGGGTTGCCAACAGGCACTAGGCGTGTCACTCCTCAGCATTGTAAGGAGGGTTCACTGAAGTCCCTGAGTGAAGTTTTCTCCGCTGTCCTACGTCTACGTTCCTAAAATTTACTCTGCGGTTTCTGATGATCCTGGGTTATGAACGGCCACCATTCACCGTTGTCCTTACACTTGTGCGTCTCCATCGATCTTAAAAGGGAGGACACGCAACTGCTGGCAGGTAAATTCAGCACACTTTGTCTCAACACAAAAGAGACAGCTCTGTGGTTTCCCGTCTTCCACGGTAAAACATTTCCTAGCGAATAAGGAATCTTCACATTGCAATGACAATATGAGAGAATTGCCACCGATGGATTTGCCGCTCTGCCTACAAACATCATTTTCAGGCCATACAGTAGTGAAGCACAGGAACCCAGGCGCTTCACCCTTTACCCTAGACCAGTGAAACACTGTCTCTAAACATGCCCACATGCCTGTATCTATGCCCGTTTAAAGTTAAACATAAACCGAAATCTTCTGTCCCACTATTTTGCAGCATTTTAAGGAAGTACACTGGGAAAGATTTTTCTGCAAGGAAGAAACTGCAGGCGGCGTGGCTCAAATGAGAATATCATGCTGCACGAGCTCTTTGCCCTCAGATGTAGAAGTGTCATCAGTGGGCATCATAGAGAAATGGGACTTTAATAAGTAATCATCAACCTCTGTCAATTCCCTTTGTTCTAGACGCCTGAAATAAAGAGTTGTCCTGAGTCACATAAAACTCCACCGACTGGTCTTAATGTGGCGCGGGAACATGCCGGTATAGGAGAATTCCGAAGAAGGCTGAACGTCCACAATTGAATGGTCATTGCCAGAAATGAATTGGCAGCCGGATCAGCCTGGGAAACTTCAGCTTCCATTAGACAATGAAGATGTGAGAATCTGGTATGTCCACAATTCATGGTTTCCTTAGATCCATGAAATTCCGTGTGGAATTTTAGTCAGAAAATGAAAACTCCGGAGCCTCTGTTCAGCAGGCCCTGGTGTAGCTCCCATAGGCACACTTGTGCTCCTCTAGAATTTGGATAAAAATCGTTTTCACTGGAATAAAGGACCTTGATCAAGCCAGGTGGGTCTTGACTAACGAAATTGCTGTGTGTGCCCGGTATACTGACAAGCACCCACCTGTGCTAGTCCATGGCGTATTCAGCACAGGAATCTGCATCGATTGAGCCAAGACAAAGGAAAGCTCAGGGAGGCAGCACCCGTGTGGAAAAGCATATGTTCTTCAAAGATGAGGCCAATGAGGTGAAAGGACAAACCCATGGCAAATAGTTTTCATCATCGGCAGAATTTCACGGAGCAATATTGCTGGGAGAGATAAGGCACCAGCTGAGGGAGGCACCCTCAACAAAACGACCTAGGGCAGGAGCGGGGTTGCCCCCAGGCACTAGGCGTGTCAGGCCTCAGCATTGTAAGGAGGGTTCACTGAAGTCTCTGAGTGAAGTTTTCTCCGCTGTCCTACGTCTACGTTCCTAAAATTTACTCTGCGGTTTCTGATGATCCTGGGTTATGAACGGCCACCATTCACCGTTGTCCTTACACTTGTGCGTCTCCATCGATCTTAAAAGGGAGGACACGCAACTGCTGGCAGGTAAATTCAGCACACTTTGTCTCAACACAAAAGAGACAGCTCTGTGGTTTCCCGTCTTCCACGGTAAAACATTTCCTAGCGAATAAGGAATCTTCACATTGCAATGACAATATGAGAGAATTGCCACCGATGGATTTGCCGCTGTGCCTACAAACATCATTTTCAGGCCATACAGTAGTGAAGCACGGGAACCCAGGCGCTTCACCCTTTACCCTAGACCAGTGAAACACTGTCTCTAAACATGCCCACATGCCTGTATCTATGCCCGTTTAAAGTTAAACATAAACCGAAATCTTCTGTCCCACTATTTTGCAGCATTTTAAGGAAGTACACTGGGAAAGATTTTTCTGCAAGGAAGAAACTGCAGGCGGCGTGGCTCAAATGAGAATATCATGCTGCACGAGCTCTTTGCCCTCAGATGTAGAAGTGTCATCAGTGGGCATCATAGAGAAATGGGACTTTAATAAGTAATCATCAACCTCTGTCAATTCCCTTTGTTCTAGACGCCTGAAATAAAGAGTTGTCCTGAGTCACATAAAACTCCACCGACTGGTCTTAATGTGGCGCGGGAACATGCCGGTATAGGAGAATTCCGAAGAAGGCTGAACGTCCACAATTGAATGGTCATTGCCAGAAATGAATTGGCAGCCGGATCAGCCTGGGAAACTTCAGCTTCCATTAGACAATGAAGATGTGAGAATCTGGTATGTCCACAATTCATGGTTTCCTTAGATCCATGAAATTCCGTGTGGAATTTTAGTCAGAAAATGAAAACTCCGGAGCCTCTGTTCAGCAGGCCCTGGTGTAGCTCCCATAGGCACACTTGTGCTCCTCTAGAATTTGGATAAAAATCGTTTTCACTGGAATAAAGGACCTTGATCAAGCCAGGTGGGTCTTGACTAACGAAATTGCTGTGTGTGCCCGGTATACTGACAAGCACCCACCTGTGCTAGTCCATGGCGTATTCAGCACAGGAATCTGCATCGATTGAGCCAAGACAAAGGAAAGCTCAGGGAGGCAGCACCCGTGTGGAAAAGCATATGTTCTTCAAAGATGAGGCCAATGAGGTGAAAGGACAAACCCATGGCAAATAGTTTTCATCATCGGCAGAATTTCACGGAGCAATATTGCTGGGAGAGATAAGGCACCAGCTGAGGGAGGCACCCTCAACAAAACGACCTAGGGCAGGAGCGGGGTTGCCCCCAGGCACTAGGCGTGTCAGGCCTCAGCATTGTAAGGAGGGTTCACTGAAATCTCTGAGTGAAGTTTTCTCCGCTGTCCTACATCTACGTTCCTAAAATTTACTCTGCGGTTTCTGATGATCCTGGGTTATGAACGGCCACCATTCACCGTTCTCCTTACACTCGTGCGTCTCCATCGACCTTAAAAGAAAGGGAGGACAGGCAACTGCTGGCAGGTAAATTCAGCACACTTTGTCTCAACACAAAAAAGACAGCTCTGTGGTAACCCGTCTTCCACGATAAAACATTTCCTAGCGAATAAGGAATCTTCACATTGCAATGACAATATGAGAGAATTGCTACCGATGGATTTGCCGCTGTGCCTACAAACATCATCTTGAGGCCATACAGTAGTGAAGCACGGGAACCCAGGCGCTTCACCCTTTACCCTAGACCAGTGAAACACTGTCTCTAAACATGCCCACATGACTGTATCTATGCCCGTTTAAAATTAAACATAAACCGAAATCTTCTGTCCCACTATTTTGCAGCATTTTAAAGAAGTACACTGGGAAAGATTTTTCTGCAAGGAAGAAACTGCAGGCGTTTGGCTGAAATGAGAATATCATGCTGCACGAGCTCTTTGCCCTCAGATGTAGAAGTGTCATCAGTGGGCATCATAGAGAAACGGGACTTTAATAAGTGATCATCAACCTCTGTCAATTCCCTTTGTTCTAGACGCCTGACATAAAGAGGTGTCCTCAGTCACATAAACCTCCACCGACTGGTCTTAATGTGGCGCGGAACATGCCGGTATAAGAGAATTCCGTAGAAGGCTGAACGTCCACAATTGAATGGTCATTGCCAGAAATGAAGTGGCAGCCGGATCAGACTGGGAAACTTCAGCTTCCATTAGACAATGAAGATGTGAGAATCTGGTACGTCCACAATTCACGGTTTCCTTAGATCCATGAAATTCCGTGTGGAATTTTAGTCAGAAAATGAAAACTCCGGAGCCTCTGTTCAGCAGGCCCGGGTGTAGCTCCCATAGGCACACTTGTGCTCCTCTAGAATTTGGATAAAAATCGTTTTCACTGGAATAAAGAACCTTGATCAAGCCAGGTGGGTCTTGACAAACGAAATTGCTGCGTGTGCCCGGTATACTGACAAGCACCCACCAGTGCTAGTCCATGGCGTATTCAGCACAGGAATCTGCATCGATTGAGCCAAGACAAAGGAAAGCTCAGAGAGGCAGCACCCGTGTGGAAAAGCACTTGTACTTCAAAGATGAGGCCAATGAGGTGAAAGGACAAACCCATGGCAAATAGTTTTCATCATTGGCAGAATTTCACGGAGCAATATTGCTGGGAGAGAAAAGGCACCACCTGAGGGAGGCACGCTTAACAAAACGACCTAGGGCAGAAGCCGGGTTGCCCCCAGGCACTAGGCGTGTCAGGCCTCAGCATTGTAAGAAGGGTTCACTGAAGTCCCTGAGTGAAGTTTTCTCCGCTCTCCTACGTCTACGTTCCTAAAATTTACTCTGTGGTTTCTGATGATCCTGGGTTATGAACGGCCACCATTCACCATTGTCCTTACACTCGTCCGTCTCCATCGACCTTAAAAGAAAGGGAGGACACGCAACTGCTGGCAGGTAAATTCAGCACACTTTGTCTCAACACAAAAGAGACAGCTCTGTGGTGACCCGTCTTCCACGATAAAACATTTCCTAGCGAATAAGGAATCTTCCCATCGCAATGACAATATGAGAGAATTGCCACCGATGGATTTGCCGCTGTGCCTACAAACATCATCTTGAGGCCATACAGTAGTGAAGCACGGGAACCCAGGCGCTTCACCCTTTACCCTAGACCAGTGAAACACTGTCTCTAAACATGCCCACATGCCTGTATCTATGCCCGTTTAAAGTTAAACATAAACCGAAATCTTCTGTCCCACTATTTTGCAGCATTTTAAAGAAGTACACTGGGAAAGATTTTTCTGCAAGGAAGAAACTGCAGGCGGCGTGGCTGAAATGAGAATATCATGCTGCACGAGCTCTTTGCCCTCAGATGTAGAAGTGTCATCAGTGGGCATCATAGAGAAACGGGACTTTAATAAGTGATCATCAACCTCTGTCAATTCCCTTTGTTCTAGACGCCTGACATAAAGAGGTGTCCTCAGTCACATAAACCTCCACCGACTGGTCTTAATGTGGCGCGGGAACATGCCGGTATAAGAGAATTCCGAAAAAGGCTGAACGTCCACAATTGAATGGTCATTGCCAGAAATGAAGTGGCAGCCGGATCAGACTGGGAAACTTCAGCTTCCATTAGACAATGAAGATGTGAGAATCTGGTACGTCCACAATTCACAGGTTCCTTAGATCCATGAAATTCCGTGTGGAATTTTAGTCAGAAAATGAAAACTCCGGAGCCTCTGTTCAGCAGGCCCGGGTGTAGCTCCCATAGGCACACTTGTGCTCCTCTAGAATTTGGATAAAAATCGTTTTCACTGGAATAAAGAACCTTGATCAAGCCAGGTGGGTCTTGACAAACGAAATTGCTGCGTGTGCCCGGTATACTGACAAGCACCCACCTGTGCTAGTCCATGGCGTATTCAGCACAAGAATCTGCATCGATTGAGCCAAGACAAAGGAAAGCTCAGGGAGGCAGCACCCGTGTGGAAAAGCATTTGTACTTCAAAGATGAGGCCAATGAGGTGAAAGGACAAACCCATGGCAAATAGTTTTCATCATCGGCAGAATTTCACGGAGCAATATTGCTGGGAGAGATAAGGCACCACCTGAGGGAGGCACGCTCCACAAAACTACCCAGGGCAGCAGCCGGGTTGCCCCCAGGCACTAGGCGTGTCAGGCCTCAGCATTGTAAGGAGGGTTCACTGAAGTCCCTGAGTGAAGTTTTCTCCGCTGTCCTACGTCTACGTTCCTAAAATTTACTCTGCGGTTTCTGATGATCCTGGGTTATGAACGGCCACCATTCACCGTTCTCCTTACACTCATGCGTCTCCATCGACCTTAAAAGAAAGGGAGGACACGCAACTGCTGGCAGGTAAATTCAGCACACTTTGTCTCAACACAAAAGAGACAGCTCTGTGGTGACCCGTCTTCCACGGTAAAACATTTCCTAGCGAATAAGGAATCTTCACATTGCAATGACAATATGAGAGAATTGCCACCGATGGATTTGCCGCTGTGCCTACAAACATCATCTTGAGGCCATACAGTAGTGAAGCACGGGAACCCAGGCGCTTCACCCTTTACCCTAGACCAGTGAAACACTGTCTCTAAACATGCCCACATGCCTGTATCTATGCCCATTTAAAGTTAAACATAAACCGAAATCTTCTGTCCCACTATTTTGCAGCATTTTAAAGAAGTACACTGGGAAAGATTTTTCTGCAAGGAAGAAACAGCAGGCGGCGTGGCTGAAATGAGAATATCATGCTGCACGAGCTCTTTGCCCTCAGATGTAGAAGTGTCATCAGTGGGCATTATAGAGAAACGGGACTTTAATAAGTGATCATCAACCTCTGTCAATTCCCTTTGTTCTAGACGCCTGACATAAAGAGGTGTCCTCAGTCACATAAACCTCCACCGACTGGTCTTAATGTGGCGCGGGAACATGCCGGTATAAGAAAATTCCGAAAAAGGATGAATGTCCACAATTGAATGGTCATTGCCAGAAATGAAGTGGCAGCCGGATCAGACTGGGAAACTTCAGCTTCCATTAGACAATGAAGATGTGAGAATCTGGTACGTCCACAATTCACGGTTTCCTTAAATCCATGAAATTCCGTGTGGAATTTTAGTCAGAAAATGAAAACTCCGGAGCCTCCTTTTCAGCAGGCCCGGGTGTAGCTCCCATAGGCACACTTGTGCTCCTCTAGAATTTGGATAAAAATCGTTTTCACTGGAATAAAGAACCTTGATCAAGCCAGGTGGGTCTTGACAAACGAAATTGCTGCGTGTGCCCGGTATACTGACAAGCACACACCTGTGCTAGTCCATGGCGTATTCAGCACAGGAATCTGCATTGATTGAGCCAAGACAAAGGAAAGCTCAGGGAGACAGCACCCGTGTGGAATAGCATTTGTACTTCAAAGATGAGGCCAATGAGGTGAAAGGACAAACCCATGGCAAATAGTTTTCATCATCGGCAGAATTTCACGGAGCAATATTGCTGGGAGAGAAAAGGCACCACCTGAGGGAGGCACGCTCAACAAAACTACAAAGGGCAGGAGCCGGGTTGCCCCCAGGCACTAGGCGTGTCAGGCCTCAGCATTGTAAGGAGGGTTCACTGAAGTCCCTGAGTGAAGTTTTCTCCACTGTCCTATGTCTACGTTCCTACAATTTACTCTGCGGTTTCTGATGATCCTGGGTTATGAACGGCCACCATTCACCGTTGTCGTTACACTCGTGCGTCTCCATCGACCTTAAAAGAAAGGGAGAACACGCAACTGCTGGCAGGTAAATTCAGCACACTTTGTCTCAACACAAAAGAGACAGCTCTGTGGTGACCCGTCTTCCACGATAAAACATTTCCTAGCGAATAAGGAATCTTCACATTGCAATGACAATATGAGAGAATTGCCACCGATGGATTTGCCGCTGTGCCTACAAACATCATCTTGAGGCCATACAGTAGTGAAGCACGGGAACCCAGGCGCTTCACCCTTTACCCTAGACCAGTGAAACACTGTCTCTAAACATGCCCACATGCCTGTATCTATGCCCGTTTAAAGTTAAACATAAACCGAAATCTTCTGTCCCACTATTTTGCAGCATTTTAAAGAAGTCACTGGGAAAGATTTTTCTGCAAGGAAGAAACTGCAGGTGGCGTGGCTGAAATGAGAATATCATGCTGCACGAGTCTCTTTGCCCTCAGATGTAGAAGTGTCATCAGTGGGCATCATAGAGAAACGGGACTTTAATAAGTGATCATCAACCTCTGTCAATTCCCTTTGTTCTAGACGCCTGACATAAAGAGCTGTCCTGAGTCACATAAACCTCCACCGACTGGTCTTAATGTGGCGCGGGAACATGCCGGTTTAAGAGAATTCCGAAGAAGGCTAAACGTCCACAATTGAATGGTCATTGCCAGAAATGAAGTGGCAGCCGGATCAGACGGGGAAACTTCAGCTTCCATTAGACAATGAAGATGTGAGAATCTGGTACGTCCACAATTCACGGATTCCTTTGATCCATGAAATTCCGTGTGGAATTTTAGTCAGAAAATGAAAACTCCGGAGCCTCCTGTTCAGCAGGCCCAGGTGTAGCTCCCATAGGCACACTTGTGCTCCTCTAGAATTTGGATAAAAATCGTTTTCACTGGAATAAAGAACCTTGATCAAGCCAGGTGAGGCTTGACAAACGAAATTGCTGCGTGTGCCCGGTATACTGACAAGCACCCACCTGTGCTAGTCCATGGCATATTCAGCACAGGAATCTGCATCGATTGAGCCAAGACAAAGGAAAGCTCAGGGAGGCAGCACCTGTGTGGAAAAGCATTTGTACTTCAAAGATGAGGCCAATGAGGTGAAAGGACAAACCCATGGCAAATAGTTTTCATCATCGGCAGAATTTCACGGAGCAATATTGCTGGGAGAGATAAGGCACCACCTGAGGGAGGCACGCTCAACAAAACTACAAAGGGCAGGAGCCGGGTTGCCCCCAGGCACTAGGCGTGTCAGGCCTCAGCATTGTAAGGAGGGTTCACTGAAGTCCCTGAGTGAAGTTTTCTCCGCTGTCCTACGTCTACGTTCCTAAAATTTACTCTGCGGTTTCTGATGATCCTGGGTTATGAACGGCCACCATTCACCGTTGTCCTAACACTCGTGCATCTCCATCGACCTTAAAAGTAAGGGAGGACACGCAACTGCTGGCAGGTAAATTCAGCAAACTTTGTCTCAACACAAAAAAGAGACAGCTCTGTGGTGACCCGTCTTCCACGGTAAAACATTTCCTAGCGAATAAGGAATCTTCACATTGCAATGACAATATGAGAGAATTGCCACCGATGGATTTGCCGCTGTGCCTACAAACAACAACTTGAGGCCATACAGTAGTGAAGCACGGGAACCCAGGCGCTTCACCCTTTACCCTAGACCAGTGAAACACTGTCTCTAAACATGCCCACATGCCTGTATCTATGCCCGTTTAAAGTTAAACATAAACCGAAATCTTCTGTCCCACTATTTTGCAGCATTTTAAAGAAGTCACTGGGAAAGATTTTTCTGCAAGGAAGAAACTGCAGGCGGCGTGGCTGAAATGAGAATATCATGCTGCACGAGCTCTTTGCCCTCAGAGGTAGAAGTGTCATCAGTGGGCATCATAGAGAAACGGGACTTTAATAAGTGATCATCAACCTCTGTCAATTCCCTTTGTTCTAGACGCCTGACATAAAGAGGTGTCCTGAGTCACATAAACCTCCACCGACTGGTCTTAATGTGGCGCGGGAACATGCCGGTATAAGAGAATTCCGAAGAAGGCTGAACGTCCACAATTGAATGGTCATTGCCAGAAATGAAGTGGCAGCCGGATCAGACTGGGAAACTTCAGCTTCCATTAGACAATGAAGATGTGAGAATCTGGTACGTCCACAATTCACGGTTTCCTTAGATCCATGAAATTCCGTGTGGAATTTTAGTCAGAAAATGAAAACTCCAGAGCCTCCTTTTCAGCAGGCCCGGGTGTAGCTCCCATAGGCACACTTGTGCTCTTCTAGAATTTGGATACAAATCGTTTTCACTGGAATAAAGAACCTTGATCAAGCCAGGTGGGTCTTGACAAACGAAATTGCTGCGTGTGCCCGGTATACTTACAAGCACCCACCTGTGCTAGTCCATGGCGTATTCAGCACAGGAATCTGCATTGATTGAGCCAAGACAAAGGAAAGCTCAGGGAGGCAGCACCCGTGTGGAAAAGCATTTGTACTTCAAAGATGAGGCCAATGAGGTGAAAGGACAAACCCATGGCAAATAGTTTTCATCATTGGCAGAATTTCACGGAGCAATATTGCTGGGAGAGAAAAGGCACCACCTGAGGGAGGCAAGCTCAACAAAACGACCTAGGGCAGGAGCCGGGTTGCCCCCAGGCACTAGGCGTGTCAGGCCTCAGCATTGTAAGGAGGGTTCACTGAAGTCCCTGAGTGAAGTTTTCTCCACTGTCCTAAGTCTACATTCCTAAAATTTACTCTGCGGTTTCTGATGATCCTGGGTTATGAACGGCCACCATTCACCGTTCTCCTTACACTCGTGCGTCTCCATCGACCTTAAAAGAAAGGGAGGACACGCAACTGCTGGCAGGTAAATTCAGCACACTTTTTCTCAACACAAAAGAGACAGCTCTGTGGTGACCCGTCTTCCACGGTAAAACATTTCCTAGCGAATAAGGAATCTTCACATTGCAATGACAATATGAGAGAATTTCCACCGATGGATTTGCCGCTGTGCCTACAAACATCATCTTGAGGCCATACAGTAGTGAAGCACGGGAACCCAGGCGCTTCACCCTTAACCCTAGACCAGTGAAACACTGTCTCTAAACATGCCCACATGCCTGTATCTATGCCCGTTTAAAGTTAAACATAAACCGAAATCTTCTGTCCCACTATTTTGCAGCATTTTAAAGAAGTCACTGGGAAAGATTTTTCTGCAAGGAAGAAACTGCAGGCGGCGTGGCTGAAATGAGAATATCATGCTGCACGAGCTCTTTGCCCTTAGATGTAGAAGTGTCATCAGTGGGCATCATAGAGAAACGGGACTTTAATAAGTGATCATCAACCTCTGTCAATTCCCTTTGTTCTAGACGCCTGACATAAAGAGGTGTCCTGAGTCACATAAACCTCCACCGACTGGTCTTAATGTGGCGCGGGAACATGCCGGTATAAGAGAATTCCGAAGAAGGCTTAACGTCCACAATTGAATTGTCATTGCCAGAAATGAAGTGGCAGCCGGATCAGACTGGGAAACTTCAGCTTCCATTAGACAATGAAGATGTGAGAATCTGGTACGTCCACAATTCACGGTTTCCTTAGATCCATGAAATTCCGTGTGGAATTTTAGTCAGAAAATGAAAACTCCGGAGCCTCCTTTTCAGCAGGCCCGGGTGTAGCTCCCATAGGCACACTTGTGCTCCT
This sequence comes from Tenrec ecaudatus, assembly GCF_050624435.1. NCBI lineage: Eukaryota > Metazoa > Chordata > Mammalia > Afrosoricida > Tenrecidae > Tenrec > Tenrec ecaudatus. The sequence continues at coordinate 410,226 of NW_027457617.1, forward strand.
CTAGAATTTGGATACAAATCGTTTTCACTGGAATAAAGAACCTTGATCAAGCCAGGTGGGTCTTGACAAATGAAATTGCTGCGTGTGCCCGGTATACTGACAAGCACCCACCTGTGCTAGTCCATGGCGTATTCAGCACAGGAATCTGCATTGATTGAGTCAAGACAAAGGAAAGCTCAGGGAGGCAGCACCCGTGTGGAAAAGCATTTGTACTTCAAAGATGAGGCCAATGAGGTGAAAGGACAAACCCATGGCAAATAGTTTTCATCATTGGCAGAATTTCAAGGAGCAATATTGCTGGGAGAGAAAAGGCACCACCTGAGGGAGGCACGCTCAACAAAACGACCTAGGGCAGGAGCCGGGTTGCCCCCAGGCACTAGGCGTGTCAGGCCTCAGCATTGTAAGGAGGGTTCACTGAAGTCCCTGAGTGAAGTTTTCTCCGCTGTCCTAAGTCTACGTTCCTAAAATTTACTCTGCGGTTTCTGATGATCCTGGGTTATGAACGGCCAACATTCACCGTTGTCCTTACACTCGTGCGTCTCCATCGACCTTAAAAGAAAGGGAGGACACGCAACTGCTGTCAGGTAAATTCAGCACACTTTGTCTCAACACAAAAGAGACAGCTCTGTGGTTTCCCGTCTTCCACGGTAAAACATTTCCTAGCGAATAAGGAATCTTCACATTGCAATGACTATATGAGAGAATTGCCACCGATGGATTTGCCGCTGTGCCTACAAACATCATCTTGAGGCCATACAGTAGTGAAGCACGGGAACCCAGGCGCTTCACCCTTTACCCTAGACCAGTGAAACACTGTCTCTAAACATGCCCACATGCCTGTATCTATGCCCGTTTAAAGTTAAACATAAACCGAAATCTTCTGTCCCACTATTTTGCAGCATTTTAAAGAAGTCACTGGGAAAGATTTTTCTGCAAGGAAGAAACTGCAGGCGGCGTTGCTGAAATGAGAATATCATGCTGCACGAGCTCTTTGCCCTCAGATGTAGAAGTGTCATCAGTGGGTATCATAGAGAAACGGGACTTTAATAAGTGATCATCAACCTCTGTCAATTCCCTTTGTTCTAGACGCCTGACATAAAGAGGTGTCCTGAGTCACATAAACCTCCACCGACTGGTCTTAATGTGGCGCGGGAACATGCCGGTTTAAGAGAATTCCGAAGAAGGCTAAACGTCCACAATTGAATGGTCATTGCCAGAAATGAAGTGGCAGCCGGATCAGACTGGGAAACTTCAGCTTCCATTAGACAATGAAGATGTGAGAATCTGGTACGTCCACAATTCACGGATTCCTTTGATCCATGAAATTCCGTGTGGAATTTTAGTCAGAAAATGAAAACTCCGGAGCCTCCTGTTCAGCAGGCCCAGGTGTAGCTCCCATAGGCACACTTGTGCTCCTCTAGAATTTGGATAAAAATCGTTTTCACTGGAATAAAGAACCTTGATCAAGCCAGGTGAGGCTTGACAAACGAAATTGCTGCGTGTGCCCGGTATACTGACAAGCACCCACCTGTGCTAGTCCATGGCATATTCAGCACAGGAATCTGCATCGATTGAGCCAAGACAAAGGAAAGCTCAGGGAGGCAGCACCCGTGTGGAAAAGCATTTGTACTTCAAAGATGAGGCCAATGAGGTGAAAGGACAAACCCATGGCAAATAGTTTTCATCATTGGCAGAATTTCACGGAGCAATATTGCTGGGAGAGAAAAGGCACCACCTGAGGGAGGCAAGCTCAACAAAACGACCTAGGGCAGGAGCCGGGTTGCCCCCAGGCACTAGGCGTGTCAGGCCTCAGCATTGTAAGGAGGGTTCACTGAAGTCCCTGAGTGAAGTTTTCTCCACTGTCCTAAGTCTACATTCCTAAAATTTACTCTGCGGTTTCTGATGATCCTGGGTTATGAACGGCCACCATTCACCGTTCTCCTTACACTCGTGCGTCTCCATCGACCTTAAAAGAAAGGGAGGACACGCAACTGCTGGCAGGTAAATTCAGCACACTTTTTCTCAACACAAAAGAGACAGCTCTGTGGTGACCCGTCTTCCACGGTAAAACATTTCCTAGCGAATAAGGAATCTTCACATTGCAATGACAATATGAGAGAATTTCCACCGATGGATTTGCCGCTGTGCCTACAAACATCATCTTGAGGCCATACAGTAGTGAAGCACGGGAACCCAGGCGCTTCACTCTTAACCCTAGACCAGTGAAACACTGTCTCTAAACATGCCCACATGCCTGTATCTATGCCCGTTTAAAGTTAAACATAAACCGAAATCTTCTGTCCCACTATTTTGCAGCATTTTAAAGAAGTCACTGGGAAAGATTTTTCTGCAAGGAAGAAACTGCAGGCGGCGTGGCTGAAATGAGAATATCATGCTGCACGAGCTCTTTGCCCTTAGATGTAGAAGTGTCATCAGTGGGCATCATAGAGAAACGGGACTTTAATAAGTGATCATCAACCTCTGTCAATTCCCTTTGTTCTAGACGCCTGACATAAAGAGGTGTCCTGAGTCACATAAACCTCCACCGACTGGTCTTAATGTGGCGCGGGAACATGCCGGTATAAGAGAATTCCGAAGAAGGCTTAACGTCCACAATTGAATTGTCATTGCCAGAAATGAAGTGGCAGCCGGATCAGACTGGGAAACTTCAGCTTCCATTAGACAATGAAGATGTGAGAATCTGGTACGTCCACAATTCACGGTTTCCTTAGATCCATGAAATTCCGTGTGGAATTTTAGTCAGAAAATGAAAACTCCGGAGCCTCCTTTTCAGCAGGCCCGGGTGTAGCTCCCATAGGCACACTTGTGCTCCTCTAGAATTTGGATACAAATCGTTTTCACTGGAATAAAGAACCTTGATCAAGCCAGGTGGGTCTTGACAAATGAAATTGCTGCGTGTGCCCGGTATACTGACAAGCACCCACCTGTGCTAGTCCATGGCGTATTCAGCACAGGAATCTGCATTGATTGAGCCAAGACAAAGGAAAGCTCAGGGAGGCAGCACCCGTGTGGAAAAGCATTTGTACTTCAAAGATGAGGCCAATGAGGTGAAAGGACAAACCCATGGCAAATAGTTTTCATCATTGGCAGAATTTCAAGGAGCAATATTGCTGGGAGAGAAAAGGCACCACCTGAGGGAGGCACGCTCAACAAAACGACCTAGGGCAGGAGCCGGGTTGCCCCCAGGCACTAGGCGTGTCAGGCCTCAGCATTGTAAGGAGGGTTCACTGAAGTCCCTGAGTGAAGTTTTCTCCGCTGTCCTAAGTCTACGTTCCTAAAATTTACTCTGCGGTTTCTGATGATCCTGGGTTATGAACGGCCAACATTCACCGTTGTCCTTACACTCGTGCGTCTCCATCGACCTTAAAAGAAAGGGAGGACACGCAACTGCTGTCAGGTAAATTCAGCACACTTTGTCTCAACACAAAAGAGACAGCTCTGTGGTTTCCCGTCTTCCACGGTAAAACATTTCCTAGCGAATAAGGAATCTTCACATTGCAATGACTATATGAGAGAATTGCCACCGATGGATTTGCCGCTGTGCCTACAAACATCATCTTGAGGCCATACAGTAGTGAAGCACGGGAACCCAGGCGCTTCACCCTTTACCCTAGACCAGTGAAACACTGTCTCTAAACATGCCCACATGCCTGTATCTATGCCCGTTTAAAGTTAAACATAAACCGAAATCTTCTGTCCCACTATTTTGCAGCATTTTAAAGAAGTCACTGGGAAAGATTTTTCTGCAAGGAAGAAACTGCAGGCGGCGTTGCTGAAATGAGAATATCATGCTGCACGAGCTCTTTGCCCTCAGATGTAGAAGTGTCATCAGTGGGTATCATAGAGAAACGGGACTTTAATAAGTGATCATCAACCTCTGTCAATTCCCTTTGTTCTAGACGCCTGACATAAAGAGGTGTCCTGAGTCACATAAACCTCCACCGACTGGTCTTAATGTGGCGCGGGAACATGCCGGTTTAAGAGAATTCCGAAGAAGGCTAAACGTCCACAATTGAATGGTCATTGCCAGAAATGAAGTGGCAGCCGGATCAGACTGGGAAACTTCAGCTTCCATTAGACAATGAAGATGTGAGAATCTGGTACGTCCACAATTCACGGATTCCTTTGATCCATGAAATTCCGTGTGGAATTTTAGTCAGAAAATGAAAACTCCGGAGCCTCCTGTTCAGCAGGCCCAGGTGTAGCTCCCATAGGCACACTTGTGCTCCTCTAGAATTTGGATAAAAATCGTTTTCACTGGAATAAAGAACCTTGATCAAGCCAGGTGAGGCTTGACAAACGAAATTGCTGCGTGTGCCCGGTATACTGACAAGCACCCACCTGTGCTAGTCCATGGCATATTCAGCACAGGAATCTGCATCGATTGAGCCAAGACAAAGGAAAGCTCAGGGAGGCAGCACCTGTGTGGAAAAGCATTTGTACTTCAAAGATGAGGCCAATGAGGTGAAAGGACAAACCCATGGCAAATAGTTTTCATCATCGGCAGAATTTCACGGAGCAATATTGCTGGGAGAGATAAGGCACCACCTGAGGGAGGCACGCTCAACAAAACTACAAAGGGCAGGAGCCGGGTTGCCCCCAGGCACTAGGCGTGTCAGGCCTCAGCATTGTAAGGAGGGTTCACTGAAGTCCCTGAGTGAAGTTTTCTCCGCTGTCCTACGTCTACGTTCCTAAAATTTACTCTGCGGTTTCTGATGATCCTGGGTTATGAACGGCCACCATTCACCGTTGTCCTAACACTCGTGCATCTCCATCGACCTTAAAAGTAAGGGAGGACACGCAACTGCTGGCAGGTAAATTCAGCACACTTTGTCTCAACACAAAAAAGAGACAGCTCTGTGGTGACCCGTCTTCCACGGTAAAACATTTCCTAGCGAATAAGGAATCTTCACATTGCAATGACAATATGAGAGAATTGCCACCGATGGATTTGCCGCTGTGCCTACAAACAACAACTTGAGGCCATACAGTAGTGAAGCACGGGAACCCAGGCGCTTCACCCTTTACCCTAGACCAGTGAAACACTGTCTCTAAACATGCCCACATGCCTGTATCTATGCCCGTTTAAAGTTAAACATAAACCGAAATCTTCTGTCCCACTATTTTGCAGCATTTTAAAGAAGTCACTGGGAAAGATTTTTCTGCAAGGAAGAAACTGCAGGCGGCGTGGCTGAAATGAGAATATCATGCTGCACGAGCTCTTTGCCCTCAGAGGTAGAAGTGTCATCAGTGGGCATCATAGAGAAACGGGACTTTAATAAGTGATCATCAACCTCTGTCAATTCCCTTTGTTCTAGACGCCTGACATAAAGAGGTGTCCTGAGTCACATAAACCTCCACCGACTGGTCTTAATGTGGCGCGGGAACATGCCGGTATAAGAGAATTCCGAAGAAGGCTGAACGTCCACAATTGAATGGTCATTGCCAGAAATGAAGTGGCAGCCGGATCAGACTGGGAAACTTCAGCTTCCATTAGGCAATGAAGATGTGAGAATCTGGTACGTACACAATTCACGGTTTCCTTAGATCCATGAAATTCCGTGTGGAATTTTAGTCAGAAAATGAAAACTCCAGAGCCTCCTTTTCAGCAGGCCCGGGTGTAGCTCCCATAGGCACACTTGTGCTCTTCTAGAATTTGGATACAAATCGTTTTCACTGGAATAAAGAACCTTGATCAAGCCAGGTGGGTCTTGACAAACGAAATTGCTGCGTGTGCCCGGTATACTTACAAGCACCCACCTGTGCTAGTCCATGGCGTATTCAGCACAGGAATCTGCATTGATTGAGCCAAGACAAAGGAAAGCTCAGGGAGGCAGCACCCGTGTGGAAAAGCATTTGTACTTCAAAGATGAGGCCAATGAGGTGAAAGGACAAACCCATGGCAAATAGTTTTCATCATTGGCAGAATTTCACGGAGCAATATTGCTGGGAGAGAAAAGGCACCACCTGAGGGAGGCATGCTCAACAAAACGACCTAGGGCAGGAACCGGGTTGCCCCCAGGCACTAGGCGTGTCAGGCCTCAGCATTGTAAGGAGGGTTCACTGAAGTCACTGAGTGAAGTTTTCTCCACTGTCCTATGTCTACGTTCCTACAATTTACTCTGCGGTTTCTGATGATCCTGGGTTATGAACGGCCACCATTCACCGTTGTCGTTACACTCGTGCGTCTCCATCGACCTTAAAAGAAAGGGAGAACACGCAACTGCTGGCAGGTAAATTCAGCACACTTTGTCTCAACACAAAAGAGACAGCTCTGTGGTTTCCCGTCTTCCACGGTAAAACATTTCCTAGCGAATAAGGAATCTTCACATTGCAATGACAATATGAGAGAATTGCCACCGATGGATTTGCCGCTGTGCCTACAAACATCATCTTGAGGCCATACAGTAGTGAAGCACGGGAACCCAGGCGCTTCACCCTTTACCCTAGACCAGTGAAACACTGTCTCTAAACATGCCCACATGCCTGTATCTATGCCCGTTTAAAGTTAAACATAAACCGAAATCTTCTGTCCCACTATTTTGCAGCATTTTAAAGAAGTACACTGGGAAAGATTTTTCTGCAAGGAAGAAACTACAGGCGGCGTGGCTGAAATGAGAATATCATGCTGCACGAGCTCTTTGCCCTCAGATGTAGAAGTGTCATCAGTGGGCATCATAGAGAAACGGGACTTTAATAAGTGATCATCAACCTCTGTCAATTCCCTTTGTTCTAGACGCCTGACATAAAGAGGTGTCCTCAGTCACATAAACCTCCACCGACTGGTCTTAATGTGGCGCGGGAACATGCCGGTATAAGAGAATTCCGAAGAAGGCTGAACGTCCACAATTGAATGGTCATTGCCAGAAATGACGTGGCAGCCGGATCAGACTGGGAAACTTCAGCTTCCATTAGACAATGACGATGTGAGAATCTGGTACGTCCACAATTCACGGTTTCCTAAGATCCATGAAATTCCGTGTGGAATTTTAGTCAGAAAATGGAAACTCCGGAGCCTCTGTTCAGCAGGCCCGGGTGTAGCTCCCATAGGCACACTTGTGCTCCTCTAGAATTTGGATAAAAATCGTTTTCACTGGAATAAAGAACCTTGATCAAGCCAGGTGAGGCTTGACAAACGAAATTGCTGCGTGTGCCCGGTATACTGACAAGCACCCACCTGTGCTAGTCCATGGCGTATTCAGCACAGGAATCTGCATTGATTGAGCCAAGACAAAGGAAAGCTCAGGGAGGCAGCACCCTTGAGGAAAAGCATTTGCACTTCAAAGATGAGGCCAATGAGGTGAAAGGACAAACCCATGGCAAATAGTTTTCATCATCGGCAGAATTTCACGGAGCAATATTGCTGGGAGAGAAAAGGCACCACCTGAGGGAGGCACGCTCAACAAAACTATCTAGGGCAGAAGCTGGGTTGCCCCCAGGCACTAGGCGTGTCAGGCCTCAGCATTGTAAGGAGGGTTCACTGAAGTCCCTGAGTGAAGTTTTCTCCGCTGTCCTACGTCTACGTTCCTAAAATTTACTCTGCGGTTTCTGATGATCCTGGGTTATGAACGGCCACCATTCACCGTTCTCCTTACACTCGTGCGTCTCCATCGACCTTAAAAGAAAGGGAGGACACGCAACTGCTGGCAGGTAAATTCAGCACACTTTGTCTCAACAAAAAAGAGACAGCTCTGTGGTGACCCGTCTTCCACAGTAAAACATTTCCTAGCGAATAAGGAATCTTCCCATCGCAATGACAATATGAGAGAATTGCCACCGATGGATTTGCCGCTGTGCCTACAAACATCATCTTGAGGCCATACAGTAGTGAAGCACGGGAACCCAGGCGCTTCACCCTTTACCCTAGACCACTGAAACACTGTCTCTAAACATGCCCATATGCCTGTATCTATGCCCATTTAAAGTTAAACATAAACCGAAATCTTCTGTCCCACTATTTTGCAGCATTTTAAAGAAGTACACTGGGAAAGATTTTTCTGCAAGGAAGAAACTGCAGGCGGCTTGGCTGAAATGAGAATATCATGCTGCACGAGCTCTTTGCCCTCAGATGTAGAAGTGTCATCAGTGGGCATCATAGAGAAACGGGACTTTAATAAGTGATCATCAACCTCTGTCAATTCCCTTTGTTCTAGACGCCTGACATAAAGAGCTGTCCTGAGTCACATAAACCTCCACCGACTGGTCTTAATGTGGCGCGGGAACATGCCGGTATAAGAGAATTCCGAAGAAGGCTAAACGTCCACAATTGAATGGTCATTGCCAGAAATGAAGTGGCAGCCGGATCAGACTGGGAAACTTCAACTTCCATTAGACAATGAAGATGTGAGAATCTGGTACGTCCACAATTCACGGATTCCTTAGATCCATGAAATTCCGTGTGGAATTTTAGTCAGAAAAAGAAAACTCCGGAGCCTCTGTCCAGCAGGCCCGGGTGTAGCTCCCATAGGCACACTTGTGCTCCTCTAGAATTTGGATAAAAATCGTTTTCACTGGAATAAAGAACCTTGATCAAGTCAGGTGGGGCTTGACAAACGAAATTGCTGCGTGTGCCCGGTATACTGACAAGCACCCACCTGTGCTAGTCCATGGCGTATTCAGCACAGGAATCTGCATCGATTGAGCCAAGACAAAGGAAAGCTCTGGGAGGCAGCACCCGTGTGGAAAAGCATTTGTACTTCAAAGATGAGGCCAATGAGGTGAAAGGACAAACCCATGGCAAATAGTTTTCATCATCGGCAGAATTTCACGGAGCAATATTGCTGGGAGAGATAAGGCACCACCTGAGGGAGGCATGCTCAACAAAACTACAAAGGGCAGGAGCCGGGTTGCCCCCAGGCACTAGGCATGTCAGGCCTCAGCATTGTAAGGAGGGTTCACTGAAGTCCCTGAGTGAAGTTTTCTCCGCTGTCCTACGTCTACGTTCCTAAAATTTACTCTGCGGTTTCTGATGATCCTGGGTTATGAACGGCCACCATACACCGTTGTCCTAACACTCGTGCATCTCCATCGACCTTAAAAGTAAGGGAGGACACGCAACTGCTGGCAGGTAAATTCTGCACACTTTGTCTCAACACAAAAAAGAGACAGCTCTGTGGTGACCCGTCTTCCACGGTAAAACATTTCCTAGCGAATAAGGAATCTTCACATTGCAATGACAATATGAGAGAATTGCCACCGATGGATTTGCCGCTGTGCCTACAAACATCATCTTGAGGCCATACAGTAGTGAAGCACGGGAACCCAGGCGCTTCACCCTTTACCCTAGACCAGTGAAACACTGTCTCTAAACATGCCCACATGCCTGTATCTATGCCCGTTTAAAGTTAACACTAAACCGAAATCTTCTGTCCCACTATTTTGCAGCATTTTAAAGAAGTCACTGGGAAAGATTTTTCTGCAAGGAAGAAACTGCAGGCGGCGTGGCTGAAATGAGAATATCATGCTGCACGAGCTCTTTGCCCTCAGAGGTAGAAGTGTCATCAGTGGGCATCATAGAGAAACGGGACTTTAATAAGTGATCATCAACCTCTGTCAATTCCCTTTGTTCTAGACGCCTGACATAAAGAGGTGTCCTGAGTCACATAAACCTGCACCGACTGGTCTTAATGTGGCGCGGGAACATGCCGGTATAAGAGAATTCCGAAGAAGGCTGAACGTCCACAATTGAATGGTCATTGCCAGAAATGAAGTGGCAGCCGGATCAGACTGGGAAACTTCAGCTTCCATTAGACAATGAAGATGTGAGAATCTGGTACGTCCACAATTCGCGGTTTCCTTAGATCCATGAAATTCCGTGTGGAATTTTAGTCAGAAAATGAAAACTCCGGATCCTCCTTTCAGCAGGCCCGGGTGAAACTCCCTTAGGCACACTTGTGCTCCTCTAGAATTTGGATAAAAATCGTTTTCACTGGAATAAAGAACCTTGATCAAGCCAGGTGGGTCTTGACAAATGAAATTGCTGCGTGTGCCCGGTATACTTACAAGCACCCACCTGTGCTAGTCCATGGCGTATTCAGCACAGGAATCTGCATTGATTGAGCCAAGACAAAGGAAAGCTCAGGGAGGCAGCACCCGTGTGGAAAAGCATTTGTACTTCAAAGATGAGGCCAATGAGGTGAAAGGACAAACCCATGGCAAATAGTTTTCATCATTGGCAGAATTTCACAGAGCAATATTGCTGGGAGAGAAAAGGCACCACCTGAGGGAGGCACGCTCAACAAAACGACCTAGGGCAGGAGCCGGGTTGCCCCCAGGCACTAGGCGTGTCAGGCCTCAGCATTGTAAGGAGGGTTCACTGAAGTCCCTGAGTGAAGTTTTCTCCACTGTCCTAAGTCTACGTTCCTAAAATTTACTCTGCGGTTTCTGATGATCCTGGGTTATGAACGGCCACCATTCACCGTTGTCCTTACACTCGTGCGTCTCCATCGACCTTAAAAGAAAGGGAGGACACGCAACTGCTGGCAGGTAAATTCAGCACACTTTTTCTCAACACAAAAGAGACAGCTCTGTGGTGACCCGTCTTCCATGGTAAAACATTTCCTAGCGAATAAGGAATCTTCACATTGCAATGATAATATGAGAGAATTTCCACCGATGGATTTGCCGCTGTGCCTACAAACATCATCTTGAGGCCATACAGTAGTGAAGCACGGGAACCCAGGCGCTTCACCCTTTACCCTAGACCAGTGAAACACTGTCTCTAAACATGCCCACATGCCTGTATCTATGCCCGTTTAAAGTTAAACATAAACCGAAATCTTCTGTCCCACTATTTTGCAGCATTTTAAAGAAGTACACTGGGAAAGATTTTTCTGCAAGGAAGAAACTGCAGGCGGCGTGGCTGAAATGAGAATATCATGCTGCACGAGCTCTTTGCCCTCAGATGTAGAAGTGTCATCAGTGGGTATCATAGAGAAACGGGACTTTAATAAGTGATCATCAACCTCTGTCAATTCCCTTTGTTCTAGACGCCTGACATAAAGAGGTGTCCTGAGTCACATAAACCTCCACCGACTGGTCTTAATGTGGCGCGGGAACATGCCGGTATAAGAGAATTCCGAAGAAGGCTGAACGTCCACAATTGAATGGTCATTGCCAGAAATGAAGTGGCAGCCGGATCAGACTGGGAAACTTCAACTTCCATTAGACAATGAAGATGTGAGAATCTGGTACGTCCACAATTCACGGATTCCTTAGATCCATGAAATTCCGTGTGGAATTTTAGTCAGAAAAAGAAAACTCCGGAGCCTCTGTCCAGCAGGCCCGGGTGTAGCTCCCATAGGCACACTTGTGCTCCTCTAGAATTTGGATAAAAATCGTTTTCACTGGAATAAAGAACCTTGATCAAGTCAGGTGGGGCTTGACAAACGAAATTGCTGCGTGTGCCCGGTATACTGACAAGCACCCACCTGTGCTAGTCCATGGCGTATTCAGCACAGGAATCTGCATCGATTGAGCCAAGACAAAGGAAAGCTCTGGGAGGCAGCACCCGTGTGGAAAAGCATTTGTACTTCAAAGATGAGGCCAATGAGGTGAAAGGACAAACCCATGGCAAATAGTTTTCATCATCGGCAGAATTTCACGGAGCAATATTGCTGGGAGAGATAAGGCACCACCTGAGGGAGGCATGCTCAACAAAACTACAAAGGGCAGGAGCCGGGTTGCCCCCAGGCACTAGGCATGTCAGGCCTCAGCATTGTAAGGAGGGTTCACTGAAGTCCCTGAGTGAAGTTTTCTCCGCTGTCCTACGTCTACGTTCCTAAAATTTACTCTGCGGTTTCTGATGATCCTGGGTTATGAACGGCCACCATACACCGTTGTCCTAACACTCGTGCATCTCCATCGACCTTAAAAGTAAGGGAGGACACGCAACTGCTGGCAGGTAAATTCTGCACACTTTGTCTCAACACAAAAAAGAGACAGCTCTGTGGTGACCCGTCTTCCACGGTAAAACATTTCCTAGCGAATAAGGAATCTTCACATTGCAATGACAATATGAGAGAATTGCCACCGATGGATTTGCCGCTGTGCCTACAAACATCATCTTGAGGCCATACAGTAGTGAAGCACGGGAACCCAGGCGCTTCACCCTTTACCCTAGACCAGTGAAACACTGTCTCTAAACATGCCCACATGCCTGTATCTATGCCCGTTTAAAGTTAACACTAAACCGAAATCTTCTGTCCCACTATTTTGCAGCATTTTAAAGAAGTCACTGGGAAAGATTTTTCTGCAAGGAAGAAACTGCAGGCGGCGTGGCTGAAATGAGAATATCATGCTGCACGAGCTCTTTGCCCTCAGAGGTAGAAGTGTCATCAGTGGGCATCATAGAGAAACGGGACTTTAATAAGTGATCATCAACCTCTGTCAATTCCCTTTGTTCTAGACGCCTGACATAAAGAGGTGTCCTGAGTCACATAAACCTGCACCGACTGGTCTTAATGTGGCGCGGGAACATGCCGGTATAAGAGAATTCCGAAGAAGGCTGAACGTCCACAATTGAATGGTCATTGCCAGAAATGAAGTGGCAGCCGGATCAGACTGGGAAACTTCAGCTTCCATTAGACAATGAAGATGTGAGAATCTGGTACGTCCACAATTCGCGGTTTCCTTAGATCCATGAAATTCCGTGTGGAATTTTAGTCAGAAAATGAAAACTCCGGATCCTCCTTTCAGCAGGCCCGGGTGAAACTCCCTTAGGCACACTTGTGCTCCTCTAGAATTTGGATAAAAATCGTTTTCACTGGAATAAAGAACCTTGATCAAGCCAGGTGGGTCTTGACAAATGAAATTGCTGCGTGTGCCCGGTATACTTACAAGCACCCACCTGTGCTAGTCCATGGCGTATTCAGCACAGGAATCTGCATTGATTGAGCCAAGACAAAGGAAAGCTCAGGGAGGCAGCACCCGTGTGGAAAAGCATTTGTACTTCAAAGATGAGGCCAATGAGGTGAAAGGACAAACCCATGGCAAATAGTTTTCATCATTGGCAGAATTTCACAGAGCAATATTGCTGGGAGAGAAAAGGCACCACCTGAGGGAGGCACGCTCAACAAAACGACCTAGGGCAGGAGCCGGGTTGCCCCCAGGCACTAGGCGTGTCAGGCCTCAGCATTGTAAGGAGGGTTCACTGAAGTCCCTGAGTGAAGTTTTCTCCACTGTCCTAAGTCTACGTTCCTAAAATTTACTCTGCGGTTTCTGATGATCCTGGGTTATGAACGGCCACCATTCACCGTTGTCCTTACACTCGTGCGTCTCCATCGACCTTAAAAGAAAGGGAGGACACGCAACTGCTGGCAGGTAAATTCAGCACACTTTTTCTCAACACAAAAGAGACAGCTCTGTGGTGACCCGTCTTCCATGGTAAAACATTTCCTAGCGAATAAGGAATCTTCACATTGCAATGATAATATGAGAGAATTTCCACCGATGGATTTGCCGCTGTGCCTACAAACATCATCTTGAGGCCATACAGTAGTGAAGCACGGGAACCCAGGCGCTTCACCCTTTACCCTAGACCAGTGAAACACTGTCTCTAAACATGCCCACATGCCTGTATCTATGCCCGTTTAAAGTTAAACATAAACCGAAATCTTCTGTCCCACTATTTTGCAGCATTTTAAAGAAGTACACTGGGAAAGATTTTTCTGCAAGGAAGAAACTGCAGGCGGCGTGGCTGAAATGAGAATATCATGCTGCACGAGCTCTTTGCCCTCAGATGTAGAAGTGTCATCAGTGGGTATCATAGAGAAACGGGACTTTAATAAGTGATCATCAACCTCTGTCAATTCCCTTTGTTCTAGACGCCTGACATAAAGAGGTGTCCTGAGTCACATAAACCTCCACCGACTGGTCTTAATGTGGCGCGGGAACATGCCGGTATAAGAGAATTCCGAAGAAGGCTGAACGTCCACAATTGAATGGTCATTGCCAGAAATGAAGTGGCAGCCGGATCAGACTGGGAAACTTCAACTTCCATTAGACAATGAAGATGTGAGAATCTGGTACGTCCACAATTCACGGATTCCTTAGATCCATGAAATTCCGTGTGGAATTTTAGTCAGAAAAAGAAAACTCCGGAGCCTCTGTCCAGCAGGCCCGGGTGTAGCTCCCATAGGCACACTTGTGCTCCTCTAGAATTTGGATAAAAATCGTTTTCACTGGAATAAAGAACCTTGATCAAGTCAGGTGGGGCTTGACAAACGAAATTGCTGCGTGTGCCCGGTATACTGACAAGCACCCACCTGTGCTAGTCCATGGCGTATTCAGCACAGGAATCTGCATCGATTGAGCCAAGACAAAGGAAAGCTCAGGGAGGCAGCACCCGTGTGGAAAAGCATTTGTACTTCAAAGATGAGGCCAATGAGGTGAAAGGACAAACCCATGGCAAATAGTTTTCATCATCGGCAGAATTTCACGGAGCAATATTGCTGGGAGAGATAAGGCACCACCTGAGGGAGGCATGCTCAACAAAACTACAAAGGGCAGGAGCCGGGTTGCCCCCAGGCACTAGGCGTGTCAGGCCTCAGCATTGTAAGGAGGGTTCACTGAAGTCCCTGAGTGAAGTTTTCTCCGCTGTCCTACGTCTACGTTCCTAAAATTTACTCTGCGGTTTCTGATGATCCTGGGTTATGAACGGCCACCATTCACCGTTGTCCTAACACTCGTGCATCTCCATCGACCTTAAAAGTAAGGGAGGACACGCAACTGCTGGCAGGTAAATTCAGCACACTTTGTCTCAACACAAAAAAGAGACAGCTCTGTGGTGACCCGTCTTCCACGGTAAAACATTTCCTAGCGAATAAGGAATCTTCACATTGCAATGACAATATGAGAGAATTGCCACCGATGGATTTGCCGCTGTGCCTACAAACATCATCTTGAGGCCATACAGTAGTGAAGCACGGGAACCCAGGCGCTTCACCCTTTACCCTAGACCAGTGAAACACTGTCTCTAAACATGCCCACATGCCTGTATCTATGCCCGTTTAAAGTTAACACTAAACCGAAATCTTCTGTCCCACTATTTTGCAGCATTTTAAAGAAGTCACTGGGAAAGATTTTTCTGCAAGGAAGAAACTGCAGGCGGCGTGGCTGAAATGAGAATATCATGCTGCACGAGCTCTTTGCCCTCAGAGGTAGAAGTGTCATCAGTGGGCATCATAGAGAAACGGGACTTTAATAAGTGATCATCAACCTCTGTCAATTCCCTTTGTTCTAGACGCCTGACATAAAGAGGTGTCCTGAGTCACATAAACCTGCACCGACTGGTCTTAATGTGGCGCGGGAACATGCCGGTATAAGAGAATTCCGAAGAAGGCTGAACGTCCACAATTGAATGGTCATTGCCAGAAATGAAGTGGCAGCCGGATCAGACTGGGAAACTTCAGCTTCCATTAGACAATGAAGATGTGAGAATCTGGTACGTCCACAATTCACGGTTTCCTTAGATCCATGAAATTCCGTGTGGAATTTTAGTCAGAAAATGAAAACTCCGGATCCTCCTTTCAGCAGGCCCGGGTGAAACTCCCTTAGGCACACTTGTGCTCCTCTAGAATTTGGATAAAAATCGTTTTCACTGGAATAAAGAACCTTGATCAAGCCAGGTGGGTCTTGACAAATGAAATTGCTGCGTGTGCCCGGTATACTTACAAGCACCCACCTGTGCTAGTCCATGGCGTATTCAGCACAGGAATCTGCATTGATTGAGCCAAGACAAAGGAAAGCTCAGGGAGGCAGCACCCGTGTGGAAAAGCATTTGTACTTCAAAGATGAGGCCAATGAGGTGAAAGGACAAAGCCATGGCAAATAGTTTTCATCATTGGCAGAATTTCACAGAGCAATATTGCTGGGAGAGAAAAGGCACCACCTGAGGGAGGCACGCTCAACAAAACGACCTAGGGCAGGAGCCGGGTTGCCCCCAGGCACTAGGCGTGTCAGGCCTCAGCATTGTAAGGAGGGTTCACTGAAGTCCCTGAGTGAAGTTTTCTCCACTGTCCTAAGTCTACGTTCCTAAAATTTACTCTGCGGTTTCTGATGATCCTGGGTTATGAACGGCCACCATTCACCGTTGTCCTTACACTCGTGCGTCTCCATCGACCTTAAAAGAAAGGGAGGACACGCAACTGCTGGCAGGTAAATTCAGCACACTTTTTCTCAACACAAAAGAGACAGCTCTGTGGTGACCCGTCTTCCACGGTAAAACATTTCCTAGCGAATAAGGAATCTTCGCATTGCAATGACAATATGAGAGAATTGCCACCGATGGATTTGCCGCTGTGCCTACAAACAACAACTTGAGGCCATACAGTAGTGAAGAACGGGAACCCAGGCGCTTCACCCTTTACCCTAGACCAGTGAAACACTGTCTCTAAACATGCCCACATGCCTGTATCTATGCCCGTTTAAAGTTAAACATAAACCGAAATCTTCTGTCCCACTATTTTGCAGCATTTTAAAGAAGTCACTGGGAAAGATTTTTCTGCAAGGAAGAAACTGCAGGCGGCGTGGCTGAAATGAGAATATCATGCTGCACGAGCTCTTTGCCCTCAGAGGTAGAAGTGTCATCAGTGGGCATCATAGAGAAACGGGACTTTAATAAGTGATCATCAACCTCTGTCAATTCCCTTTGTTCTAGACGCCTGACATAAAGAGGTGTCCTGAGTCACATAAACCTCCACCGACTGGTCTTAATGTGGCGCGGGAACATGCCGGTATAAGAGAATTCCGAAGAAGGCTGAACGTCCACAATTGAATGGTCATTGCCAGAAATGAAGTGGCAGCCGGATCAGACTGGGAAACTTCAGCTTCCATTAGGCAATGAAGATGTGAGAATCTGGTACGTCCACAATTCACGGTTTCCTTAGATCCATGAAATTCCGTGTGGAATTTTAGTCAGAAAATGAAAACTCCAGAGCCTCCTTTTCAGCAGGCCCGGGTGTAGCTCCCATAGGCACACTTGTGCTCTTCTAGAATTTGGATACAAATCGTTTTCACTGGAATAAAGAACCTTGATCAAGCCAGGTGGGTCTTGACAAACGAAATTGCTGCGTGTGCCCGGTATACTTACAAGCACCCACCTGTGCTAGTCCATGGCGTATTCAGCACAGGAATCTGCATTGATTGAGCCAAGACAAAGGAAAGCTCAGGGAGGCAGCACCCGTGTGGAAAAGCATTTGTACTTCAAAGATGAGGCCAATGAGGTGAAAGGACAAACCCATGGCAAATAGTTTTCATCATTGGCAGAATTTCACGGAGCAATATTGCTGGGAGAGAAAAGGCACCACCTGAGGGAGGCATGCTCAACAAAACGACCTAGGGCAGGAGCCGGGTTGCCCCCAGGCACTAGGCGTGTCAGGCCTCAGCATTGTAAGGAGGGTTCACTGAAGTCACTGAGTGAAGTTTTCTCCACTGTCCTATGTCTACGTTCCTACAATTTACTCTGCGGTTTCTGATGATCCTGGGTTATGAACGGCCACCATTCACCGTTGTCGTTACACTCGTGCGTCTCCATCGACCTTAAAAGAAAGGGAGAACACGCAACTGCTGGCAGGTAAATTCAGCACACTTTGTCTCAACACAAAAGAGACAGCTCTGTGGTTTCCCGTCTTCCACGGTAAAACATTTCCTAGCGAATAAGGAATCTTCACATTGCAATGACAATATGAGAGAATTGCCACCGATGGATTTGCCGCTGTGCCTACAAACATCATCTTGAGGCCATACAGTAGTGAAGCACGGGAACCCAGGCGCTTCACCCTTTACCCTAGACCAGTGAAACACTGTCTCTAAACATGCCCACATGCCTGTATCTATGCCCGTTTAAAGTTAAACATAAACCGAAATCTTCTGTCCCACTATTTTGCAGCATTTTAAAGAAGTACACTGGGAAAGATTTTTCTGCAAGGAAGAAACTACAGGCGGCGTGGCTGAAATGAGAATATCATGCTGCACGAGCTCTTTGCCCTCAGATGTAGAAGTGTCATCAGTGGGCATCATAGAGAAACGGGACTTTAATAAGTGATCATCAACCTCTGTCAATTCCCTTTGTTCTAGACGCCTGACATAAAGAGGTGTCCTGAGTCACATAAACCTCCACCGACTGGTCTTAATGTGGCGCGGGAACATGCCGGTATAAGAGAATTCCGAAGAAGGCTGAACGTCCACAATTGAATGGTCATTGCCAGAAATGACGTGGCAGCCGGATCAGACTGGGAAACTTCAGCTTCCATTAGACAATGAAGATGTGAGAATCTGGTACGTCCACAATTCACGGTTTCCTAAGATCCATGAAATTCCGTGTGGAATTTTAGTCAGAAAATGGAAACTCCGGAGCCTCTGTTCAGCAGGCCCGGGTGTAGCTCCCATAGGCACACTTGTGCTCCTCTAGAATTTGGATAAAAATCGTTTTCACTGGAATAAAGAACCTTGATCAAGCCAGGTGAGGCTTGACAAACGAAATTGCTGCGTGTGCCCAGTATACTGACAAGCACCCACCTGTGCTAGTCCATGGCGTATTCAGCACAGGAATCTGCATCGATTGAGCCAAGACAAAGGAAAGCTCAGGGAGGCAGCACCCTTGAGGAAAAGCATTTGCACTTCAAAGATGAGGCCAATGAGGTGAAAGGACAAACCCATGGCAAATAGTTTTCATCATCGGCAGAATTTCACGGAGCAATATTGCTGGGAGAGAAAAGGCACCACCTGAGGGAGGCACGCTCAACAAAACTATCTAGGGCAGAAGCTGGGTTGCCCCCAGGCACTAGGCGTGTCAGGCCTCAGCATTGTAAGGAGGGTTTACTGAAGTCCCTGAGTGAAGTTTTCTCCACTGTCCTACGTCTACGTTCCTAAAATTTACTCTGCGGTTTCTGATGATCCTGGGTTATGAACGGCCACCATTCACCGTTCTCCTTACACTCGTGCGTCTCCATCGACCTTAAAAGAAAGGGAGGACACGCAACTGCTGGCAGGTAAATTCAGCACACTTTGTCTCAACAAAAAAGAGACAGCTCTGTGGTGACCCGTCTTCCACAGTAAAACATTTCCTAGCGAATAAGGAATCTTCCCATCGCAATGACAATATGAGAGAATTGCCACCGATGGATTTGCCCCTGTGCCTACAAACATCATCTTGAGGCCATACAGTAGTGAAGCACGGGAACCCAGGCGCTTCACCCTTTACCCTAGACCACTGAAACACTGTCTCTAAACATGCCCATATGCCTGTATCTATGCCCATTTAAAGTTAAACATAAACCGAAATCTTCTGTCCCACTATTTTGCAGCAATTTAAAGAAGTACACTGGGAAAGATTTTTCTGCAAGGAAGAAACTGCAGGCGGCTTGGCTGAAATGAGAATATCATGCTGCACGAGCTCTTTGCCCTCAGATGTAGAAGTGTCATCAGTGGGCATCATAGAGAAACGGGACTTTAATAAGTGATCATCAACCTCTGTCAATTCCCTTTGTTCTAGACGCCTGACATAAAGAGCTGTCCTGAGTCACATAAACCTCCACCGACTGGTCTTAATGTGGCGCGGGAACATGCCGGTATAAGAGAATTCCGAAGAAGGCTAAACGTCCACAATTGAATGGTCATTGCCAGAAATGAAGTGGCAGCCGGATCAGACTGGAAAACTTCAACTTCCATTAGACAATGAAGATGTGAGAATCTGGTACGTCCACAATTCACGGATTCCTTAGATCCATGAAATTCCGTGTGGAATTTTAGTCAGAAAAAGAAAACTCCGGAGCCTCTGTCCAGCAGGCCCGGGTGTAGCTCCCATAGGCACACTTGTGCTCCTCTAGAATTTGGATAAAAATCGTTTTCACTGGAATAAAGAACCTTGATC
This sequence comes from Tenrec ecaudatus, assembly GCF_050624435.1. Lineage (NCBI taxonomy): Eukaryota > Metazoa > Chordata > Mammalia > Afrosoricida > Tenrecidae > Tenrec > Tenrec ecaudatus. The sequence continues at coordinate 430,117 of NW_027457617.1, forward strand.
AAGTCAGGTGGGGCTTGACAAACGAAATTGCTGCGTGTGCCCGGTATACTGACAAGCACCCACCTGTGCTAGTCCATGGCGTATTCAGCACAGGAATCTGCATCGATTGAGCCAAGACAAAGGAAAGCTCAGGGAGGCAGCACCCGTGTGGAAAAGCATTTGTACTTCAAAGATGAGGCCAATGAGGTGAAAGGACAAACCCATGGCAAATAGTTTTCATCATCGGCAGAATTTCACGGAGCAATATTGCTGGGAGAGATAAGGCACCACCTGAGGGAGGCATGCTCAACAAAACTACAAAGGGCAGGAGCCGGGTTGCCCCCAGGCACTAGGCGTGTCAGGCCTCAGCATTGTAAGGAGGGTTCAATGAAGTCCCTGAGTGAAGTTTTCTCCGCTGTCCTACGTCTACGTTCCTAAAATTTACTCTGCGGTTTCTGATGATCCTGGGTTATGAACGGCCACCATTCACCGTTGTCCTAACACTCGTGCATCTCCATCGACCTTAAAAGTAAGGGAGGACACGCAACTGCTGGCAGGTAAATTCAGCACACTTTGTCTCAACACAAAAAAGAGACAGCTCTGTGGTGACCCGTCTTCCACGGTAAAACATTTCCTAGCGAATAAGGAATCTTCACATTGCAATGACAATATGAGAGAATTGCCACCGATGGATTTGCCGCTGTGCCTACAAACATCATCTTGAGGCCATACAGTAGTGAAGCACGGGAACCCAGGCGCTTCACCCTTTACCCTAGACCAGTGAAACACTGTCTCTAAACATGCCCACATGCCTGTATCTATGCCCGTTTAAAGTTAACACTAAACCGAAATCTTCTGTCCCACTATTTTGCAGCATTTTAAAGAAGTCACTGGGAAAGATTTTTCTGCAAGGAAGAAACTGCAGGCGGCGTGGCTGAAATGAGAATATCATGCTGCACGAGCTCTTTGCCCTCAGAGGTAGAAGTGTCATCAGTGGGCATCATAGAGAAACGGGACTTTAATAAGTGATCATCAACCTCTGTCAATTCCCTTTGTTCTAGACGCCTGACATAAAGAGGTGTCCTGAGTCACATAAACCTGCACCGACTGGTCTTAATGTGGCGCGGGAACATGCCGGTATAAGAGAATTCCGAAGAAGGCTGAACGTCCACAATTGAATGGTCATTGCCAGAAATGAAGTGGCAGCCGGATCAGACTGGGAAACTTCAGCTTCCATTAGACAATGAAGATGTGAGAATCTGGTACGTCCACAATTCACGGTTTCCTTAGATCCATGAAATTCCGTGTGGAATTTTAGTCAGAAAATGAAAACTCCGGATCCTCCTTTCAGCAGGCCCGGGTGAAACTCCCTTAGGCACACTTGTGCTCCTCTAGAATTTGGATAAAAATCGTTTTCACTGGAATAAAGAACCTTGATCAAGCCAGGTGGGTCTTGACAAATGAAATTGCTGCGTGTGCCCGGTATACTTACAAGCACCCACCTGTGCTAGTCCATGGCGTATTCAGCACAGGAATCTGCATTGATTGAGCCAAGACAAAGGAAAGCTCAGGGAGGCAGCACCCGTGTGGAAAAGCATTTGTACTTCAAAGATGAGGCCAATGAGGTGAAAGGACAAACCCATGGCAAATAGTTTTCATCATTGGCAGAATTTCACAGAGCAATATTGCTGGGAGAGAAAAGGCACCACCTGAGGGAGGCACGCTCAACAAAACGACCTAGGGCAGGAGCCGGGTTGCCCCCAGGCACTAGGCGTGTCAGGCCTCAGCATTGTAAGGAGGGTTCACTGAAGTCCCTGAGTGAAGTTTTCTCCACTGTCCTAAGTCTACGTTCCTAAAATTTACTCTGCGGTTTCTGATGATCCTGGGTTATGAACGGCCACCATTCACCGTTGTCCTTACACTCGTGCGTCTCCATCGACCTTAAAAGAAAGGGAGGACACGCAACTGCTGGCAGGTAAATTCAGCACACTTTTTCTCAACACAAAAGAGACAGCTCTGTGGTGACCCGTCTTCCACGGTAAAACATTTCCTAGCGAATAAGGAATCTTCACATTGCAATGATAATATGAGAGAATTTCCACCGATGGATTTGCCGCTGTGCCTACAAACATCATCTTGAGGCCATACAGTAGTGAAGCACGGGAACCCAGGCGCTTCACCCTTTACCCTAGACCAGTGAAACACTGTCTCTAAACATGCCCACATGCCTGTATCTATGCCCGTTTAAAGTTAAACATAAACCGAAATCTTCTGTCCCACTATTTTGCAGCATTTTAAAGAAGTACACTGGGAAAGATTTTTCTGCAAGGAAGAAACTGCAGGCGGCGTGGCTGAAATGAGAATATCATGCTGCACGAGCTCTTTGCCCTCAGATGTAGAAGTGTCATCAGTGGGTATCATAGAGAAACGGGACTTTAATAAGTGATCATCAACCTCTGTCAATTCCCTTTGTTCTAGACGCCTGACATAAAGAGGTGTCCTGAGTCACATAAACCTCCACCGACTGGTCTTAATGTGGCGCGGGAACATGCCGGTATAAGAGAATTCCGAAGAAGGCTGAACGTCCACAATTGAATGGTCATTGCCAGAAATGAAGTGGCAGCCGGATCAGACTGGGAAACTTCAGCTTCCATTAGACAATGAAGATGTGAGAATCTGGTACGTCCACAATTCACGGTTTCCTTAGATCCATGAAATTCCGTGTGGAATTTTAGTCAGAAAATGAAAACTCCGGAGCCTCCTTTTCAGCAGGCCCGGGTGTAGCTCCCATAGGCACACTTGTGCTCCTCTAGAATTTGGATACAAATCGTTTTCACTGGAATAAAGAACCTTGATCAAGCCAGGTGGGTCTTGACAAACGAAATTGCTGCGTGTGCCCGGTATACTGACAAGCACCCACCTGTGCTAGTCCATGGCGTATTCAGCACAGGAATCTGCATTGATTGAGCCAAGACAAAGAAAAGCTCAGGGAGGCAGCACCCGTGTGGAAAAGCATTTGTACTTCAAAGATGAGGCCAATGAGGTGAAAGGACAAACCCATGGCAAATAGTTTTCATCATTGGCAGAATTTCAAGGAGCAATATTGCTGGGAGAGAAAAGGCACCACCAGAGGGAGGCACGCTCAACAAAACTACCTAGGGCATGATTCGGGTTGCCCCCAGGCACTAGGCGTGTCAGGCCTAAGCATTGTAAGGAGGGTTCACTGAAGTCCCTGGGTGAAGTTTTCTCCGCTGTCCTAAGTCTACGTTCCTAAAATTTACTCTGCGGTTTCTGATGATCCTGGGTTATGAACGGCCAACATTCACCGTTGTCCTTACACTCGTGCGTCTCCATCGACCTTAAAAGAAAGGGAGGACACGCAACTGCTGGCAGGTAAATTCAGCACACTTTGTCTCAACACAAAAGAGACAGCTCTGTGGTTTCCCGTCTTCCACGGTAAAACATTTCCTAGCCAATAAGGAATCTTCACATTGCAATGACTATATGAGAGAATTGCCACCGATGGATTTGCCGCTGTGCCTACAAACATCATCTTGAGGCCATACAATAGTGAAGCACGGGAACCCAGGCGCTTCACCCTTTACCCTAGACCACTGAAACAGTGTCTCTAAACATGCCCACATGCCTGTATCTATGCCCGTTTAAAGTTAAACATAAACCGAAATCTTCAGTCCCACTATTTTTCAGCATTTTAAAGAAGTACAGTGGGAAAGATTTTTCTTCAAGGAAGAAACTGCAGGCTGCGTGGCTGAAATGAGAATATCATGTTGCACGAGCTCTTTGCCCTCAGATGTAGAAGTGTCATCAGTGGGCATCATAGAGAAATGGGACTTTAATAAGTTATCATCAACCTCTGTCAATTCCCTTTGTTCTAGACGCCTGACATAAAGAGGTGTCCTGAGTCACATAAACCTCCACCGACTGGTCTTAATGTGGCGCGGGAACATGCCGGTATAAGAGAATTCCGAAGAAGGCTGAACGTCCACAATTGAATGGTCATTGCCAGAAATGAAGTGGCAGCCGGATCAGACTGGGAAACTTCAGCTTCCATTAGACAATGAAGATGTGAGAATCTGGTACGTCCACAATTCACGGTTTCCTTAGATCCATGAAATTCCGTGTGGAATTTTAGTCAGAAAATGAAAACTCCGGAGCCTCCTTTTCAGCAGGCCCGGGTGTAGCTCCCATAGGCACACTTGTGCTCCTCTAGAATTTGGATACAAATCGTTTTCACTGGAATAAAGAACCTTGATCAAGCCAGGTGGGTCTTGACAAACGAAATTGCTGCGTGTGCCCGGTATACTGACAAGCACCCACCTGTGCTAGTCCATGGCGTATTCAGCACAGGAATCTGCATTGATTGAGCCAAGGCAAAGAAAAGCTCAGGGAGGCAGCACCCGTGTGGAAAAGCATTTGTACTTCAAAGATGAGGCCAATGAGGTGAAAGGACAAACCCATGGCAAATAGTTTTCATCATTGGCAGAATTTCAAGGAGCAATATTGCTGGGAGAGAAAAGGCACCACCTGAGGGAGGCACGCTCAACAAAACGACCTAGGGCAGGAGCCGGGTTGCCCCCAGGCACTAGGCGTGTCAGGCCTCAGCATTGTAAGGAGGGTTCACTGAAGTCCCTGGGTGAAGTTTTCTCCGCTGTCCTAAGTCTACGTTCCTAAAATTTACTCTGCGGTTTCTGATGATCCTGGGTTATGAACGGCCAACATTCACCGTTGTCCTTACACTCGTGCGTCTCCATCGACCTTAAAAGAAAGGGAGGACACGCAACTGCTGGCAGGTAAATTCAGCACACTTTGTCTCAACACAAAAGAGACAGCTCTGTGGTTTCCCGTCTTCCACGGTAAAACATTTCCTAGCGAATAAGGAATCTTCACATTGCAATGACTATATGAGAGAATTGCCACCGATGGATTTGCCGCTGTGCCTACAAACATCATCTTGAGGCCATACAGTAGTGAAGCACGGGAACCCAGGCGCTTCACCCTTTACCCTGGACCAGTGAAACACTGTCTCTAAACATGCCCACATGCCTGTATCTATGCCCGTTTAAAGTTAAACATAAACCGAAATCTTCAGTCCCACTATTTTGCAGCATTTTAAAGAAGTACACTGGGAAAGATTTTTCTGCAAGGAAGAAACTGCAGGCGGCGTGGCTGAAATGAGAATATCATGTTGCACGAGCTCTTTGCCCTCAGATGTAGAAGTGTCATCAGTGGGCATCATAGAGAAATGGGACTTTAATAAGTTATCATCAACCTCTGTCAATTCCCTTTGTTCAAGACACCTGACATAAAGAGGTGTCCTGAGTCACATAAACCTCCACCGACTGGTCCTAATGTGGCGCAGGAACATGCCGGTATAAGAGAATTCCGAAGAAGGCTGAACGTCCACAATTGAATGGTCATTGCCAGAAATGAAGTGGCAGCCGGATCAGACTGGAAAACTTCAACTTCCATTAGACAATGAAGATGTGAGAATCTGGTACGTCCACAATTCACGGATTCCTTAGATCCATGAAATTCCGTGTGGAATTTTAGTCAGAAAAAGAAAACTCCGGAGCCTCTGTCCAGCAGGCCCGGGTGTAGCTCCCATAGGCACACTTGTGCTCCTCTAGAATTTGGATAAAAATCGTTTTCACTGGAATAAAGAACCTTGATCAAGTCAGGTGGGGCTTGACAAACGAAATTGCTGCGTGTGCCCGGTATACTGACAAGCACCCACCTGTGCTAGTCCATGGCGTATTCAGCACAGGAATCTGCATCGATTGAGCCAAGACAAAGGAAAGCTCAGGGAGGCAGCACCCGTGTGGAAAAGCATTTGTACTTCAAACATGAGGCCAATGAGGTGAAAGGACAAACCCATGGCAAATAGTTTTCATCATCGGCAGAATTTCACAGAGCAATATTGCTGGGAGAGATAAGGCACCACCTGAGGGAGGCATGCTCAACAAAACTACAAAGGGCAGGAGCCGGGTTGCCCCCAGGCACTAGGCGTGTCAGGCCTCAGCATTGTAAGGAGGGTTCACTGAAGTCCCTGAGTGAAGTTTTCTCCGCTGTCCTACGTCTACGTTCCTAAAATTTACTCTGCGGTTTCTGATGATCCTGGGTTATGAACGGCCACCATTCACCGTTGTCCTAACACTCGTGCATCTCCATCGACCTTAAAAGTAAGGGAGGACACGCAACTGCTGGCAGGTAAATTCAGCACACTTTGTCTCAACACAAAAAAGAGACAGCTCTGTGGTGACCCGTCTTCCACGGTAAAACATTTCCTAGCGAATAAGGAATCTTCACATTGCAATGACAATATGAGAGAATTGCCACCGATGGATTTGCCGCTGTGCCTACAAACATCATCTTGAGGCCATACAGTAGTGAAGCACGGGAACCCAGGCGCTTCACCCTTTACCCTAGACCAGTGAAACACTGTCTCTAAACATGCCCACATGCCTGTATCTATGCCCGTTTAAAGTTAACACTAAACCGAAATCTTCTGTCCCACTATTTTGCAGCATTTTAAAGAAGTCACTGGGAAAGATTTTTCTGCAAGGAAGAAACTGCAGGCGGCGTGGCTGAAATGAGAATATCATGCTGCACGAGCTCTTTGCCCTCAGAGGTAGAAGTGTCATCAGTGGGCATCATAGAGAAACGGGACTTTAATAAGTGATCATCAACCTCTGTCAATTCCCTTTGTTCTAGACGCCTGACATAAAGAGGTGTCCTGAGTCACATAAACCTGCACCGACTGGTCTTAATGTGGCGCGGGAACATGCCGGTATAAGAGAATTCCGAAGAAGGCTGAACGTCCACAATTGAATGGTCATTGCCAGAAATGAAGTGGCAGCCGTATCAGACTGGGAAACTTCAGCTTCCATTAGACAATGAAGATGTGAGAATCTGGTTTCCACAATTCACGGTTTCCTTAGATCCATGAAATTCCGTGTGGAATTTTAGTCAGAAAATGAAAACTCCGGATCCTCCTTTCAGCAGGCCCGGGTGAAACTCCCTTAGGCACACTTGTGCTCCTCTAGAATTTGGATAAAAATCGTTTTCACTGGAATAAAGAACCTTGATCAAGCCAGGTGGGTCTTGACAAACGAAATTGCTGCGTGTGCCCGGTATACTTACAAGCACCCACCTGTGCTAGTCCATGGCGTATTCAGCACAGGAATCTGCATTGATTGAGCCAAGACAAAGGAAAGCTCAGGGAGGCAGCACCCGTGTGGAAAAGCATTTGTACTTCAAAGATGAGGCCAATGAGGTGAAAGGACAAACCCATGGCAAATAGTTTTCATCATTGGCAGAATTTCACAGAGCAATATTGCTGGGAGAGAAAAGGCACCACCTGAGGGAGGCATGCTCAACAAAACGACCTAGGGCAGGAGCCGGGTTGCCCCCAGGCACTAGGCGTGTCAGGCCTCAGCATTGTAAGGAGGGTTCACTGAAGTCCCTGAGTGAAGTTTTCTCCACTGTCCTAAGTCTACGTTCCTAAAATTTACTCTGCGGTTTCTGATGATCCTGGGTTATGAACGGCCAACATTCACCGTTGTCCTTACACTCGTGCGTCTCCATCGACCTTAAAAGAAAGGGAGGACACGCAACTGCTGGCAGGTAAATTCAGCACACTTTGTCTCAACACAAAAGAGACAGCTCTGTGGTTTCCCGTCTTCCACGGTAAAACATTTCCTAGCCAATAAGGAATCTTCACATTGCAATGACTATATGAGAGAATTGCCACCGATGGATTTGCCGCTGTGCCTACAAACATCATCTTGAGGCCATACAATAGTGAAGCACGGGAACCCAGGCGCTTCACCCTTTACCCTAGACCACTGAAACAGTGTCTCTAAACATGCCCACATGCCTGTATCTATGCCCGTTTAAAGTTAAACATAAACCGAAATCTTCAGTCCCACTATTTTTCAGCATTTTAAAGAAGTACAGTGGGAAAGATTTTTCTTCAAGGAAGAAACTGCAGGCTGCGTGGCTGAAATGAGAATATCATGTTGCACGAGCTCTTTGCCCTCAGATGTAGAAGTGTCATCAGTGGGCATCATAGAGAAATGGGACTTTAATAAGTTATCATCAACCTCTGTCAATTCCCTTTGTTCTAGACGCCTGACATAAAGAGGTGTCCTGAGTCACATAAACCTCCACCGACTGGTCTTAATGTGGCGCGGGAACATGCCGGTATAAGAGAATTCCGAAGAAGGCTGAACGTCCACAATTGAATGGTCATTGCCAGAAATGAAGTGGCAGCCGGATCAGACTGGGAAACTTCAGCTTCCATTAGACAATGAAGATGTGAGAATCTGGTACGTCCACAATTCACGGTTTCCTTAGATCCATGAAATTCCGTGTGGAATTTTAGTCAGAAAATGAAAACTCCGGAGCCTCCTTTTCAGCAGGCCCGGGTGTAGCTCCCATAGGCACACTTGTGCTCCTCTAGAATTTGGATACAAATCGTTTTCACTGGAATAAAGAACCTTGATCAAGCCAGGTGGGTCTTGACAAACGAAATTGCTGCGTGTGCCCGGTATACTGACAAGCACCCACCTGTGCTAGTCCATGGCGTATTCAGCACAGGAATCTGCATTGATTGAGCCAAGACAAAGAAAAGCTCAGGGAGGCAGCACCCGTGTGGAAAAGCATTTGTACTTCAAAGATGAGGCCAATGAGGTGAAAGGACAAACCCATGGCAAATAGTTTTCATCATTGGCAGAATTTCAAGGAGCAATATTGCTGGGAGAGAAAAGGCACCACCTGAGGGAGGCACGCTCAACAAAACGACCTAGGGCAGGAGCCGGGTTGCCCCCAGGCACTAGGCGTGTCAGGCCTCAGCATTGTAAGGAGGGTTCACTGAAGTCCCTGGGTGAAGTTTTCTCCGCTGTCCTAAGTCTACGTTCCTAAAATTTACTCTGCGGTTTCTGATGATCCTGGGTTATGAACGGCCAACATTCACCGTTGTCCTTACACTCGTGCGTCTCCATCGACCTTAAAAGAAAGGGAGGACACGCAACTGCTGGCAGGTAAATTCAGCACACTTTGTCTCAACACAAAAGAGACAGCTCTGTGGTTTCCCGTCTTCCACGGTAAAACATTTCCTAGCGAATAAGGAATCTTCACATTGCAATGACTATATGAGAGAATTGCCACCGATGGATTTGCCGCTGTGCCTACAAACATCATCTTGAGGCCATACAGTAGTGAAGCACGGGAACCCAGGCGCTTCACCCTTTACCCTAGACCAGTGAAACACTGTCTCTAAACATGCCCACATGCCTGTATCTATGCCCGTTTAAAGTTAAACATAAACCGAAATCTTCAGTCCCACTATTTTGCAGCATTTTAAAGAAGTACACTGGGAAAGATTTTTCTGCAAGGAAGAAACTGCAGGCGGCGTGGCTGAAATGAGAATATCATGTTGCACGAGCTCTTTGCCCTCAGATGTAGAAGTGTCATCAGTGGGCATCATAGAGAAATGGGACTTTAATAAGTTATCATCAACCTCTGTCAATTCCCTTTGTTCAAGACACCTGACATAAAGAGGTGTCCTGAGTCACATAAACCTCCACCGACTGGTCCTAATGTGGCGCAGGAACATGCCGGTATAAGAGAATTCCGAAGAAGGCTGAACGTCCACAATTGAATGGTCATTGCCAGAAATGAAGTGGCAGCCGGATCAGACTGGAAAACTTCAACTTCCATTAGACAATGAAGATGTGAGAATCTGGTACGTCCACAATTCACGGATTCCTTAGATCCATGAAATTCCGTGTGGAATTTTAGTCAGAAAAAGAAAACTCCGGAGCCTCTGTCCAGCAGGCCCGGGTGTAGCTCCCATAGGCACACTTGTGCTCCTCTAGAATTTGGATAAAAATCGTTTTCACTGGAATAAAGAACCTTGATCAAGTCAGGTGGGGCTTGACAAACGAAATTGCTGCGTGTGCCCGGTATACTGACAAGCACCCACCTGTGCTAGTCCATGGCGTATTCAGCACAGGAATCTGCATCGATTGAGCCAAGACAAAGGAAAGCTCAGGGAGGCAGCACCCGTGTGGAAAAGCATTTGTACTTCAAAGATGAGGCCAATGAGGTGAAAGGACAAACCCATGGCAAATAGTTTTCATCATCGGCAGAATTTCACAGAGCAATATTGCTGGGAGAGATAAGGCACCACCTGAGGGAGGCATGCTCAACAAAACTACAAAGGGCAGGAGCCGGGTTGCCCCCAGGCACTAGGCGTGTCAGGCCTCAGCATTGTAAGGAGGGTTCACTGAAGTCCCTGAGTGAAGTTTTCTCCGCTGTCCTACGTCTACGTTCCTAAAATTTACTCTGCGGTTTCTGATGATCCTGGGTTATGAACGGCCACCATTCACCGTTGTCCTAACACTCGTGCATCTCCATCGACCTTAAAAGTAAGGGAGGACACGCAACTGCTGGCAGGTAAATTCAGCACACTTTGTCTCAACACAAAAAAGAGACAGCTCTGTGGTGACCCGTCTTCCACGGTAAAACATTTCCTAGCGAATAAGGAATCTTCACATTGCAATGACAATATGAGAGAATTGCCACCGATGGATTTGCCGCTGTGCCTACAAACATCATCTTGAGGCCATACAGTAGTGAAGCACGGGAACCCAGGCGCTTCACCCTTTACCCTAGACCAGTGAAACACTGTCTCTAAACATGCCCACATGCCTGTATCTATGCCCGTTTAAAGTTAACACTAAACCGAAATCTTCTGTCCCACTATTTTGCAGCATTTTAAAGAAGTCACTGGGAAAGATTTTTCTGCAAGGAAGAAACTGCAGGCGGCGTGGCTGAAATGAGAATATCATGCTGCACGAGCTCTTTGCCCTCAGAGGTAGAAGTGTCATCAGTGGGCATCATAGAGAAACGGGACTTTAATAAGTGATCATCAACCTCTGTCAATTCCCTTTGTTCTAGACGCCTGACATAAAGAGGTGTCCTGAGTCACATAAACCTGCACCGACTGGTCTTAATGTGGCGCGGGAACATGCCGGTATAAGAGAATTCCGAAGAAGGCTGAACGTCCACAATTGAATGGTCATTGCCAGAAATGAAGTGGCAGCCGGATCAGACTGGGAAACTTCAGCTTCCATTAGACAATGAAGATGTGAGAATCTGGTTTCCACAATTCACGGTTTCCTTAGATCCATGAAATTCCGTGTGGAATTTTAGTCAGAAAATGAAAACTCCGGATCCTCCTTTCAGCAGGCCCGGGTGAAACTCCCTTAGGCACACTTGTGCTCCTCTAGAATTTGGATAAAAATCGTTTTCACTGGAATAAAGAACCTTGATCAAGCCAGGTGGGTCTTGACAAACGAAATTGCTGCGTGTGCCCGGTATACTTACAAGCACCCACCTGTGCTAGTCCATGGCGTATTCAGCACAGGAATCTGCATTGATTGAGCCAAGACAAAGGAAAGCTCAGGGAGGCAGCACCCGTGTGGAAAAGCATTTGTACTTCAAAGATGAGGCCAATGAGGTGAAAGGACAAACCCATGGCAAATAGTTTTCATCATTGGCAGAATTTCACAGAGCAATATTGCTGGGAGAGAAAAGGCACCACCTGAGGGAGGCACGCTCAACAAAACGACCTAGGGCAGGAGCCGGGTTGCCCCCAGGCACTAGGCGTGTCAGGCCTCAGCATTGTAAGGAGGGTTCACTGAAGTCCCTGAGTGAAGTTTTCTCCACTGTCCTAAGTCTACGTTCCTAAAATTTACTCTGCGGTTTCTGATGATCCTGGGTTATGAACGGCCACCATTCACCGTTGTCCTTACACTCGTGCGTCTCCATCGACCTTAAAAGAAAGGGAGGACACGCAACTGCTGGCAGGTAAATTCAGCACACTTTGTCTCAACACAAAAGAGACAGCTCTGTGGTGACCCGTCTTCCACGGTAAAACATTTCCTAGCGAATAAGGAATCTTCACATTGCAATGACAATATGAGAGAATTGCCACCGATGGATTTGCCGCTGTGCCTACAAACATCATCTTGAGGCCATACAGTAGTGAAGCACGGGAACCCAGGCGCTTCACCCTTTACCCTAGACCAGTGAAACACTGTCTCTAAACATGCCCACATGCCTGTATCTATGCCCGTTTAAAGTTAAACATAAACCGAAATCTTCTGTCCCACTATTTTGCAGCATTTTAAAGAAGTCACTGGGAAAGATTTTTCTGCAAGGAAGAAACTGCAGGCGGCGTTGCTGAAATGAGAATATCATGCTGCACGAGCTCTTTGCCCTCAGATGTAGAAGTGTCATCAGTGGGTATCATAGAGAAACGGGACTTTAATAAGTGATCATCAACCTCTGTCAATTCCCTTTGTTCTAGACGCCTGACATAAAGAGGTGTCCTGAGTCACATAAACCTCCACCGACTGGTCTTAATGTGGCGCGGGAACATGCCGGTATAAGAGAATTCCGAAGAAGGCTGAACGTCCACAATTGAATGGTCATTGCCAGAAATGAAGTGGCAGCCGGATCAGACTGGGAAACTTCAGCTTCCATTAGACAATGAAGATGTGAGAATCTGGTACGTCCACAATTCACGGTTTCCTTAGATCCATGAAATTCCGTGTGGAATTTTAGTCAGAAAAAGAAAACTCCGGAGCCTCTGTCCAGCAGGCCCGGGTGTAGCTCCCATAGGCACACTTGTGCTCCTCTAGAATTTGGATAAAAATCGTTTTCACTGGAATAAAGAACCTTGATCAAGTCAGGTGGGGCTTGACAAACGAAATTGCTGCGTGTGCCCGGTATACTGACAAGCACCCACCTGTGCTAGTCCATGGCGTATTCAGCACAGGAATCTGCATCGATTGAGCCAAGACAAAGGAAAGCTCAGGGAGGCAGCACCCGTGTGGAAAAGCATTTGTACTTCAAAGATGAGGCCAATGAGGTGAAAGGACAAACCCATGGCAAATAGTTTTCATCATCGGCAGAATTTCACAGAGCAATATTGCTGGGAGAGATAAGGCACCACCTGAGGGAGGCATGCTCAACAAAACTACAAAGGGCAGGAGCCGGGTTGCCCCCAGGCACTAGGCGTGTCAGGCCTCAGCATTGTAAGGAGGGTTCACTGAAGTCCCTGAGTGAAGTTTTCTCCGCTGTCCTACGTCTACGTTCCTAAAATTTACTCTGCGGTTTCTGATGATCCTGGGTTATGAACGGCCACCATTCACCGTTGTCCTAACACTCGTGCATCTCCATCGACCTTAAAAGTAAGGGAGGACACGCAACTGCTGGCAGGTAAATTCAGCACACTTTGTCTCAACACAAAAAAGAGACAGCTCTGTGGTGACCCGTCTTCCACGGTAAAACATTTCCTAGCGAATAAGGAATCTTCACATTGCAATGACAATATGAGAGAATTGCCACCGATGGATTTGCCGCTGTGCCTACAAACATCATCTTGAGGCCATACAGTAGTGAAGCACGGGAACCCAGGCGCTTCACCCTTTACCCTAGACCAGTGAAACACTGTCTCTAAACATGCCCACATGCCTGTATCTATGCCCGTTTAAAGTTAACACTAAACCGAAATCTTCTGTCCCACTATTTTGCAGCATTTTAAAGAAGTCACTGGGAAAGATTTTTCTGCAAGGAAGAAACTGCAGGCGGCGTGGCTGAAATGAGAATATCATGCTGCACGAGCTCTTTGCCCTCAGAGGTAGAAGTGTCATCAGTGGGCATCATAGAGAAACGGGACTTTAATAAGTGATCATCAACCTCTGTCAATTCCCTTTGTTCTAGACGCCTGACATAAAGAGGTGTCCTGAGTCACATAAACCTGCACCGACTGGTCTTAATGTGGCGCGGGAACATGCCGGTATAAGAGAATTCCGAAGAAGGCTGAACGTCCACAATTGAATGGTCATTGCCAGAAATGAAGTGGCAGCCGTATCAGACTGGGAAACTTCAGCTTCCATTAGACAATGAAGATGTGAGAATCTGGTTTCCACAATTCACGGTTTCCTTAGATCCATGAAATTCCGTGTGGAATTTTAGTCAGAAAATGAAAACTCCGGATCCTCCTTTCAGCAGGCCCGGGTGAAACTCCCTTAGGCACACTTGTGCTCCTCTAGAATTTGGATAAAAATCGTTTTCACTGGAATAAAGAACCTTGATCAAGCCAGGTGGGTCTTGACAAACGAAATTGCTGCGTGTGCCCGGTATACTTACAAGCACCCACCTGTGCTAGTCCATGGCGTATTCAGCACAGGAATCTGCATTGATTGAGCCAAGACAAAGGAAAGCTCAGGGAGGCAGCACCCGTGTGGAAAAGCATTTGTACTTCAAAGATGAGGCCAATGAGGTGAAAGGACAAACCCATGGCAAATAGTTTTCATCATTGGCAGAATTTCACAGAGCAATATTGCTGGGAGAGAAAAGGCACCACCTGAGGGAGGCATGCTCAACAAAACGACCTAGGGCAGGAGCCGGGTTGCCCCCAGGCACTAGGCGTGTCAGGCCTCAGCATTGTAAGGAGGGTTCACTGAAGTCCCTGAGTGAAGTTTTCTCCACTGTCCTAAGTCTACGTTCCTAAAATTTACTCTGCGGTTTCTGATGATCCTGGGTTATGAACGGCCAACATTCACCGTTGTCCTTACACTCGTGCGTCTCCATCGACCTTAAAAGAAAGGGAGGACACGCAACTGCTGGCAGGTAAATTCAGCACACTTTGTCTCAACACAAAAGAGACAGCTCTGTGGTTTCCCGTCTTCCACGGTAAAACATTTCCTAGCCAATAAGGAATCTTCACATTGCAATGACTATATGAGAGAATTGCCACCGATGGATTTGCCGCTGTGCCTACAAACATCATCTTGAGGCCATACAATAGTGAAGCACGGGAACCCAGGCGCTTCACCCTTTACCCTAGACCACTGAAACAGTGTCTCTAAACATGCCCACATGCCTGTATCTATGCCCGTTTAAAGTTAAACATAAACCGAAATCTTCAGTCCCACTATTTTTCAGCATTTTAAAGAAGTACAGTGGGAAAGATTTTTCTTCAAGGAAGAAACTGCAGGCTGCGTGGCTGAAATGAGAATATCATGTTGCACGAGCTCTTTGCCCTCAGATGTAGAAGTGTCATCAGTGGGCATCATAGAGAAATGGGACTTTAATAAGTTATCATCAACCTCTGTCAATTCCCTTTGTTCTAGACGCCTGACATAAAGAGGTGTCCTGAGTCACATAAACCTCCACCGACTGGTCTTAATGTGGCGCGGGAACATGCCGGTATAAGAGAATTCCGAAGAAGGCTGAACGTCCACAATTGAATGGTCATTGCCAGAAATGAAGTGGCAGCCGGATCAGACTGGGAAACTTCAGCTTCCATTAGACAATGAAGATGTGAGAATCTGGTACGTCCACAATTCACGGTTTCCTTAGATCCATGAAATTCCGTGTGGAATTTTAGTCAGAAAATGAAAACTCCGGAGCCTCCTTTTCAGCAGGCCCGGGTGTAGCTCCCATAGGCACACTTGTGCTCCTCTAGAATTTGGATACAAATCGTTTTCACTGGAATAAAGAACCTTGATCAAGCCAGGTGGGTCTTGACAAACGAAATTGCTGCGTGTGCCCGGTATACTGACAAGCACCCACCTGTGCTAGTCCATGGCGTATTCAGCACAGGAATCTGCATTGATTGAGCCAAGACAAAGAAAAGCTCAGGGAGGCAGCACCCGTGTGGAAAAGCATTTGTACTTCAAAGATGAGGCCAATGAGGTGAAAGGACAAACCCATGGCAAATAGTTTTCATCATTGGCAGAATTTCAAGGAGCAATATTGCTGGGAGAGAAAAGGCACCACCTGAGGGAGGCACGCTCAACAAAACGACCTAGGGCAGGAGCCGGGTTGCCCCCAGGCACTAGGCGTGTCAGGCCTCAGCATTGTAAGGAGGGTTCACTGAAGTCCCTGGGTGAAGTTTTCTCCGCTGTCCTAAGTCTACGTTCCTAAAATTTACTCTGCGGTTTCTGATGATCCTGGGTTATGAACGGCCAACATTCACCGTTGTCCTTACACTCGTGCGTCTCCATCGACCTTAAAAGAAAGGGAGGACACGCAACTGCTGGCAGGTAAATTCAGCACACTTTGTCTCAACACAAAAGAGACAGCTCTGTGGTTTCCCGTCTTCCACGGTAAAACATTTCCTAGCGAATAAGGAATCTTCACATTGCAATGACTATATGAGAGAATTGCCACCGATGGATTTGCCGCTGTGCCTACAAACATCATCTTGAGGCCATACAGTAGTGAAGCACGGGAACCCAGGCGCTTCACCCTTTACCCTAGACCAGTGAAACACTGTCTCTAAACATGCCCACATGCCTGTATCTATGCCCGTTTAAAGTTAAACATAAACCGAAATCTTCAGTCCCACTATTTTGCAGCATTTTAAAGAAGTACACTGGGAAAGATTTTTCTGCAAGGAAGAAACTGCAGGCGGCGTGGCTGAAATGAGAATATCATGTTGCACGAGCTCTTTGCCCTCAGATGTAGAAGTGTCATCAGTGGGCATCATAGAGAAATGGGACTTTAATAAGTTATCATCAACCTCTGTCAATTCCCTTTGTTCAAGACACCTGACATAAAGAGGTGTCCTGAGTCACATAAACCTCCACCGACTGGTCCTAATGTGGCGCAGGAACATGCCGGTATAAGAGAATTCCGAAGAAGGCTGAACGTCCACAATTGAATGGTCATTGCCAGAAATGAAGTGGCAGCCGGATCAGACTGGAAAACTTCAACTTCCATTAGACAATGAAGATGTGAGAATCTGGTACGTCCACAATTCACGGATTCCTTAGATCCATGAAATTCCGTGTGGAATTTTAGTCAGAAAAAGAAAACTCCGGAGCCTCTGTCCAGCAGGCCCGGGTGTAGCTCCCATAGGCACACTTGTGCTCCTCTAGAATTTGGATAAAAATCGTTTTCACTGGAATAAAGAACCTTGATCAAGTCAGGTGGGGCTTGACAAACGAAATTGCTGCGTGTGCCCGGTATACTGACAAGCACCCACCTGTGCTAGTCCATGGCGTATTCAGCACAGGAATCTGCATCGATTGAGCCAAGACAAAGGAAAGCTCAGGGAGGCAGCACCCGTGTGGAAAAGCATTTGTACTTCAAAGATGAGGCCAATGAGGTGAAAGGACAAACCCATGGCAAATAGTTTTCATCATCGGCAGAATTTCACAGAGCAATATTGCTGGGAGAGATAAGGCACCACCTGAGGGAGGCATGCTCAACAAAACTACAAAGGGCAGGAGCCGGGTTGCCCCCAGGCACTAGGCGTGTCAGGCCTCAGCATTGTAAGGAGGGTTCACTGAAGTCCCTGAGTGAAGTTTTCTCCGCTGTCCTACGTCTACGTTCCTAAAATTTACTCTGCGGTTTCTGATGATCCTGGGTTATGAACGGCCACCATTCACCGTTGTCCTAACACTCGTGCATCTCCATCGACCTTAAAAGTAAGGGAGGACACGCAACTGCTGGCAGGTAAATTCAGCACACTTTGTCTCAACACAAAAAAGAGACAGCTCTGTGGTGACCCGTCTTCCACGGTAAAACATTTCCTAGCGAATAAGGAATCTTCACATTGCAATGACAATATGAGAGAATTGCCACCGATGGATTTGCCGCTGTGCCTACAAACATCATCTTGAGGCCATACAGTAGTGAAGCACGGGAACCCAGGCGCTTCACCCTTTACCCTAGACCAGTGAAACACTGTCTCTAAACATGCCCACATGCCTGTATCTATGCCCGTTTAAAGTTAACACTAAACCGAAATCTTCTGTCCCACTATTTTGCAGCATTTTAAAGAAGTCACTGGGAAAGATTTTTCTGCAAGGAAGAAACTGCAGGCGGCGTGGCTGAAATGAGAATATCATGCTGCACGAGCTCTTTGCCCTCAGAGGTAGAAGTGTCATCAGTGGGCATCATAGAGAAACGGGACTTTAATAAGTGATCATCAACCTCTGTCAATTCCCTTTGTTCTAGACGCCTGACATAAAGAGGTGTCCTGAGTCACATAAACCTGCACCGACTGGTCTTAATGTGGCGCGGGAACATGCCGGTATAAGAGAATTCCGAAGAAGGCTGAACGTCCACAATTGAATGGTCATTGCCAGAAATGAAGTGGCAGCCGGATCAGACTGGGAAACTTCAGCTTCCATTAGACAATGAAGATGTGAGAATCTGGTTTCCACAATTCACGGTTTCCTTAGATCCATGAAATTCCGTGTGGAATTTTAGTCAGAAAATGAAAACTCCGGATCCTCCTTTCAGCAGGCCCGGGTGAAACTCCCTTAGGCACACTTGTGCTCCTCTAGAATTTGGATAAAAATCGTTTTCACTGGAATAAAGAACCTTGATCAAGCCAGGTGGGTCTTGACAAACGAAATTGCTGCGTGTGCCCGGTATACTTACAAGCACCCACCTGTGCTAGTCCATGGCGTATTCAGCACAGGAATCTGCATTGATTGAGCCAAGACAAAGGAAAGCTCAGGGAGGCAGCACCCGTGTGGAAAAGCATTTGTACTTCAAAGATGAGGCCAATGAGGTGAAAGGACAAACCCATGGCAAATAGTTTTCATCATTGGCAGAATTTCACAGAGCAATATTGCTGGGAGAGAAAAGGCACCACCTGAGGGAGGCACGCTCAACAAAACGACCTAGGGCAGGAGCCGGGTTGCCCCCAGGCACTAGGCGTGTCAGGCCTCAGCATTGTAAGGAGGGTTCACTGAAGTCCCTGAGTGAAGTTTTCTCCACTGTCCTAAGTCTACGTTCCTAAAATTTACTCTGCGGTTTCTGATGATCCTGGGTTATGAACGGCCACCATTCACCGTTGTCCTTACACTCGTGCGTCTCCATCGACCTTAAAAGAAAGGGAGGACACGCAACTGCTGGCAGGTAAATTCAGCACACTTTGTCTCAACACAAAAGAGACAGCTCTGTGGTGACCCGTCTTCCACGGTAAAACATTTCCTAGCGAATAAGGAATCTTCACATTGCAATGACAATATGAGAGAATTGCCACCGATGGATTTGCCGCTGTGCCTACAAACATCATCTTGAGGCCATACAGTAGTGAAGCACGGGAACCCAGGCGCTTCACCCTTTACCCTAGACCAGTGAAACACTGTCTCTAAACATGCCCACATGCCTGTATCTATGCCCGTTTAAAGTTAAACATAAACCGAAATCTTCTGTCCCACTATTTTGCAGCATTTTAAAGAAGTCACTGGGAAAGATTTTTCTGCAAGGAAGAAACTGCAGGCGGCGTTGCTGAAATGAGAATATCATGCTGCACGAGCTCTTTGCCCTCAGATGTAGAAGTGTCATCAGTGGGTATCATAGAGAAACGGGACTTTAATAAGTGATCATCAACCTCTGTCAATTCCCTTTGTTCTAGACGCCTGACATAAAGAGGTGTCCTGAGTCACATAAACCTCCACCGACTGGTCTTAATGTGGCGCGGGAACATGCCGGTATAAGAGAATTCCGAAGAAGGCTGAACGTCCACAATTGAATGGTCATTGCCAGAAATGAAGTGGCAGCCGGATCAGACTGGGAAACTTCAGCTTCCATTAGACAATGAAGATGTGAGAATCTGGTACGTCCACAATTCACGGTTTCCTTAGATCCATGAAATTCCGTGTGGAATTTTAGTCAGAAAATGAAAACTCCGGAGCCTCCTTTTCAGCAGGCCCGGGTGTAGCTCCCATAGGCACACTTGTGCTCCTCTAGAATTTGGATACAAATCGTTTTCACTGGAATAAAGAACCTTGATCAAGCCAGGTGGGTCTTGACAAACGAAATTGCTGCGTGTGCCCGGTATACTGACAAGCACCCACCTGTGCTAGTCCATGGCGTATTCAGCACAGGAATCTGCATTGATTGAGCCAAGACAAAGAAAAGCTCAGGGAGGCAGCACCCGTGTGGAAAAGCATTTGTACTTCAAAGATGAGGCCAATGAGGTGAAAGGACAAACCCATGGCAAATAGTTTTCATCATTGGCAGAATTTCAAGGAGCAATATTGCTGGGAGAGAAAAGGCACCACCTGAGGGAGGCACGCTCAACAAAACGACCTAGGGCAGGAGCCGGGTTGCCCCCAGGCACTAGGCGTGTCAGGCCTCAGCATTGTAAGGAGGGTTCACTGAAGTCCCTGAGTGAAGTTTTCTCCGCTGTCCTAAGTCTACCTTCCTAAAATTTACTCTGCGGTTTCTGATGATCCTGGGTTATGAACGGCCAACATTCACCGTTTTCCTTACACTCGTGCGTCTCCATCGACCTTTAAAGAAAGGGAGGACACGCAACTGCTGGCAGGTAAATTCAGCACACTTTGTCTCAACACAAAAGAGACAGCTCTGTGGTTTCCCGTCTTCCACGGTAAAACATTTCCTAGCGAATAAGGAATCTTCACATTGCAATGACTATATGAGAGAATTGCCACCGATGGATTTGCCGCTGTGCCTACAAACATCATCTTGAGGCCATACAGTAGTGAAGCACGGGAACCCAGGCGCTTCACCCTTTACCCTAGACCACTGAAACAGTGTCTCTAAACATGCCCACATGCCTGTATCTATGCCCGTTTAAAGTTAAACATAAACCGAAATCTTCAGTCCCACTATTTTTCAGCATTTTAAAGAAGTACACTGGGAAAGATTTTTCTTCAAGGAAGAAACTGCAGGCGGCGTGGCTGAAATGAGAATATCATGTTGCACGAGCTCTTTGCCCTCAGATGTAGAAGTGTCATCAGTGGGCATCATAGAGAAATGGGACTTTAATAAGTTATCATCAACCTCTGTCAATTCCCTTTGTTCAAGACACCTGACATAAAGAGGTGTCCTGAGTCACATAAACCTCCACCGACTGGTCCTAATGTGGCGCGGGAACATGCCGGTATAAGAGAATTCCGAAGAAGGCTGAACGTCCACAATTGAATGGTCATTGCCAGAAATGAAGTGGCAGCCGGATCAGACTGGGAAACTTCAACTTCCATTAGACAATGAAGATGTGAGAATCTGGTACGTCCACAATTCACGGATTCCTTAGATCCATGAAATTCCGTGTGGAATTTTAGTCAGAAAAAGAAAACTCCGGAGCCTCTGTCCAGCAGGCCCAGGTGTAGCTCCCATAGGCACACTTGTGCTCCTCTAGAATTTGGATAAAAATCGTTTTCACTGGAATAAAGAACCTTGATCAAGTCAGGTGGGGCTTGACAAACGAAATTGCTGCGTGTGCCCGGTATACTGACAAGCACCCACCTGTGCTAGTCCATGGCGTATTCAGCACAGGAATCTGCATCGATTGAGCCAAGACAAAGGAAAGCTCAGGGAGGCAGCACCCGTGTGGAAAAGCATTTGTACTTCAAAGATGAGGCCAATGAGGTGAAAGGACAAACCCATGGCAAATAGTTTTCATCATCGGCAGAATTTCACGGAGCAATATTGCTGGAAGAGATAAGGCACCAC
This sequence comes from Tenrec ecaudatus, assembly GCF_050624435.1. Lineage (NCBI taxonomy): Eukaryota > Metazoa > Chordata > Mammalia > Afrosoricida > Tenrecidae > Tenrec > Tenrec ecaudatus. The sequence continues at coordinate 451,642 of NW_027457617.1, forward strand.
CTGAGGGATGCACGCTCAACAAAACTACAAAGGGCAGGAGCCGGGTTGCCCCCAGGCACTAGGCGTGTCAGGCCTCAGCATTGTAAGGATGGTTCACTGAAGTCCCTGAGTGAAGTTTTCTCCGCTGTCCTACGTCTACGTTCCTAAAATTTACTCTGCGGTTTCTGATGATCCTGGGTTATGAACGGCCACCATTCACCGTTGTCCTTACACTCGTGCGTCTCCATCGACCTTAAAAGAAAGGGAGGACACGCAACTGCTGGCAGGTAAATTCAGCACACTTTGTCTCAACACAAAAGAGACAGCTCTGTGGTGACCCGTCGTCCACGGTAAAACATTTCCTAGCGAATAAGGAATCTTCACATTGCAATGACAATATGAGAGAATTGCCACCGATGGATTTGCCGCTGTGCCTACAAACATCATCTTGAGGCCATACAGTAGTGAAGCACGGGAACCCAGGCGCTTCACCCTTTACCCTAGACCAGTGAAACACTGTCTCTAAACATGCCCACATGCCTGTATCTATGCCCGTTTAAAGTTAAACATAAACCGAAATCTTCTGTCCCACTATTTTGCAGCATTTTAAAGAAGTACACTGGGAAAGATTTTTCTGCAAGGAAGAAACAGCAGGCGGCGTGGCTGAAATGAGAATATCATGCTGCACGAGCTCTTTGCCCTCAGATGTAGAAGTGTCATCAGTGGGCATCATAGAGAAACGGGACTTTAATAAGTGATCATCAACCTCTGTCAATTCCCTTTGTTCTAGACGCCTGACATAAAGAGGTGTCCTGAGTCACATAAACCTCCACCGACTGGTCTTAATGTGGCGCGGGAACATGCCGGTATAAGAGAATTCCGAAGAAGGCTGAACGTCCACAATTGAATGGTCATTGCCAGAAATGAAGTGGCAGCCGGATCAGACTGGGAAACTTCAGCTTCCATTAGACAATGAAGATGTGAGAATCTGGTACGTCCACAATTCACGGTTTCCTTAGATCCATGAAATTCCGTGTGGAATTTTAGTCAGAAAATGAAAACTCCGGAGCCTCCTTTTCAGCAGGCCCGGGTGTAGCTCCCATAGGCACACTTGTGCTTCTCTAGAATTTGGATAAAAATCGTTTTCACTGGAATAAAGAACCTTGATCAAGCCAGGTGGGTCTTGACAAACGAAATTGCTGCGTGTGCCCGGTATACTGACAAGCACCCACCTGTGCTAGTTCATGGCGTATTCAGCACAGGAATCTGCATTGATTGAGCCAAGACAAAGGAAAGCTCAGGGAGGCAGCACCCGTGTGGAAAAGCATTTGTACTTCAAAGATGAGGCCAATGAGGTGAAAGGACAAACCCATGGCAAATAGTTTTCATCATTGGCAGAATTTCACGGAGCAATATTGCTGGGAGAGAAAAAGCACCACCTGAGGGAGGCACGCTCAACAAAACGACCTAGGGCAGGAGCCGGGTTGCCCCCAGGCACTAGGCGTGTCAGGCCTCAGCATTGTAAGGAGGGTTCACTGAAGTCTCTGAGTGAAGTTTTCTCCGCTGTCCTAAGTCTACGTTCCTAAAATTTACTCTGCGGTTTCTGATGATCCTGGGTTATGAACGGCCAACATTCACCGTTGTCCTTACACTCGTGCGTCTCCATCGACCTTAAAAGAAAGGGAGGACACGCAACTGCTGGCAGGTAAATTCAGCACACTTTGTCTCAACACAAAAGAGACAGCTCTGTGGTTTCCCGTCTTCCACGGTAAAACATTTCCCAGCGAATAAGGAATCTTCACATTGCAATGACTATATGAGAGAATTGCCACCGATGGATTTGCCGCTGTGCCTACAAACATCATCTTGAGGCCATACAGTAGTGAAGCACGGGAACCCAGGCGCTTCACCCTTTACCCTAGACCACTGAAATAGTGTCTCTAAACATGCCCACATGCCTGTATCTATGCCCGTTTAAAGTTAAACATAAACCGAAATCTTCAGTCCCACTATTTTGCAGCATTTTAAAGAAGTACACTGGGAAAGATTTTTCTGCAAGGAAGAAACTGCAGGCGGCGTGGCTGAATTGAGAATATCATGCTGCACGAGCTCTTTGCCCTCAGATGTAGAAGTGTCATCAGTGGGCATCATAGAGAAATGGGACTTTAATAAGTTATCATCAACCTCTGTCAATTCCTTTTGTTCTAGACGCCTGACATAAAGAGGTGTCCTGAGTCACATAAACTTCCACCGACTGGTCTTAATGTGGCGTGGGAACATGCCGGTATAAGAGAATTCCGAAGAAGGCTGAACGTCCACAATTGAATGGTCATTGCCAGAAATGAAGTGGCAGCCGGATCAGACTGGGAAACTTCAACTTCCATTAGACAATGAAGTGTGAGAATCTGGTACGTCCACAATTCACGGATTCCTTAGATCCATGAAATTCCGTGTGGAATTTTAGTCAGAAAAAGAAAACTCCGGAGCCTCTGTTCAGCAGGCCCGGGTGTAGCTCCCATAGGCACACTTGTGCTCCTCTAGAATTTGGATAAAAATCGTTTTCACTGGAATAAAGAACCTTGATCAAGCCAGGTGGGGCTTGACAAACGAAATTGCTGCGTGTGCCCGGTATACTGACAAGCACCCACCTGTGCTAGTCCATGGCGTATTCAGCACAGGAATCTGCATTGATTGAGCCAAGACAAAGGAAAGCTCAGTGAGGCAGCACCTGTGTGGAAAAGCATTTGTACTTCAAAGATGAGGCCAATGAGGTGAAAGGACAAACCCATGGCAAATAGTTTTCATCATTGGCAGAATTTCAAGGAGCAATATTGCTGGGAGAGAAAAGGCACCACCAGAGGGAGGCACGCTCAACAAAACGACCTAGGGCAGGAGCCGTGTTGCCCCCAGGCACTAGGCGTGTCAGGCATCAGCATTGTAAGGAGGGTTCACTGAAGTCCCTGAGTGAAGTTTTCTCCGCTGTCCTAAGTCTACGTTCCTAAAATTTACTCTGCGGTTTCTGATGATCCTGGGTTATGAACGGCCAACATTCACCGTTGTCCTTACACTCCTGCGTCTCCATCGACCTTAAAAGAAAGGGAGGACACGCAACTGCTGGCAGGTAAATTCAGCACACTTTGTCTCAACACAAAAGAGACAGCTCTGTGGTTTCCCGTCTTCCACGGTAAAACATTTCCTAGCGAATAAGGAATCTTCACATTGCAATGACAATATGAGAGAATTGCCACCGATGGATTTGCCGCTGTGACTACAAACATCATCTTGAGGCCATACAGTAGTGAAGCACGGGAACCCAGGCGCTTCACCCTTTACCCTAGACCACTGAAACACTGTCTCTAAACATGCCCACATGCCTGTATCTATGCCCGTTTAAAGTTAAACATAAACCGAAATCATCAGTCCCACTATTTTGCAGCATTTTAAAGAAGTACACTGGGAAAGATTTTTCTGCAAGGAAGAAACTGCAGGCGGCGTGGCTGAAATGAGAATATCATGCTGCACGAGCTCTTTGCCCTCAGATGTAGAAGTGTCATCAGTGGGCATCATAGAGAAATGGGACTTTAATAAGTTATCATCAACCTCTGTCAATTCCCTTTGTTCTAGACGCCTGACATAAAGAGGTGTCCTGAGTCACATAAACCTCCACCGACTGGTCCTAATGTGGCGCGGGAACATGCCGGTATAAGAGAATTCCGAAGAAGGCTGAACGTCCACAATTGAATGGTCATTGCCAGAAATGAAGTGGCAGCCGGATCAGACTGGGAAACTTCAAATTTCATTAGACAATGAAGATGTGAGAATCTGGTACGTCCACAATTCACGGATTCCTTAGATCCATGAAATTCCGTGTGGAATTTTAGTCAGAAAAAGAAAACTCCGGAGCCTCTGTCCAGCAGGCCCGGGTGTAGCTCCCATAGGCACACTTGTGCTCCTCTAGAATTTGGATAAAAATCGTTTTCACTGGAATAAAGAACCTTGATCAAGCCAGGTGGGGCTTGACAAACGAAATTGCTGCGTGTGCCCGGTATACTGACAAGCACCCACCTGTGCTAGTCCATGGCGTATTCAGCACAGGAATCTGCATCGATTGAGCCAAGACAAAGGAAAGCTCAGGGAGGCAGCACCCGTGTGGAAAAGCATTTGTACTTCAAAGATGAGGCCAATGAGGTGAAAGGACAAACCCATGGCAAATAGTTTTCATCATCGGCAGAATTTCACGGAGCAATATTGCTGGGAGAGATAAGGCACCACCTGAGGGAGGCACGCTCAACAAAACTACAAAGGGCAGGAGCCGGATTGCCCCCAAGCACTAGGCGTGTCAGGCCTCAGCATTGTAAGGATGGTTCACTGAAGTCCCTGAGTGAAGTTTTCTCCGCTGTCCTACGTCTACGTTCCTAATATTTACTCTGCGGTTTCTGATGATCCTGGGTTATGAACGGCCACCATTCACCGTTGTCCTTACACTCGTGCGTCTCCATCGACCTTAAAAGAAAGGGAGGACACGCAACTGCTGGCAGGTAAATTCAGCACACTTTGCCTCAACACAAAAGAGACAGCTCTATGGTGACCCGTCTTCCACGGTAAAACATTTCCTAGCGAATAAGGAATCTTCACATTGCCATGATAATATGAGAGAATTGCCACCGATGGATTTGCCGCTGTGCCTACAAACATCATCTTGAGGCCATACAGTAGTGAAACACGGGAACCCAGGCGCTTCACCCTTTACCCTATACCAGTGAAACACTGTCTCTAATGCCCACATGCCTGCATCTATGCCCGTTTAAAGTTAACGCTAAACCGAAATCTTCTGTCCCACTATTTTGCAGCATTTTAAAGAAGTACACTGGGAAAGATTTTTCTGCAAGGAAGAAACTGCAGGCGGCGGGGCTGAAATGAGAATATCATGCTGCACGAGCTCTTTGCCCTCAGATGTAGAAGTGTCATCAGTGGGCATCATAGAGAAATGGGACTTTAATAAGTTATCATCAACCTCTGTCAATTCCCTTTGTTCTAGACGCCTGACATAAAGAGGTGTCCTGAGTCACATAAACCTCCACCGACTGGTCCTAATGTGGCGCGGGAACATGCCGGTATAAGAGAATTCCGAAGAAGGCTGAACGTCCACAATTGAATGGTCATTGCCAGAATTGAAGTGGCAGCCGGATCAGACTGGGAAACTTCAACTTCCATTAGACAATGAAGTGTGAGAATCTGGTACGTCCACAATTCACGGATTCCTTAGATCCATGAAATTCCGTGTGGAATTTTAGTCAGAAAAAGAAAACTCCGGAGCCTCTGTTCAGAAGACCCGGGTGTAGCTCCCATAGGCACACTTGTGCTCCTCTAGAATTTGGATAAAAATCGTTTTCACTGAAATAATGAACCTTGATCAAGCCAGGTGGGTCTTGACAAACGAAATTGCTGGGTGTGCCCGGTATACTGACAAGCACCCACCTGTGCTAGTCCATGGCGTATTCATCACAGGAATCTGCATTGATTGAGCCAAGACAAAGGAAAGCTCAGTGAGGCAGCACCCGTGTGGAAAAGCATTTGTACTTCAAAGATGAGGCCAATGAGGTGAAAGGACAAACCCATGGCAAATAGTTTTCATCATTGGCAGAATTTCAAGGAGCAATATTGCTGGGAGAGAAAAGGCACCACCTGAGGGAGGCACGCTCAACAAAACGACCTAGGGCAGGAGCCGGGTTGCCCCCAGGCACTAGGCGTGTCAGGCCTCAGCATTGTAAGGAGGGTTCACTGAAGTCCCTGAGTGAAGTTTTCTCCGCTGTCCTAAGTCTACGTTCCTAAAATTTACTCTGCGGTTTCGGATGATCCTGGGTTATGAACGGCCAACATTCACCGTTGTCCTTACACTCGTGCGTCTCCATCGACCTTGAAAGAAAGGGAGGACACGCAACTGCTGGCAGGTAAATTCAGCACACTTTGTCTCAACACAAAAGAGACAGCTCTGTGGATTCCCGTCTTCCACGGTAAAACATTTCCTAGCGAATAAGGAATCTTCACATTGCAATGACAATATGAGAGAATTGCCACCGATGGATTTGCCGCTGTGCCTACAAACATCATCTTGAGGCCATACAGTAGTGAAGCACGGGAACCCAGGCGCTTCACCCTTTATTCTAGACCACTGAAACACTGTCTCTAAACATGCCCACATGCCTGTATCTATGCCCGTTTAAAGTTAAACATAAACCGAAATCATCAGTCCCACTATTTTGCAGCATTTTAAAGAAGTACACTGGGAAAGATTTTTCTGCAAGGAAGAAACTGCAGGCGGCGTGGCTGAAATGAGAATATCATGCTGCACGAGCTCTTTGCCCTCAGATGTAGAAGTGTCATCAGTGGGCATCATAGAGAAATGGGACTTTAATAAGTTATCATCAACCTCTGTCAATTCCCTTTGTTCTAAACGCCTGACATAAAGAGGTGTCCTGAGTCACATAAACCTCCACCGACTGGTCCTAATGTGGCGCGGGAACATGCCGGTATAAGAGAATTCCGAAGAAGGCTGAACATCCACAATTGAATGGTCATTGCCAGAAATGAAGTGGCAGCCGGATCAGACTGGGAAACTTCAACTTTCATTAGACAATGAAGATGTGAGAATCTGGTACGTCCACAATTCACGGATTCCTTAGATCCATGAAATTCCGTGTGGAATTTTAGTCAGAAAAAGAAAACTCCGGAGCCTCTGTCCAGCAGGCCCGGGTGTAGCTCCCATAGGCACACTTGTGCTCCTCTAGATTTTGGATAAAAATCGTTTTCACTGGAATAAAGAACCTTGATCAAGCCAGGTGGGGCTTGACAAACGAAATTGCTGCGTGTGCCCGGTATACTGACAAGCACCCACCTGTGCTAGTCCATGGCGTATTCAGCACAGGAATCTGCATCGATTGAGCCAAGACAAAGGAAAGCTCAGGGACTCAGCACCTGTGTAGAAAAGCACTTGTACTTCAAAGATGAGGCCAATGAGGTGAAAGGACAAACCCATGGCAAATAGTTTTCAACATCGGCAGAATTTCACGGAGCAATATTGCTGGGAGAGATAAGGCACCACCTGAGGGAGGCACGCTCAACAAAACTACAAAGGGAGGGAGCCGGGTTGCCCCCAGGCACTAGGCGTGTCAGGCCTCAGCATTGTAAGGAGGGTTCACTGAAATCCCTGAGTGAAGTTTTCTCTGCTGTCCTACGTCTACGTTCCTAAAATTTACTCTGCGGTTTCTGATGATCCTGGGTTATGAACGGCCACCGTTCACCGTTGTCCTTACACTCGTGCGTCTCCATCGACCTTAAAAGAAAGGGAGGACACGCAACTGCTGGCAGGTAAATTCAGCACACTTTGTCTCAACACAAAAGAGACAGCTCTGTGGTGACCCGTCTTCCACGGTAAAACATTTCCTAGTGAATAAGGAATCTTCACATTGCAATGACAATATGAGAGAATTGCCCCCGATGGATTTGCCGCTGTGCCTACAAACATCATCTTGAGGCCATACAGTAGTGAAGCACGGGAACCCAGGCGCTTCACCCTTTACCCTAGACCAGTGAAACACTGTCTCTAAACATGCCCACATGCCTGTATCTATGCCCGTTTAAAGTTAAACATAAACCGAAATCTTCTGTCCCACTATTTTGCAGCATTTTAAAGAAGTCACTGGGAAAGATTTTTCTGCAAGGAAGAAACTGCAGGCGGCGTGGCTGAAATGAGAATATCATGCTGCACAAGCTCTTTGCCCTCAGATGTAGAAGTGTCATCAGTGGGCATCATAGAGAAACGGGACTTTAATAAGTGATCATCAACCTCTGTCAATTCCCTTTGTTCTAGACGCCTGACATAAAGAGGTGTCCTGAGTCACATAAACCTCCACCGACTGGTCTTAATGTGGCGCGGGAACATGCCGGTATAAGAGAATTCCGAAGAAGGCTGAACGTCCACAATTGAATGGTCATTGCCAGAAATGAAGTGGCAGCCAGATCAGACTGGGAAACTTCAGCTTCCATTAGACAATGAAGATGTGAGAATCTGGTACGTCCACAATTCACGGTTTCCTTAGATCCATGAAATTCCGTGTGGAATTTTAGTCCGAAAATGAAAACTCCGGAGCCTCCTTTTCAGCAGGCCCGGGTGTAGCTCCCATAGGCACACTTGTGCTTCTCTAGAATTTGGATAAAAATCGTTTTCACTGGAATAAAAAACCTTGATCAAGCCAGGTGGGTCTTGACAAACGAAATTGCTGCGTGTGCCCGGTATACTGACAAGCACCCACCTGTGCTAGTCCATGGCGTATTCAGCACAGGAATCTGCATTGATTGAGCCAAGACAAAGGAAAGCTCTGGGAGGCAGCACCCGTGTGGAAAAGCATTTGTACTTCAAAGATGAGGCCAATGAGGTGAAAGGAAAAACCCATGGCAAATAGTTTTCATCATTGGCAGAATTTCACGGAGCAATATTGCTGGGAGAGAAAAGGCACCACCTGAGGGAGGCACGCTCAACAAAACGACCTAGAGCAGGAGCCGGGTTGCCCCCAGGCACTAGGCGTGTCAGGCCTCAGCATTGTAAGGAGGGTTCACTGAAGTCCCTGAGTGAAGTTTTCTCCGCTGTCCTAAGTCTACGTTCCTAAAATTTACTCTGCGGTTTCTGATGATCCTGGGTTATGAACGGCCACCATTCACCGTTGTCTTTACACTTGTGCGTCTCCATCGACCTTAAAAGAAAGGGAGGACACGCAACTGCTGGCAGGTAAATTCAGCACAATTTGTCTCAACACAAAAGAGACAGCTCTGTGGTGACCCGTCTTCCACGGTAAAACATTTCCTAGCGAATAAGGAATCTTCACATTGCAATGATAATATGAGAGAATTGCCACCGATGGATTTGCCGCTGTGCCTACAAACATCTTCTTGAGGCCATACAGTAGTGAAGCACGGGAACCCAGGCGCTTCACCCTTTACCCTAGACCACTGAAACACTGTCTCTAAACATGCCCACATGCCTGTATCTATGCCCGTTTAAAGTTAAACATAAACCGAAATCTTCTGTCCCACTATTTTGCAGCATTTTAAAGAAGTACACTGGGAAAGATTTTTCTGCAAGAAACAAAATGCAGGCGGCGTGGCTGAAATGAGAATATCATGCTGCACGAGCTCTTTGCCCTCAGATGTAGAAGTGTCATCAGTGGGCATCATAGAGAAATGGGACTTTAATAAGTTATCATCAACCTCTGTCAATTCCTTTTGTTCTAGACGCCTGACATAAAGAGGTGTCCTGAGTCACATAAACCTCCACCGACTGGTCCTAATGTGGCGCGGGAACATGCCGGTATAAGAGAATTCCGAAGAAGGCTGAACGTCCACAATTGAATGGTCATTGCCAGAAATGAAGTGGCAGCCGGATCAGACTGGGAAACTTCAACTTCCATTAGACAATGAAGATGTGAGAATCTGGTACGTCCACAATTCACGGATTCCTTAGATCCATGAAATTCCATGTGGAATTTTAGTCAGAAAAAGAAAACTCCGGAGCCTCTGTTCAGCAGGCCCGGGTGTAGCTCCCATAGGCACACTTGTGCTCCTCTAGAATTTGGATAAAAATCGTTTTCACTGGAATAAAGAACCTTGATCAAGCCAGGTGGGTCTTGACAAACGAAATTGCTGCGTGTGCCCGGTATACTGACAAGCACCCACCTGTGCTAGTCCATGGCGTATTCAGCACAGGAATCTGCATTGATTGAGCCAAGACAAAGGAAAGCTCAGTGAGGCAGCACCTGTGTGGAAAAGCATTTGTACTTCAAAGATGAGGCCAATGAGGTGAAAGGACAAACCCCTGGCAAATAGTTTTCATCATTGGCATAATTTCAAGGAGCAATATTTCTGGGAGAGAAAAGGCGCCACCAGAGGGAGGCATGCTCAACAAAACGACCTAGGGCAGGAGCCGGGTTGCCCCCAGGCACTAGGCGTGTCAGGCCTCAGCATTGTAAGGAGGGTTCACTGAAGTCCCTGAGTGAAGTTTTCTCCGCTGTCCTAAGTCTACTTTCCTAAAATTTACTCTGTGGTTTCTGATCATCCTGGGTTATGAACGGCCAACATTCACCGTTGTCCTTACACTCGTGCGTCTCCATCGACCTTAAAAGAAAGGGAGGACACGCAACTGCTGGCAGGTAAATTCAGCACACTTTGTCTCAACACAAAAGAGACAGCTCTGTGGTTTCCCGTCTTCCACGGTAAAACATTTCCTAGCGAATAAGGAATCTTCACATTGCAATGACAATATGAGAGAATTGCCACCGATGGATTTGCCGCTGTGCCTACAAACATCATCTTGAGGCCATACAGTAGTGAAGCACGGGAACCCAGGCGCTTCACCCTTTACCCTAGACCAGTGAAACACTGTCTCTAAACATGCCCACATGCCTGTATCTATGCCCGTTTAAAGTTAAACATAAACCGAAATCTTCTGTCCCACTATTTTGCAGCATTTTAAAGAAGTCACTGGGAAAGGTTTTTCTGCAAGGAAGAAACTGCAGGCGGCGTGGCTGAAATGAGAATATCATGCTGCACGAGCTCTTTGCCCTCAGATGTAGAAGTGTCATCAGTGGGCATCATAGAGAAACGGGACTTTAATAAGTGATCATCAACCTCTGTCAATTCCCTTTGTTCTAGACGCCTGACATAAAGAGGTGTCCTGAGTCACATAAACCTCCACCGACTGGTCCTAATGTGGCGCGGGAACATGCCGGTATAAGAGAATTCCGAAGAAGGCTGAACGTCCATAATTGAATGGTCATTGCCAGAAATGACGTGGCAGCCGGATCAGACTGGGAAACTTCAGCTTCCATTAGACAATGAAGATGTGAGAATCTGGTACGTCCACAATTCACGGTTTCCTTAGATCCATGAAATTCCGTTTGGAATTTTAGTCAGAAAATGAAAACTCCGGAGCCTCCTTTTCAGCAGGCCCGGGTGTAGCTCCCATAGGCACACTTGTGCTCCTCCAGAATATGGATAAAAATCGTTTTCACTGAAATAAAGAACCTTGATCAAGCCAGGTGGGTCTTGACAAACGAAATTGCTGCGAGTGCCCGGTGTACTGACAAGCACCCACCTGTGCTAGTCCATGGCGTATTCAGCACAGGAATCTGCATCGATTGAGCCAAGACAAAGGAAAGCTCAGGGAGGCAGCACCCTTGTGGAAAAGCATTTGTACTTCAAAGATGAGGCCAATGAGGTGAAAGGACAAACCCATGGCAAATAGTTTTCATCATTGGCAGAATTTCACGGAGCAATATTGCTGGGAGAGAAAAGGCACCACCTGAGGGAGGCACGCTCAACAAAACTACCTAGGGCAGGAGCCGGGTTGCCCCCAGGCACTAGGCGTGTCAGGCCTCAGCATTGTAAGGAGGGTTCACTGAAGTCCCTGAGTGAAGTTTTCTCCGCTGTCCTAAGTCTACGTTCCTAAAATTTACTCTGCGGTTTCTGATGATCCTGGGTTATGAACGGCCACCATTCACCGTTGTCCTTACACTCGTGCGTCTCCATCGACCTTAAAAGAAAGGGAGGACACGCAACTGCTGGCAGGTAAATTCAGCACACTTTGTCTCAACACAAAAGAGACAGCTCTGTGGTTTCCCGTCTTCCACGGTAAAACATTTCCTAGCGAATAAGGAATCTTCACATTGCAATGATAATATGAGAGAATTGCCACCGATGGATTTGCCGCTGTGCCTACAAACATCATCTTGAGGCCATACAGTAGTGAAGCACGGGAACCCAGGCGCTTCACCCTTTACCCTAGACCACTGAAACACTGTCTCTAAACATGCCCACATGCCTGTATCTATGCCCGTTTAAAGTTAAACATAAACCGAAATCATCAGTCCCACTATTTTGCAGCATTTTAAAGAAGTACACTGGGAAAGATTTTTCTGCAAGGAAGAAACTGCAGGCGGCGTGGCTGAAATGAGAATATCATGCTGCACGAGCTCTTTGCCCTCAGATGTAGAAGTGTCATCAGTGGGCATCATAGAGAAATGGGACTTTAATAAGTTATCATCAACCTCTGTCAATTCCCTTTGTTCTAGACGCCTGACATAAAGAGGTGTCCTGAGTCATATAAACCTCCACCGACTGGTCCTAATGTGGCGCGGGAACATGCCGGTATAAGAGAATTCCGAAGAAGGCTGAACGTCCACAATTGAATGGTCATTGCCAGAAATGAAGTGGCAGCCGGATCAGACTGGGAAACTTCAACTTCCATTAGACAATGAAGATGTGAGAATCTGGTACGTCCACAATTCACGGATTCCTTAGATCCATGAAATTCCGTGTGGAATTTTAGTCAGAAAAAGAAAACTCCGGAGCCTCTGTTCAGCAGGCCCAGGTGTAGCTCCCATAGGCACACTTGTGCTCCTCTAAAATTTGGATAAAAATCGTTTTCACTGGAATAAAGAACCTTGATCAAGCCAGGTGGGTCTTGACAAACGAAATTGCTGCGTGTGCCCGGTATACTGACAAGCACCCACCTGTGCTAGTCCATGGCGTATTCAGCACAGGAATCTGCATTGATTGAGCCAGGACAAAGGAAAGCTCAGTGAGGCAGCACCCGTGTGGAAAAGCATTTGTACTTCAAAGATGAGGCCAATGAGGTGAAAGGACAAACCCATGGCAAATAGTTTTCATCATTGGCAGAATTTCAAGGAGCAATATTGCTGGGAGAGAAAAGGCACCACCTGAGGGAGGCACGCTCAACAAAACGACCTAGGGCAGGAGCCGGGTTGCCCCCAGGCACTAGGCGTGTCAGGCCTCAGCATTGTAAGGAGGGTTCACTGAAGTCCCTGAGTGAAGTTTTCTCCGCTGTCCTACGTCTACGTTCCTAAAATTTACTCTGCGGTTTCTGATGATCCTGGGTTATGAACGGCCACCATTCACCGTTGTCCTTACACTCGTGCGTCTCCATCGACCTTAAAAGAAAGGGAGGACACGCAACTGCTGGCAGGTAAATTCAGCACACTTTGTCTCAACACAAAAGAGACAGCTCTGTGGTGACCCGTCTTCCACGGTAAAACATTTCCTAGCGAATAAGGAATCTCCCCATTGCAATGACAATATGACAGAATTGCCACCGATGGATTTGCCGCTGTGCCTACAAACATCATCTTGAGGCCATACAGTAGTGAAGCACGGGAACCCAGGCGCTTCACCCTTTATTCTAGACCAGTGAAACACTGTCTCTAAACATGCCCACATGCCTGTATCTATGCCCGTTTAAAGTTAAACATAAACCGAAATCTTCTGTCCCACTATTTTGCAGCATTTTAAAGAAGTCACTGGGAAAGATTTTTCTGCAAGGAAGAAACTGCAGGCGGCGTGGCTGAAATGAGAATATCATGCTGCATGAGCTCTTTGCCCTCAGATGTAGAAGTGTCATCAGTGGGCATCATAGAGAAACGGGACTTTAATAAGTGATCATCAACCTCTGTCAATTCCCTTTGTTCTAGACGCCTGACATAAAGAGGTGTCCTGAGTCACATAAACCTCCACCGACTGGTCTTAATGTGGCGCGGGAACATGCCGGTATAAGAGAATTCCGAAGAAGGCTGAACGTCCACAATTGAATGGTCATTGCCAGAAATGAAGTGGCAGCCGGGTCAGACTGGGAAACTTCAGCTTCCATTAGACAATGAAGATGTGAGAATCTGGTACGTCCACAATTCACGGTTACCTTAGATCCATGAAATTCCGTGTGGAATTTTAGTCAGAAAATGAAAACTCCGGAGCCTCCTTTTCAGCAGGCCCGGGTGTAGCTCCCATAGGCACACTTGTGCTCCTCTATAATTTGGATACAAATCGTTTTCACTGGAATAAAGAACCTTGATCAAGCAAGGTGGGTCTTGACAAACGAAATTGCTGCGTCTGCCCGGTATACTGACAAGCACCCACCTGTGCTAGTCCATGGCGTATTCAGCCTAGGAATCTGCATTGATTGAGCCAAGACAAAGGAAAGCTCAGGGAGGCAGCACCCGTGTGGAAAAGCATTTGTACTTCAAAGATGAGGCCAATGAGGTGAAAGGACAATCCCATGGCAAATAGTTTTCATCATTGGCAGAATTTCACGGAGCAATATTGCTGGGAGAGAAAAGGCACCACCTGAGGGAGGCACGCTCAACAAAACGACCTAGGGCAGGAGCCGGGTTGCCCCCAGGCACTAGGCGTGTCAGGCCTCAGCATTGTAAGGAGGGTTCACTGAAGTCCATGAGTGAAGTTTTCTCCGCTGTCCTAAGTCTACGTTCCTAAAATTTACTCTGCGGTTTCTGATGATCCTGGGTTATGAACGGCCACCATTCACCGTTGTCCTTACACTCGTGCGTCTCCATCGACCTTAAAAGAAAGGGAGGACACGCAACTGCTGGCAGGTAAATTCAGCACACTTTGTCTCAACACAAAAGAGACAGCTCTGTGGTTTCCCGTCTTCCACGGTAAAACATTTCCTAGCGAATAAGGAATCTTCACATTGCAATGATAATATGAGAGAATTGCCACCGATGGATTTGCCGCTGTGCCTACAAACATCATCTTGAGGCCATACAGTAGTGAAGCACGGGAACCCAGGCGCTTCACCCTTTACCCTAGACCACTGAAACACTGTCTCTAAACATGCCCACATGCCTGTATCTATGCCCGTTTAAAGTTAAACATAAACCGAAATCATCAGTCCCACTATTTTGCAGCATTTTAAAGAAGTACACTGGGAAAGATTTTTCTGCAAGGAAGAAACTGCAGGCGGCGTGGCTGAAATGAGAATATCATGCTGCACGAGCTCTTTGCCCTCAGATGTAGAAGTGTCATCAGTGGGCATCATAGAGAAATGGGACTTTAATAAGTTATCATCAACCTCTGTCAATTCCCTTTGTTCTAGACGCCTGACATAAAGAGGTGTCCTGAGTCATATAAACCTCCACCGACTGGTCCTAATGTGGCGCGGGAACATGCCGGTATAAGAGAATTCCGAAGAAGGCTGAACGTCCACAATTGAATGGTCATTGCCAGAAATGAAGTGGCAGCCGGATCAGACTGGGAAACTTCAACTTCCATTAGACAATGAAGATGTGAGAATCTGGTACGTCCACAATTCACGGATTCCTTAGATCCATGAAATTCCGTGTGGAATTTTAGTCAGAAAAAGAAAACTCCGGAGCCTCTGTTCAGCAGGCCCAGGTGTAGCTCCCATAGGCACACTTGTGCTCCTCTAAAATTTGGATAAAAATCGTTTTCACTGGAATAAAGAACCTTGATCAAGCCAGGTGGGTCTTGACAAACGAAATTGCTGCGTGTGCCCGGTATACTGACAAGCACCCACCTGTGCTAGTCCATGGCGTATTCAGCACAGGAATCTGCATTGATTGAGCCAGGACAAAGGAAAGCTCAGTGAGGCAGCACCCGTGTGGAAAAGCATTTGTACTTCAAAGATGAGGCCAATGAGGTGAAAGGACAAACCCCTGGCAAATAGTTTTCATCATTGGCAGAATTTCAAGGAGCAATATTGCTGGGAGAGAAAAGGCACCACCTGAGGGAGGCACGCTCAACAAAACGACCTAGGGCAGGAGCCGGGTTGCCCCCAGGCACTAGGCGTGTCAGGCCTCAGCATTGTAAGGAGGGTTCACTGAAGTCCCTGAGTGAAGTTTTCTCCGCTGTCCTACGTCTACGTTCCTAAAATTTACTCTGCGGTTTCGGATGATCCTGGGTTATGAACGGCCACCATTCACCGTTGTCCTTACACTCGTGCGTCTCCATCGACCTTAAAAGAAAGGGAGGACACACAACTGCTGGCAGGTAAATTCAGCACACTTTGTCTCAACACAAAAGAGACAGCTCTGTGGTGACCCGTCTTCCACGGTAAAACATTTCCTAGTGAATAAGGAATCTTCACATTGCAATGACAATATGAGAGAATTGCCCCCGATGGATTTGCCGATGTGCCTACAAACATCATCTTGAGGCCATACAGTAGTGAAGCACGGGAACCCAGGCGCTTCACCCTTTACCCTAGACCAGTGAAACACTGTCTCTAAACATGCCCACATGCCTGTATCTATGCCCGTTTAAAGTTAAACAAAAACCGAAATCTTCCGTCCCACTATTTTGCAGCATTTTAAAGAAGTCACTGGGAAAGATTTTTCTGCAAGGAAGAAACTGCAGGCGGCGTGGCTGAAATGAGAATATCATGCTGCACGAGCTCTTTGCCCTCAGATGTAGAAGTGTCATCAGTGGGCATCATAGAGAAACGGGACTTTAATAAGTGATCATCAACCTCTGTCAATTCCCTTTGTTCTAGACGCCTGACATAAAGAGGTGTCCTGAGTCACATAAACCTCCACCGACTGGTCTTAATGTGGCGCGGGAACATGCCGGTATAAGAGAATTCCGAAGAAGGCTGAACGTCCAAAATTGAATGGTCATTGCCAGAAATGAAGTGGCAGCCAGATCAGACTGGGAAACTTCAGCTTCCATTAGACAATGAAGATGTGAGAATCTGGTACGTCCACAATTCACGGTTTCCTTAGATCCATGAAATTCCGTGTGGAATTTTAGTCCGAAAATGAAAACTCCGGAGCCTCCTTTTCAGCAGGCCCGGGTGTAGCTCCCATAGTCACACTTGTGCTTCTCTAGAATTTGGATAAAAATCGTTTTCACTGGAATAAAGTACCTTGATCAAGCCAGGTGGGTCTTGACAAACGAAATTGCTGCGTGTGCCCGGTATACTGACAAGCACCCACCTGTGCTAGTCCATGGCGTATTCAGCACAGGAATCTGCATTGATTGAGCCAAGACAAAGGAAAGCTCTGGGAGGCAGCACCCGTGTGGAAAAGCATTTGTACTTCAAAGATGAGGCCAATGAGGTGAAAGGAAAAACCCATGGCAAATAGTTTTCATCATTGGCAGAATTTCACGGAGCAATATTGCTGGGAGAGAAAAGGCACCACCTGAGGGAGGCACGCTCAACAAAACGACCTAGAGCAGGAGCCGGGTTGCCCCCAGGCACTAGGCGTGTCAGGCCTCAGCATTGTAAGGAGGGTTCACTGAAGTCCCTGAGTGAAGTTTTCTCCGCTGTCCTAAGTCTACGTTCCAAAAATTTACTCTGCGGTTTCTGATGATCCTGGGTTATGAACGGCCACCATTCACCGTTGTCTTTACACTCGTGCGTCTCCATCGACCTTAAAAGAAAGGGAGGACACGCAACTGCTGGCAGGTAAATTCAGCACACTTTGTCTCAACACAAAAGAGACAGCTCTGTGGTGACCCGTCTTCCACGGTAAAACATTTCCTAGCGAATAAGGAATCTTCACATTGCAATGATAATATGAGAGAATTGCCACCGATGGATTTGCCGCTGTGCCTACAAACATCTTCTTGAGGCCATACAGTAGTGAAGCACGGGAACCCAGGCGCTTCACCCTTTACCCTAGACCACTGAAACACTGTCTCTAAACATGCCCACATGCCTGTATCTATGCCCGTTTAAAGTTAAACATAAACCGAAATCTTCTGTCCCACTATTTTGCAGCATTTTAAAGAAGTACACTGGGAAAGATTTTTCTGCAAGGAAGAAACTGCAGGCGGCGTGGCTGAAATGAGAATATCATGCTGCACGAGCTCTTTGCCCTCAGATGTAGAAGTGTCATCAGTGGGCATCATAGAGAAATGGGACTTTAATAAGTTATCATCAACCTCTGTCAATGCCTTTTGTTCTAGACGCCTGACATAAAGAGGTGTCCTGAGTCACATAAACCTCCACCGACTGGTCCTAATGTGGCGCGGGAACATGCCGGTATAAGAGAATTCCGAAGAAGGCTGAACGTCCACAATTGAATGGTCATTGCCAGAAATGAAGTGGCAGCCGGATCAGACTGGGAAACTTCAACTTCCATTAGACAATGAAGATGTGAGAATCTGGTACGTCCACAATTCACGGATTCCTTAGATCCATGAAATTCCATGTGGAATTTTAGTCAGAAAAAGAAAACTCCGGAGCCTCTGTTCAGCAGGCCCGGGTGTAGCTCCCATAGGCACACTTGTGCTCCTCTAGAATTTGGATAAAAATCGTTTTCACTGGAATAAAGAACCTTGATCAAGCCAGGTGGGTCTTGACAAACGAAATTGCTGCGTGTGCCCGGTATACTGACAAGCACCCACCTGTGCTAGTCCATGGCGTATTCAGCACAGGAATCTGCATTGATTGAGCCAAGACAAAGGAAAGCTCAGTGAGGCAGCACCTGTGTGGAAAAGCATTTGTACTTCAAAGATGAGGCCAATGAGGTGAAAGGACAAACCCCTGGCAAATAGTTTTCATCATTGGCATAATTTCAAGGAGCAATATTTCTGGGAGAGAAAAGGCGCCACCAGAGGGAGGCATGCTCAACAAAACGACCTAGGGCAGGAGCCGGGTTGCCCCCAGGCACTAGGCGTGTCAGGCCTCAGCATTGTAAGGAGGGTTCACTGAAGTCCCTGAGTGAAGTTTTCTCCTCTGTCCTAAGTCTACTTTCCTAAAATTTACTCTGTGGTTTCTGATCATCCTGGGTTATGAACGGCCACCATTCACCGTTGTCCTTACACTCGTGCGTCTCCATCGACCTTAAAAGAAAGGGAGGACACGCAACTGCTGGCAGGTAAATTCAGCACACTTTGTCTCAACACAAAAGAGACAGCTCTGTGGTTTCCCGTCTTCCACGGTAAAACATTTCCTAGCGAATAAGGAATCTTCACATTGCAATGACAATATGAGAGAATTGCCACCGATGGATTTGCCGCTGTGCCTACAAACATCATCTTGAGGCCATACAGTAGTGAAGCACGGGAACACAGGCGCGTCACCCTTTATCCTAGACCACTGAAACACTGTCTCTAAACATGCCCACATGCCTGTATCTATGCCCGTTTAAAGTTAAACATAAACCGAAATCATCAGTCCCACTATTTTGCAGCATTTTAAAGAAGTACACTGGGAAAGATTTTTCTGCAAGGAAGAAACTGCAGGCGGCGTGGCTGAAATGAGAATATCATGCTGCACGAGCTCTTTGCCCTCAGATGTAGAAGTGTCATCAGTGGGCATCATAGAGAAATGGGACTTTAATAAGTTATCATCAACCTCTGTCAATTCCCTTTGTTCTAGACGCCTGACATAAAGAGGTGTCCTGAGTCACATAAACCTCCACCGACTGGTCCTAATGTGGCGCGGGAACATGCCGGTATAAGAGAATTCCGAAGAAGGCTGAACATCCACAATTGAATGGTCATTGCCAGAAATGAAGTGGCAGCCGGATCAGACTGGGAAACTTCAACTTTCATTAGACAATGAAGATGTGAAAATCTGGTACGTCCACAATTCACGGATTCCTTAGATCCATGAAATTCCGTGTGGAATTTTAGTCAGAAAAAGAAAACTCCGGAGCCTCTGTCCAGCAGGCCCGGGTGTAGCTCCCATAGGCACACTTGTGCTCCTCTAGAATTTGGATAAAAATCGTTTTCACTGGAATAAAGAACCTTGATCAAGCCAGGTGGGGCTTGACAAACGAAATTGCTGCGTGTGCCCGGTATACTGACAAGCACCCACCTGTGCTAGTCCATGGCGTATTCAGCACAGGAATCTGCATCGATTGAGCCAAGACAAAGGAAAGCTCAGGGAGGCAGCACCCGTGTGGAAAAGCATTTGTACTTCAAAGATGAGGCCAATGAGGTGAAAGGACAAACCCATGGCAAATAGTTTTCATCATCGGCAGAATTTCACGGAGCAATATTGCTGGGAGAGATAAGGCACCACCTGAAGGAGGCACGCTCAACAAAACTACAAAGGGCAGGAGCCGGGTTGCCCCCAGGCACTAGGCCTGTCAGGCCTCAGCATTGTAAGGATGGTTCACTGAAGTCCCTGTGTGAAGTTTTCTCCGCTGTCCTACGTCTACGTTCCTAAAATTTACTCTGCGGTTTCTGATGATCCTGGGTTATGAACGGCCACCATTCACCGTTGTCCTTACACTCGTGCGTCTCCATCGACCTTAAAAGAAAGGGAGGACACGCAACTGCTGGCAGGTAAATTCAGCACACTTTGTCTCAACACAAAAGAGACAGCTCTGTGGTGACCCGTCTTCCACGGTAAAACATTTCCTAGCGAATAAGGAATCTTCACATTGCAATGATAATATGAGAGAATTGCCACCGATGGATTTGCCGCTGTGCCTACAAACATCTTCTTGAGGCCATACAGTAGTGAAGCACGGGAACCCAGGCGCTTCACCCTTTACCCTAGACCACTGAAACACTGTCTCTAAACATGCCCACATGCCTGTATCTATGCCCGTTTAAAGTTAAACATAAACCGAAATCTTCTGTCCCACTATTTTGCAGCATTTTAAAGAAGTACACTGGGAAAGATTTTTCTGCAAGGAAGAAACTGCAGGCGGCGTGGCTGAAATGAGAATATCATGCTGCACGAGCTCTTTGCCCTCAGATGTAGAAGTGTCATCAGTGGGCATCATAGAGAAATGGGACTTTAATAAGTTATCATCAACCTCTGTCAATGCCTTTTGTTCTAGACGCCTGACATAAAGAGGTGTCCTGAGTCACATAAACCTCCACCGACTGGTCCTAATGTGGCGCGGGAACATGCCGGTATAAGAGAATTCCGAAGAAGGCTGAACGTCCACAATTTAATGGTCATTGCCAGAAATGAAGTGGCAGCCGGATCAGACTGGGAAACTTCAACTTCCATTAGACAATGAAGATGTGAGAATCTGGTACGTCCACAATTCACGGATTCCTTAGATCCATGAAATTCCATGTGGAATTTTAGTCAGAAAAAGAAAACTCCGGAGCCTCTGTTCAGCAGGCCCGGGTGTAGCTCCCATAGGCACACTTGTGCTCCTCTAGAATTTGGATAAAAATCGTTTTCACTGGAATAAAGAACCTTGATCAAGCCAGGTGGGTCTTGACAAACGAAATTGCTGCGTGTGCCCGGTATACTGACAAGCACCCACCTGTGCTAGTCCATGGCGTATTCAGCACAGGAATCTGCATTGATTGAGCCAAGACAAAGGAAAGCTCAGTGAGGCAGCACCTGTGTGGAAAAGCATTTGTACTTCAAAGATGAGGCCAATGAGGTGAAAGGACAAACCCCTGGCAAATAGTTTTCATCATTGGCATAATTTCAAGGAGCAATATTTCTGGGAGAGAAAAGGCGCCACCAGAGGGAGGCATGCTCAACAAAACGACCTAGGGCAGGAGCCGGGTTGCCCCCAGGCACTAGGCGTGTCAGGCCTCAGCATTGTAAGGAGGGTTCACTGAAGTCCCTGAGTGAAGTTTTCTCCGCTGTCCTAAGTCTACTTTCCTAAAATTTACTCTGTGGTTTCTGATCATCCTGGGTTATGAACGGCCAACATTCACCGTTGTCCTTACACTCGTGCGTCTCCATCGACCTTAAAAGAAAGGGAGGACACGCAACTGCTGGCAGGTAAATTCAGCACACTTTGTCTCAACACAAAAGAGACAGCTCTGTGGTTTCCCGTCTTCCACGGTAAAACATTTCCTAGTGAATAAGGAATCTTCACATTGCAATGACAATATGAGAGAATTGCCACCGATGGATTTGCCGCTGTGCCTACAAACATCATCTTGAGGCCATACAGTAGTGAAGCACGGGAACCCAGGCGCTTCACCCTTTATCCTAGACCACTGAAACACTGTCTCTAAACATGCCCACATGCCTGTATCTATGCCCGTTTAAAGTTAAACATAAACCGAAATCATCAGTCCCACTATTTTGCAGCATTTTAAAGAAGTACACTGGGAAAGATTTTTCTGCAAGGAAGAAACTGCAGGCGGCGTGGCTGAAATGAGAATATCATGCTGCACGAGCTCTTTGCCCTCAGATGTAGAAGTGTCATCAGTGGGCATCATAGAGAAATGGGACTTTAATAAGTTATCATCAACCTCTGTCAATTCCCTTTGTTCTAGACGCCTGACATAAAGAGGTGTCCTGAGTCACATAAACCTCCACCGACTGGTCCTAATGTGGCGCGGGAACATGCCGGTATAAGAGAATTCCGAAGAAGGCTGAACATCCACAATTGAATGGTCAATGCCAGAAATGAAGTGGCAGCCGGATCAGACTGGGAAACTTCAACTTTCATTAGACAATGAAGATGTGAGAATCTGGTAGGTCCACAATTCACGGATTCCTTAGATCCATGAAATTCCGTGTGGAATTTTAGTCAGAAAAAGAAAACTCCGGAGCCTCTGTCCAGCAGGCCCGGGTGTAGCTCCCATAGGCACACTTGTGCTCCTCTAGAATTTGGATAAAAATCGTTTTCACTGGAATAAAGAACCTTGATCAAGCCAGGTGGGGCTTGACAAACGAAATTGCTGCGTGTGCCCGGTATACTGACAAGCACCCACCTGTGCTAGTCCATGGCGTATTCAGCACAGGAATCTGCATCGATTGAGCCAAGACAAAGGAAAGCTCAGGGAGGCAGCACCCGTGTGGAAAAGCATTTGTACTTCAAAGATGAGGCCAATGAGGTGAAAGGACAAACCCATGGCAAATAGTTTTCATCATCAGCAGAATTTCACGGAGCAATATTGCTGGGAGAGATAAGGCACCACCTGAAGGAGGCACGCTCAACAAAACTACAAAGGGCAGGAGCCGGGTTGCCCCCAGGCACTAGGCCTGTCAGGCCTCAGCATTGTAAGGATGGTTCACTGAAGTCCCTGTGTGAAGTTTTCTCCGCTGTCCTACGTCTACGTTCCTAAAATTTACTCTGCGGTTTCTGATGATCCTGGGTTATGAACGGCCACCATTCACCGTTGTCCTTACACTCGTGCGTCTCCATCGACCTTAAAAGAAAGGGAGGACACGCAACTGCTGGCAGGTAAATTCAGCACACTTTGTCTCAACACAAAAGAGACAGCTCTGTGGTGACCCGTCTTCCACGGTAAAACATTTCCTAGCGAATAAGGAATCTTCACATTGCAATGATAATATGAGAGAATTGCCACCGATGGATTTGCCGCTGTGCCTACAAACATCTTCTTGAGGCCATACAGTAGTGAAGCACGGGAACCCAGGCGCTTCACCCTTTACCCTAGACCACTGAAACACTGTCTCTAAACATGCCCACATGCCTGTATCTATGCCCGTTTAAAGTTAAACATAAACCGAAATCTTCTGTCCCACTATTTTGCAGCATTTTAAAGAAGTACACTGGGAAAGATTTTTCTGCAAGGAAGAAACTGCAGGCGGCGTGGCTGAAATGAGAATATCATGCTGCACGAGCTCTTTGCCCTCAGATGTAGAAGTGTCATCAGTGGGCATCATAGAGAAATGGGACTTTAATAAGTTATCATCAACCTCTGTCAATGCCTTTTGTTCTAGACGCCTGACATAAAGAGGTGTCCTGAGTCACATAAACCTCCACCGACTGGTCCTAATGTGGCGCGGGAACATGCCGGTATAAGAGAATTCCGAAGAAGGCTGAACGTCCACAATTGAATGGTCATTGCCAGAAATGAAGTGGCAGCCGGATCAGACTGGGAAACTTCAACTTCCATTAGACAATGAAGATGTGAGAATCTGGTACGTCCACAATTCACGGATTCCTTAGATCCATGAAATTCCATGTGGAATTTTAGTCAGATAAAGAAAACTCCGGAGCCTCTGTTCAGCAGGCCCGGGTGTAGCTCCCATAGGCACACTTGTGCTCCTCTAGATTTGGATAAAAATCGTTTTCACTGGAATAAAGAACCTTGATCAAGCCAGGTGGGTCTTGACAAACGAAATTGCTGCGTGTGCCCGGTATACTGACAAGCACCCACCTGTGCTAGTCCATGGCGTATTCAGCACAGGAATCTGCATTGATTGAGCCAAGACAAAGGAAAGCTCAGTGAGGCAGCACCTGTGTGGAAAAGCATTTGTACTTCAAAGATGAGGCCAATGAGGTGAAAGGACAAACCCCTGGCAAATAGTTTTCATCATTGGCATAATTTCAAGGAGCAATATTTCTGGGAGAGAAAAGGCGCCACCAGAGGGAGGCATGCTCAACAAAACGACCTAGGGCAGGAGCCGGGTTGCCCCCAGGCACTAGGCGTGTCAGGCCTCAGCATTGTAAGGAGGGTTCACTGAAGTCCCTGAGTGAAGTTTTCTCCGCTGTCCTAAGTCTACTTTCCTAAAATTTACTCTGTGGTTTCTGATCATCCTGGGTTATGAACGGCCAACATTCACCGTTGTCCTTACACTCGTGCGTCTCCATCGACCTTAAAAGAAAGGGAGGACACGCAACTGCTGGCAGGTAAATTCAGCACACTTTGTCTCAACACAAAAGAGACAGCTCTGTGGTTTCCCGTCTTCCACGGTAAAACATTTCCTAGCGAATAAGGAATCTTCACATTGCAATGACAATATGAGAGAATTGCCACCGATGGATTTGCCGCTGTGCCTACAAACATCATCTTGAGGCCATACAGTAGTGAAGCACGGGAACCCAGGCGCTTCACCCTTTATCCTAGACCACTGAAACACTGTCTCTAAACATGCCCACATGCCTGTATCTATGCCCGTTTAAAGTTAAACATAAACCGAAATCATCAGTCCCACTATTTTGCAGCATTTTAAAGAAGTACACTGGGAAAGATTTTTCTGCAAGGAAGAAACTGCAGGCGGCGTGGCTGAAATGAGAATATCATGCTGCACGAGCTCTTTGCCCTCAGATGTAGAAGTGTCATCAGTGGGCATCATAGAGAAATGGGACTTTAATAAGTTATCATCAACCTCTGTCAATTCCCTTTGTTCTAGACGCCTGACATAAAGAGGTGTCCTGAGTCACATAAACCTCCACCGACTGGTCCTAATGTGGCGCGGGAACATGCCGGTATAAGAGAATTCCGAAGAAGGCTGAACATCCACAATTGAATGGTCAATGCCAGAAATGAAGTGGCAGCCGGATCAGACTGGGAAACTTCAACTTTCATTAGACAATGAAGATGTGAGAATCTGGTAGGTCCACAATTCACGGATTCCTTAGATCCATGAAATTCCGTGTGGAATTTTAGTCAGAAAAAGAAAACTCCGGAGCCTCTGTCCAGCAGGCCCGGGTGTAGCTCCCATAGGCACACTTGTGCTCCTCTAGAATTTGGATAAAAATCGTTTTCACTGGAATAAAGAACCTTGATCAAGCCAGGTGGGGCTTGACAAACGAAATTGCTGCGTGTGCCCGGTATACTGACAAGCACCCACCTGTGCTAGTCCATGGCGTATTCAGCACAGGAATCTGCATCGATTGAGCCAAGACAAAGGAAAGCTCAGGGAGGCAGCACCCGTGTGGAAAAGCATTTGTACTTCAAAGATGAGGCCAATGAGGTGAAAGGACAAACCCATGGCAAATAGTTTTCATCATCAGCAGAATTTCACGGAGCAATATTGCTGGGAGAGATAAGGCACCACCTGAAGGAGGCACGCTCAACAAAACTACAAAGGGCAGGAGCCGGGTTGCCCCCAGGCACTAGGCCTGTCAGGCCTCAGCATTGTAAGGATGGTTCACTGAAGTCCCTGTGTGAAGTTTTCTCCGCTGTCCTACGTCTACGTTCCTAAAATTTACTCTGCGGTTTCTGATGATCCTGGGTTATGAACGGCCACCATTCACCGTTGTCCTTACACTCGTGCGTCTCCATCGACCTTAAAAGAAAGGGAGGACACGCAACTGCTGGCAGGTAAATTCAGCACACTTTGTCTCAACACAAAAGAGACAGCTCTGTGGTGACCCGTCTTCCACGGTAAAACATTTCCTAGCGAATAAGGAATCTTCACATTGCAATGATAATATGAGAGAATTACCACCGATGGATTTGCCGCTGTGCCTACAAACATCTTCTTGAGGCCATACAGTAGTGAAGCACGGGAACCCAGGCGCTTCACCCTTTACCCTAGACCACTGAAACACTGTCTCTAAACATGCCCACATGCCTGTATCTATGCCCGTTTAAAGTTAAACATAAACCGAAATCTTCTGTCCCACTATTTTGCAGCATTTTAAAGAAGTACACTGGGAAAGATTTTTCTGCAAGGAAGAAACTGCAGGCGGCGTGGCTGAAATGAGAATATCATGCTGCACGAGCTCTTTGCCCTCAGATGTAGAAGTGTCATCAGTGGGCATCATAGAGAAATGGGACTTTAATAAGTTATCATCAACCTCTGTCAATGCCTTTTGTTCTAGACGCCTGACATAAAGAGGTGTCCTGAGTCACATAAACCTCCACCGACTGGTCCTAATGTGGCGCGGGAACATGCCGGTATAAGAGAATTCCGAAGAAGGCTGAACGTCCACAATTGAATGGTCATTGCCAGAAATGAAGTGGCAGCCGGATCAGACTGGGAAACTTCAACTTCCATTAGACAATGAAGATGTGAGAATCTGGTACGTCCACAATTCACGGATTCCTTAGATCCATGAAATTCCATGTGGAATTTTAGTCAGAAAAAGAAAACTCCGGAGCCTCTGTTCAGCAGGCCCGGGTGTAGCTCCCATAGGCACACTTGTGCTCCTCTAGAATTTGGATAAAAATCGTTTTCACTGGAATAAAGAACCTTGATCAAGCCAGGTGGGTCTTGACAAACGAAATTGCTGCGTGTGCCCGGTATACTGACAAGCACCCACCTGTGCTAGTCCATGGCGTATTCAGCACAGGAATCTGCATTGATTGAGCCAAGACAAAGGAAAGCTCAGTGAGGCAGCACCTGTGTGGAAAAGCATTTGTACTTCAAAGATGAGGCCAATGAGGTGAAAGGACAAACCCCTGGCAAATAGTTTTCATCATTGGCATAATTTCAAGGAGCAATATTTCTGGGAGAGAAAAGGCGCCACCAGAGGGAGGCATGCTCAACAAAACGACCTAGGGCAGGAGCCGGGTTGCCCCCAGGCACTAGGCGTGTCAGGCCTCAGCATTGTAAGGAGGGTTCACTGAAGTCCCTGAGTGAAGTTTTCTCCGCTGTCCTAAGTCTACTTTCCTAAAATTTACTCTGTGGTTTCTGATCATCCTGGGTTATGAACGGCCAACATTCACCGTTGTCCTTACACTCGTGCGTCTCCATCGACCATAAAAGAAAGGGAGGACACGCAACTGCTGGCAGGTAAATTCAGCACACTTTGTCTCAACACAAAAGAGACAGCTCTGTGGTTTCCCGTCTTCCACGGTAAAACATTTCCTAGCGAATAAGGAATCTTCACATTGCAATGACAATATGAGAGAATTGCCACCGATGGATTTGCCGCTGTGCCTACAAACATCATCTTGAGGCCATACAGTAGTGAAGCACGGGAACCCAGGCGCTTCACCCTTTATCCTAGACCACTGAAACACTGTCTCTAAACATGCCCACATGCCTGTATCTATGCCCGTTTAAAGTTAAACATAAACCGAAATCATCAGTCCCACTATTTTGCAGCATTTTAAAGAAGTACACTGGGAAAGATTTTTCTGCAAGGAAGAAACTGCAGGCGGCGTGGCTGAAATGAGAATATCATGCTGCACGAGCTCTTTGCCCTCAGATGTAGAAGTGTCATCAGTGGGCATCATAGAGAAATGGGACTTTAATAAGTTATCATCAACCTCTGTCAATTCCCTTTGTTCTAGACGCCTGACATAAAGAGGTGTCCTGAGTCACATAAACCTCCACCGACTGGTCCTAATGTGGCGCGGGAACATGCCGGTATAAGAGAATTCCGAAGAAGGCTGAACATCCACAATTGAATGGTCAATGCCAGAAATGAAGTGGCAGCCGGATCAGACTGGGAAACTTCAACTTTCATTAGACAATGAAGATGTGAGAATCTGGTACGTCCACAATTCATGGATTCCTTAGATCCATGAAATTCCGTGTGGAATTTTAGTCAGAAAAAGAAAACTCCGGAGCCTCTGTCCAGCAGGCCCGGGTGTAGCTCCCATAGGCACACTTGTGCTCCTCTAGAATTTGGATAAAAATCGTTTTCACTGGAATAAAGAACCTTGATCAAGCCAGGTGGGGCTTGACAAACGAAATTGCTGCGTGTGCCCGGTATACTGACAAGCACCCACCTGTGCTAGTCCATGGCGTATTCAGCACAGGAATCTGCATCGATTGAGCCAAGACAAAGGAAAGCTCAGGGAGGCAGCACCCGTGTGGAAAAGCATTTGTACTTCAACGATGAGGCCAATGAGGTGAAAGGACAAACCCATGGCAAATAGTTTTCATCATCGGCAGAATTTCACGGAGCAATATTGCTGGGAGAGATAAGGCACCACCTGAAGGAGGCACGCTCAACAAAACTACAAAGGGCAGGAGCCGGGTTGCCCCCAGGCACTAGGCCTGTCAGGCCTCAGCATTGTAAGGATGGTTCACTGAAGTCCCTGTGTGAAGTTTTCTCCGCTGTCCTACGTCTACGTTCCTAAAATTTACTCTGCGGTTTCTGATGATCCTGCGTTATGAAAGGCCACCATTCACCGTTGTCCTTACACTCGTGCGTCTCCATCGACCTTAAAAGAAAGGGAGGACACGCAACTGCTGGCAGGTAAATTCAGCACACTTTGTCTCAACACAAAAGAGACAGCTCTGTGGTGACCCGTCTTCCACGGTAAAACATTTCCTAGCGAATAAGGAATCTTCACATTGCAATGACAATATGAGAGAATTGCCACCGATGGATTTGCCGCTGTGCCTACAAACATCATCTTCAGGCCATACAGTAGTGAAGCACGGGAACCCAGGCGCTTCACCCTTTACCCTAGACCAGTGAAACACTGTCTCTAAACATGCCCACATGCCTGTATCTATGCCCATTTAAAGTTAAACATAAACCGAAATCTTCTGTCCCACTATTTTGCAGCATTTTAAAGAAGTCACTGGGAAAGATTTTTCTGCAAGGAAGAAACTGCAGGCGGCGTGGCTGAAATGAGAATATCATGCTGCACGAGCTCTTTGCCCTCAGATGTAGAAGTGTCATCAGTGGGCATCATAGAGAAACGGGACTTTAATAAGTGATCATCAACCTCTGTCAATTCCCTTTGTTCTAGACGCCTGACATAAAGAGGTGTCCTGAGTCACATAAACCTCCACCGACTGGTCTTAATGTGGCGCGGGAACATGCCGGTAGAAGAGAATTCCGAAGAAGGCTGAACGTCCACAATTGAATGGTCATTGCCAGAAATGAAGTGGCAGCCAGATCAGACTGGGAAACTTCAGCTTCCATTAGACAATGAAGATGTGAGAATCTGGTACGTCCACAATTCACGGTTTCCTTAGATCCATGAAATTCCGTTTGGAATTTTAGTCAGAAAATGAAAACTCCGGAGCCTCCTTTTCAGCAGGCCCGGGTGTAGCTCCCATAGGCACACTTGTGCTCCTCTAGAATATGGATAAAAATCGTTTTCACTGGAATAAAGAACCTTGATCAAGCCAGGTGGGTCTTGACAAACGAAATTGCTGCGTGTGCCCGGTATACTGACAAGCACCCACCTGTGCTAGTCCATGGCGTATTCAGCACAGGAATCTGCATCGATTGAGCCAAGACAAAGGAAAGCTCAGGGAGGCAGCACCCTTGTGGAAAAGCATTTGTACTTCAAAGATGAGGGCAATGAGGTGAAAGGACAAACCCATGGCAAATAGTTTTCATCATTGGCAGAATATCACGGAGCAATATTGCTGGGAGAGAAAAGGCACCACCTGAGGGAGGCACGCTCAACAAAACGACCTAGGGCAGGAGCCGGGTTGCCCCCAGGCACTAGGCGTGTCAGGCCTCAGCATTGTAAGGAGGGTTCACTGAAGTCCCTGAGTGAAGTTTTCTCCGCTGTCCTAAGTCTACGTTCCTAAAATTTACTCTGCGGTTTCTGATGATCCTGGGTTATGAACGGCCACCATTCACCGTTGTCCTTACACTCGTGCGTCTCCATCGACCTTAAAAGAAAGGGAGGACACGCAACTGCTGGCAGGTAAATTCAGCACACTTTGTCTCAACACAAAAGAGACAGCTCTGTGGTTTCCCGTCTTCCACGGTAAAACATTTCCTAGCGAATAAGGAATCTTCACATTGCAATGATAATATGAGAGAATTGCCACCGATGGATTTGCCGCTGTGCCTACAAACATCATCTTGAGGCCATACAGTAGTGAAGCACGGGAACCCAGGCGCTTCACCCTTTACCCTAGACCACTGAAACACTGTCTCTAAACATGCCCACATGCCTGTATCTATGCCCGTTTAAAGTTAAACATAAACCGAAATCTTCTGTCCCACTATTTTGCAGCATTTTAAAGAAGTACACTGGGAAAGATTTTTCTGCAAGGAAGAAACTGCAGGCGGCGTGGCTGAAATGAGAATATCATGCTGCACGAGCTCTTTGCCCTCAGATGTAGAAGTGTCATCAGTGGGCATCATAGAGAAATGGGACTTTAATAAGTTATCATCAACCTCTGTCAATTCCCTTTGTTCTAGACGCCTGACATAAAGAGGTGTCCTGAGTCACATAAACCTCCACCGACTGGTCCTAATGTGGCGCGGGAACATGCCGGTATAAGAGAATTCCGAAGAAGGCTGAACATCCACAATTGAATGGTCAATGCCAGAAATGAAGTGGCAGCCGGATCAGACTGGGAAACTTCAACTTTCATTAGACAATGAAGATGTGAGAATCTGGTACGTCCACAATTCACGGATTCCTTAGATCCATGAAATTCCGTGTGGAATTTTAGTCAGAAAAAGAAAACTCCGGAGCCTCTGTCCAGCAGGCCCGGGTGTAGCTCCCATAGGCACACTTGTGCTCCTCTAGAATTTGGATAAAAATCGTTTTCACTGGAATAAAGAACCTTGATCAAGCCAGGTGGGGCTTGACAAACGAAATTGCTGCGTGTGCCCGGTATACTGACAAGCACCCACCTGTGCTAGTCCATGGCGTATTCAGCACAGGAATCTGCATCGATTGAGCCAAGACAAAGGAAAGCTCAGGGAGGCAGCACCCGTGTGGAAAAGCATTTGTACTTCAAAGATGAGGCCAATGAGGTGAAAGGACAAACCCATGGCAAATAGTTTTCATCATCGGCAGAATTTCACGGAGCAATATTGCTGGGAGAGATAAGGCACCACCTGAAGGAGGCACGCTCAACAAAACTACAAAGGGCAGGAGCCGGGTTGCCCCCAGGCACTAGGCCTGTCAGGCCTCAGCATTGTAAGGATGGTTCACTGAAGTCCCTGTGTGAAGTTTTCTCCGCTGTCCTACGTCTACGTTCCTAAAATTTACTCTGCGGTTTCTGATGATCCTGGATTATGAACGGCCACCATTCACCGTTGTCCTTACACTCGTGCGTCTCCATCGACCTTAAAAGAAAGGGAGGACACGCAACTGCTGGCAGGTAAACTCAGCACACTTTGTCTCAACACAAAAGAGACAGCTCTGTGGTGACCCGTCTTCCACGGTAAAACATTTCCTAGCGAATAAGGAATCTTCACATTGCAATGACAATATGAGAGAATTGCCACCGATGGATTTGCCGCTGTGCCTGCAAACATCATCTTGAGGCCATACAGTAGTGAAGCACGGGAACCCAGGCGCTTCACCCTTTACCCTAGACCAGTGAAACACTGTCTCTAAACATGCCCACATGCCTGTATCTATGCCCGTTTAAAGTTAAACATAAACCGAAATCTTCTGTCCCACTATTTTGCAGCATTTTAAAGAAGTACACTGGGAAAGATTTTTCTGCAAGGAAGAAACTGCAGGCGGCGTGGCTGAAATGAGAATATCATGCTGCATGAGTTCGTTGACCTCAGATGTAGAAGTGTCATCAGTGGGCATCATAGAGAAACGGGACTTTAATAAGTGATCATCAACCTCTGTCAATTCCCTTTGTTCTAGACGCCTGAAATAAAGAGGTGTCCTGAGTCACATAAACCTCCACCGACTGGTCTTAATGTGGCACGGGAACATGCCGGTATAAGAGAATTCCGAAGAAGGCTGAACGTCCACAATTGAATGGTCATTGCCAGAAATGAAGTGACAGCCGGATCAGACTGGGAAACTTCAGCTTCCATTAGACAATGAAGATGTGAGAATCTGGTACGTCCACAATTCACGGTTTTCTTAGATCCATGAAATTCCGTGTGGAATTTTAGTCAGAAAATGAAAACTCCGGAGCCTCTGTTCAGCAGGTCCGGGTGTAGCTCCCAGAGGCACACTTGTGCTCCTCTAGAATTTGGATAAAAATCGTTTTCACTGGAATAAAGAACCTTGATCAAGCCAGGTGGGTCTTGACAAACGAAATTGCTGCGTGTGCCCGGTATACTGACAAGCACCCACCTGTGCTAGTCCATGGCGTATTCAGCACAGGAATCTGCATCGATTGAGCCAAGACAAAGGAAAGTTCAGGGAGGCAGCACCCGTGTAGAAAAGCACTTGTACTTCAAAGATGAGGCCAATGAGGTGAAAGGGCAAACCCATGGCAAATAGTTTTCATCATCGGCAGAATTTCACGGAGCAAAATTGCTAGTAGAGAAAAGGCACCACCAGAGGGAGGCACGCTCAACAAAACTACCTAGGGCATGATTCGGGTTGCCACCAGGCACTAGGCGTGTCAGGCCTCAGCATTGTAAGGAGAGTTCACTGAAATCCCTGAGTGAAGTTTTCTCCGCTGTCCTACATCTACGTTCCTAAAATTTACTCTGCGGTTTCTGATGATCTTCGGTTATGAACGGCCACCAATCACCGTTGTCCTTACACTCGTGCGTCTCCATCGACCTTAAAAGAAAGGGAGGACACGCAACTGCTGGCAGGTAAATTCAGCAAACTTTGTCTCAACACAAAAGAGACAGCTCTGTGGTGACCCGTCTTCCACGGTAAAACATTTCCTAGCGAATAAGGAATCTCCCCATTGCAATGACAATATGAGAGAATTGCCACCGATGGATTTGCCGCTGTGCCTACAAACATCATCTTGAGGCCATACAGTAGTGAAGCAAGGGAACCCAGGCGCTTCACCCTTTACCCTAGACCAGTGAAACACTGTCTCTAAACATGCCCACATGCCTGTATGTATGCCCGTTTAAAGTTAACACTAAACCGAAATCTTCTGTCCAACTATTTTGCAGCATTTTAACGAAGTACACTGGGAAAGATTTTTCTGCAAGGAAGAAACTGCAGGCGGCGTGGCTGAAATGAGAATATCATGCTGCACGAGCTCTTTGCCCTCAGATGTAGAAGTGTCATCAGTGGGCATCATAGAGAAACGGGACTTTAATAAGTGATCATCAACCTCTGTCAATTCCCTTTGTTCTAGACGCCTGAAATAAAGAGGTGTCCTGAGTCACATAAACCTCCACCGACTGGTCTTAATGTGGCGCGGAACATGCCGGTATAAGAGAATTCCGAAGAAGGCTGAACGTCCAAATTGAATGGTCATTGCCAGAAATGAAGTGGCAGCCGGATCAGACTGGGAAACTTCAGCTTCCATTAGACAATGAAGATGTGAGAATCTGGTACGTCCACAATTCACGGTTTCCTTAGATCCATGAAATTCCGTATGGAATTTTAGTCAGAAAATGAAAACTCCGGAGCCTCTGTCCAGCAGGCCCGGGTGTAGCTCCCAGAGGCACACTTGTGCTCCTCTACAATTTGGATAAAAATCGTTTTCAAGGGAATAAAGAACCTTGATCAAGCCAGGTGGGTCTTGACAAACGAAATTGCTGCGTGTGCCCGGTATACTGACAAGCACCCACCTGTGCTAGTCCATGGCGTATTCAGCACGGGAATCTGCATCCATTGAGCCAAGACAAAGGAAAGCTCAGGGACTCAGCACCTGTGTAGAAAAGCACTTGTACTTCAAAGATGAGGCCAATGAGGTGAAAGGACAAACCCATGGCAAATAGTTTTCATATCGGCAGAATTTCACGGAGCAATATTGCTGGGAGAGAAAAGGCACCACCAGAGGGAGGCACGCTCAACAAAACGACCTAGGGCTGGAGCCGGGTTGCCCCCAGGCACTAGGCGTGTCAGGCCTCAGCATTGTATGGAGGGTTCACTGAAGTCCCTGAGTGAAGTTTTCTCCGCTGTCCTACGTCTACGTTCCTAAAATTTTCTCTGCAGTTTCTGATGATCCTGGGTTATGAACGGCCACCATTCACCGTTGTCCTTACACTCGTGCGTCTCCATCGACCTTAAAAGAAAGGGAGGACACGCAACTGCTGGCAGGTAAATTCAGCACACTTTGTCTCAACACAAAAGAGACAGCTCTGTGGTGACCCGTCTTCCACGGTAAAACATTTCCTAGCGAATAAGGAATCTTCACATTGCAATGATAATATGAGAGAATTGCCACCGATGGATTTGCCGCTGTGCCTACAAACATCATCTTGAGGCCATACAGTAGTGAAGCACGGGAACCCAGGCGCTTCACCCTTTACCCTAGACCAGTGAAACACTGTCTCTAAACATGCCCACATGCCTGTATCTATGCCCGTTTAAAGTTAAACATAAACCGAAATCTTCTGTCCCACTATTTTGCAGCATTTTAAAGAAGTACACTGGGAAAGATTTTTCTGCAAGGAAGAAACTGCAGGCGGCGTGGCTGAAATGAGAATATCATGCTGCACGAGCTCTTTGCCCTCAGATGTAGAAGTGTCATCTGTGGGCATCATAGAGAAATGGGACTTTAATAAGTTATCATCAACCTCTGTCAATTCCCTTTGTTCTAGACGCCTGACATAAAGAGGTGTCCTGAGTCACATAAACCTCCACCGACTGGTCCTAATGTGGCGCGGGAACATGCCGGTATAAGAGAATTCCGAAGAAGGCTGAACGTCCACAATTGAATGGTCATTGCCAGAAATGAAGTGGCAGCCGGATCAGACTGGGAAACTTCAACTTCCATTAGACAATGAAGATGTGAGAATCTGGTACGTCCACAATTCACGGATTCCTTAGATCCATGAAATTCCGTGTGGAATTTTAGTCAGAAAAAGAAAACTCCGGAGCCTCTGTTCAGCAGGCCCAGGTGTAGCTCCCATAGGCACACTTGTGCTCCTCTAGAATTTGGATAAAAATCGTTTTCACTGGAATAAAGAACCTTGATCAAGCCAGGTGGGTCTTGACAAACGAAATTGCTGCGTGTGCCCGGTATACTGACAAGCACCCACCTGTGCTAGTCCATGGCGTATTCAGCACAGGAATCTGCATCGATTGAGCCAAGACAAAGGAAAGCTCAGTGAGGCAGCACCCGTGTGGAAAAGCATTTGTACTTCAAAGATGAGGCCAATGAGGTGAAAGGACAAACCCATGGCAAATAGTTTTCATCATTGGCAGAATTTCAAGGAGCAATATTGCTGGGAGAGAAAAGGCACCACCTGAGGGAGGCACGCTCAACAAAACGACCTAGGGCAGGAGCCGGGTTGCCCCCAGGCACTAGGCGTGTCAGGCCTCAGCATTGTAAGGAGGGTTCACTGAAGTCCCTGAGTGAAGTTTTCTCCGCTGTCCTAAGTCTACGTTCCTAAAATTTACTCTGCGGTTTCTGATGATCCTGGGTTATGAACGGCCACCATTCACCGTTGTCCTTACTCTCGTGCGTCTCCATCGACCTTAAAAGAAAGGGAGGACACACAACTGCTGGCAGGTAAATTCAGCACACTTTGTCTCAACACAAAAGAGACAGCTCTGTGGTTTCCCGTCTTCCACGGTAAAACATTTCCTAGCGAATAAGGAATCTTCACATTGCAATGACAATATGAGAGAATTGCCACCGATGGATTTGCCGCTGTGCCTACAAACATCATCTTGAGGCCATACAGTAGTGAAGCACGGGAACCCAGGCGCTTCACCCTTTACCCTAGACCACTGAAACACTGTCTCTAAACATGCCCACATGCTTGTATCTATGCCCGTTTAAAGTTAAACATAAACCGAAATCTTAAGTCCCACTATTTTGCAGCATTTTAAAGAAGTACACTGGGAAAGATTTTTCTGCAAGGAAGAAACTGCAGGCGGCGTGGCTGAAATGAGAATATCATGCTGCACGAGCTCTTTGCCCTCAGATGTAGAAGTGTCATCAGTGGGCATCATAGAGAAACGGGACTTTAATAAGTGATCATCAACCTCTGTCAATTCCCTTTGTTCTAGACGCCTGACATAAAGAGGTGTCCTGAGTCACATAAACCTCCACCGACTGGTCCTAATGTGGCGCGGGAACATGCCGGTATAAGAGAATTCCGAAGAAGGCTGAACGTCCACAATTGAATGGTCATTGCCAGAAATGAAGTGGCAGCCGGATCAGACTGGGAAACTTCAACTTCCATTAGACAATGAAGATGTGAGAATCTGGTACGTCCACAATTCACGGTTTTCTTAGATCCATGAAATTCCGTGTGGAATTTTAGTCAGAAAAAGAAAACTCCGGAGCCTCTGTCCAGCAGGCCCGGGTGTAGCTCCCATAGGCACACTTGTGCTCCTCTAGAATTTGGATAAAAATCGTTTTCACTGGAATAAAGAACCTTGATCAAGCCAGGTGGGTCTTGACAAACGAAATTGCTGCGTGTGCCCGGTATACTGACAAGCACCCACCTGTGCTAGTCCATGGCGTATTCAGCACAGGAATCTGCATTGATTGAGCCAAGACAAAGGAAAGCTCAGGGAGGCAGCACCCGTGTGGAAACGCATTTGAACTTCAACGATGAGGCCAATGAGGTGAAAGGACAAACCCATGGCAAATAGTTTTCATCATCAGCAGAATTTCACGGAGCAATATTGCTGGGAGAGATAAGGCACCACCTGAGGGAGGCATGCTGAATAAAACTACCTAGGGCAGGAGCCGGGTTGCCCCCAGGCACTAGGCGTGTCAGGCCTCAGCATTGTAAGGAGGGTTCACTGAAATCCCTGAGTGAAGTTTTCTCCGCTGTCCTACGTCTACGTTCCTAAAATTTACTCTGCGGTTTCTGATGATCCTGGGTTATGAACGGCCACCATTCACCGTTGTCCTTACACTCGTGCGTCTCCATCGGCCTTAAAAGAAAGGGAGGACACGCAACTGCTGGCAGGTAAACTCAGCACACTTTGTCTCAACACAAAAGAGACAGCTCTGTGGTGACCCGTCTTCCACGGTAAAACATTTCCTAGCGAATAAGGAATCTTCACATTGCAATGACAATATGAGAGAATTGCCACCGATGGATTTGCCGCTGTGCCTACAAACATCATCTTGAGGCCATACAGTAGTGAAGCACGGGAACCCAGGCGCTTCACCCTTTACCCTAGACCAGTGAAACACTGTCTCTAAACATGCCCACATGCCTGTATCTATGCCCGTTTAAAGTTAAACATAAACCGAAATCTTCTGTCCCACTATTTTGCAGCATTTTAAAGAAGTACACTGGGAAAGATTTTTCTGCAAGGAAGAAACTGCAGGCGGCGTGGCTGAAATGAGAATATCATGCTGCATGAGCTCTTTGCCCTCAGATGTAGAAGTGTCATCAGTGGGCATCATAGAGAAACGGGACTTTAATAAGTGATCATCAACCTCTGTCAATTCCCTTTGTTCTAGACGCCTGAAATAAAGAGGTGTCCTGAGTCACATAAACCTCCACCGACTGGTCTTAATGTGGCACGGGAACATGCCGGTATAAGAGAATTCCGAAGAAGGCTGAACGTCCACAATTGAATGGTCATTGCCAGAAATGAAGTGACAGCCGGATCAGACTGGGAAACTTCAGCTTCCATTAGACAATGAAGATGTGAGAATCTGGTACGTCCACAATTCACGGTTTTCTTAGATCCATGAAATTCCGTGTGGAATTTTAGTCAGAAAATGAAAACTCCGGAGCCTCTGTTCAGCAGGCCCGGGTGTAGCTCCCAGAGGCACACTTGTGCTCCTCTAGAATTTGGATAAAAATCGTTTTCACTGGAATAAAGAACCTTGATCAAGCCAGGTGGGTCTTGACAAATGAAATTGCTGCGTGTGCCCGGTATACTGACAAGCACCCACCTGTGCTAGTCCATGGCGTATTCAGCACAGGAATCTGCATCGATTGAGCCAAGAAAAAGGAAAGTTCAGGGAGGCAGCACCCGTGTAGAAAAGCACTTGTACTTCAAAGATGAGGCCAATGAGGTGAAAGGGCAAACCCATGGCAAATAGTTTTCATCATCGGCAGAATTTCAGGGAGCAAAATTGCTAGTAGAGAAAAGGCACCACCAGAGGGAGGCACGCTCAACAAAACTACCTAGGGCATGATTCGGGTTGCCACCAGGCACTAGGCGTGTCAGGCCTCAGCCTTGTAAGGAGAGTTCACTGAAGTCCCTGAGTGAAATTTTCTCCGCTGTCCTACATCTACGTTCCTAAAATTTACTCTGCGG
Organism: Tenrec ecaudatus; assembly: GCF_050624435.1. Lineage (NCBI taxonomy): Eukaryota > Metazoa > Chordata > Mammalia > Afrosoricida > Tenrecidae > Tenrec > Tenrec ecaudatus. The sequence continues at coordinate 490,054 of NW_027457617.1, forward strand.
TTTCTGATGATCCTCGGTTATGAACGGCCACCAATCACCGTTGTCCTTACACTCGTGCGTCTCCATCGACCTTAAAAGAAAGGGAGGACACGCAACTGCTGGCAGGTAAATTCAGCAAACTTTGTCTCAACACAAAAGAGACAGCTCTGTGGTGACCCGTCTTCCACGGTAAAACATTTCCTAGCGAATAAGGAATCTCCCCCATTGCAATGACAATGTGAGAGAATTGCCACCGATGGATTTGCCGCTGTGCCTACAAACATCATCTTGAGGCCATACAGTAGTGAAGCACGGGAACCCAGGCGCTTCACCCTTTACCCTAGACCACTGAAACACTGTCTCTAAACATGCCCACATGCCTGTATGTATGCCCGTTTAAAATTAACACTAAACCGAAATCTTCTGTCCCACTATTTTGCAGCATTTTAAAGAAGTACACTGGGAAATATTTTTCTGCAAGGAAGAAACTGCAGGCGGCGTGGCTGAAATGAGAATATCATGCTGCACGAGCTCTTTGCCCTCAGATGTAGAAGTGTCATCAGTGGGCATCATAGAGAAACGGGACTTTAATAAGTGATCATCAACCTCTGTCAATTCCCTTTGTTCTAGACGCCTGAAATAAAGAGGTGTCCTGAGTCACATAAACCTCCACCGACTGGTCTTAATGTGGCGCGGAACATGCCGGTATAAGAGAATTCCGAAGAAGGCTGAACGTCCACAATTGAATGGTCATTGCCAGAAATGAAGTGGCAGCCGGATCAGACTGGGAAACTTCAGCTTCCATTAGACAATGAAGATGTGAGAATCTGGTACGTCCACAATTCACGGTTTCCTTAGATCCATGAAATTCCGTATGGAATTTTAGTCAGAGAATGAAAACTCCGGAGCCTCTGTCCAGCAGGCCCGGGTGTAGCTCCCAGAGGCACACTTGTGCTCCTCTAGAATTTGGATAAAAATCGTTTTCAAGGGAATAAAGAACCTTGATCAAGCCAGGTGGGTCTTGACAAACGAAATTGCTGTGTGTGCCCGGTATACTGACAAGCACCCACCTGTGCTAGTCCATGGCGTATTCAGCACGGGAATCTGCATCTATTGAGCCAAGACAAAGGAAAGCTCAGGGACTCAGCACCTGTGTAGAAAAGCACTTGTACTTCAAAGATGAGGCCAATGAGGTGAAAGGACAAACCCATGGCAAATAGTTTTCATATCGGCAGAATTTCACGGAGCAATATTGCTGGGAGAGAAAAGGCACCACCAGAGGGAGGCACGCTCAACAAAACTACCTAGGGCAGGAGCCGTGTTGCACAAGGCACTAGGCGTGTCAGGCCTCAGCATTGTAAGGAGGGTTCACTGAAGCCCCTGAGTGAAGTATTCTCCGCTGTCCTACGTCTACGTTCCTAAAATTTACCCTGCGGTTTCTGATGATCCTGGGTTATGAACGGCCACCATTCACCGTTCTCCTTACACTCGTGCGTCTCCATCGACCTTAAAAGAAAGGGAGGACACGCAATTGCTGGCAGATAAATTCAGCACACTTTGTCTCAACAAAAAAGAGACAGCTCTGTGGTGACCCGTCTTCCACGGTAAAACATTTCCTAGCGAATAAGGAATCTTCCCATCGCAATGACAATATGAGAGAATTGCCACCAATGGATTTGCCGCTGTGCCTACAAACATCATCTTGAGGCCATACAGTAGTGAAGCACGGGAACCCAGGCGCTTCACCCTTTACCCTAGACCAGTGAAACACTGTCTCTAAACATGCCCACATGCCTGTATCTATGCCCGTTTAAAGGTAAACATAAACCGAAATCTTCTGTCCCACTATTTTACAGCATTTTAAAGAAATACACTGGGAAAGATTTTTCTGCAAGGAAGAAACTGCAGGCGGCGTGGCTGAAATGAGAATATCATGCTGCACGAGCTCTTTGCCCTCAGATGTAGAAGTGTCATCAGTGGGCATCATAGAGAAACGGGACTTTAATAAGTGATCATCAACCTCTGTCAATTCCCTTTGTTCTAGACGCCTGACATAAAGAGGTGTCCTGAGTCACATAAACCTCCACCGACTGGTCTTAATGTGGCGCGGGAACATGCCGGTATAAGAGAATTCCGAAGAAGGCTGAACGTCCACAATTGAATGGTCATTGCCAGAAATGACGTGGCAGCCGGATCAGACTGGGAAACTTCAGCTTCCATTAGACAATGAAGATGTGAGAATCTGGTACGTCCACAATTCACGGATTCCTTAGATCCATGAAATTCCGTGTGGAATTTTAGTCAGAAAATGAAAAATCCGGAGCCTCTGTTCAGCAGGCCCGGGTGTAGCTCCCATAGGCACACTTGTGCTCCTCTAGAATTTGGATAAAAATCGTTTTCACTGGAATAAAGAACCTTGATCAAGCCAGGTGGGTCTTGACAAACGAAATTGCTGCGTGTGCCCGGTAAACTGACAAGCACCCACCTGTGCTAATCCATGGCGTATTCAGCACAGGCATCTGCATCGATTGAGCCAAGACAAAGGAAAGCTCAGGGAGGCAGCACCCGTGTGGAAAAGCATTTGTACTTCAAAGATGAGGCCAATGAGGTGAAAGGACAAACCCATGGCAAATAGTTTTCATCATCGGCAGAATTTCAAGGAGCAATATTGCTGGGAGAGAAAAGGCACCACCTGAGGGAGGCACGCTCAACAAAACGACCTAGGGCTGGAGCCGGGTTGCCCCCTGGCACTAGGCGTGTCAGGCCTCAGCATTGTATGGAGGGTTCACTGAAGTCCCTGAGTGAAGTTTTCTCTGCTGTCCTACGTCTACGTTCCTAAAATTTACTCTGCAGTTTCTGATGATCCTGGGTTATGAACGGCCACCATTCACCGTTGTCCTTACACTCGTGCGTCTCCATCGACCTTAAAGGAAAGGGAGGACACGCAACTGCTGGCAGGTAAATTCAGCACACTTTGTCTCAACACAAAAGAGACAGCTCTGTGGTGACCCGTCTTCCACGGTAAAACATTTCCTAGCGAATAAGGAATCTTCACATTGCAATGACAATATGAGAGAATGGCCACCGATGGATTTGCCGCTGTGCCTACAAACATCATCTTGAGGCCATACAGTAGTGAAGCACGGGAACACAGGCGCTTCACCCTTTACCCTAGACCAGTGAAACACTGTCTCTAAACATGCCCATATCCCTGTATCTATGCCCGTTTAAAGTTAACACTAAATCGAAATCTTCTGTCCCACTATTTTACAGCATTTTAAAGAAGTACACTGGGAAAGATTTTTCTGAATGGAATAAACTGCATGCGGCGTGGCTGAAATGAGAATATCATGCTGCACGAGCTCTTTGCCCTCAGATGTAGAAGTGTCATCAGTGGGCATCATAGAGAAACGGGACTTTAATAAGTGATCATCAACCTCTGTGAATTCCCTTTGTTCTAGACGCCTGACATAAAGAGCTGTCCTGAGTCACATAAACCTCCACCGACTGGTCTTAATGTGGCGCGGGAACATGCTGGTATAAGAGAATTCCGAAGAAGGCTGAACGTCCACAATTGAATGGTCATTGCCAGAAATGAAGTGGCAGCCGGATCAGACTGGGAAACTTCAGCTTCCATTAGACAATGAAGATGTGAGAATCTGGTACGTCCACAATTCATGGTTTCCTTAGATCCATGAAATTCCGTGTGGAATTTTAGTCAGAAAATGAAAACTCCGGAGCCTCTGTTCAGCAGGCCCTGGTGTAGCTCCCATAGGCACACTTGTGCTCCTCTAGAATTTGGATAAAAATCGTTTTCACTGGAATAAAGAACCTTGATCAAGCCAGGTGGGTCTTGACAAACGAAATTGCTGCGTGTGCCCGGTATACTGACAAGCACCCACCTGTGCTAGTCCATGGCGTATTCAGCACAGGAATCTGCATTGATTGAGCCAAGACAAAGGAAAGCTCAGGGAGGCAGCACCCGTGTGGAAAAGCATTTGTACTTCAACGATGAGGCCAATGAGGTGAAAGGACAAACCCATGGCAAATAGTTTTCATCATCAGCAGAATTTCACGGAGCAATATTGCTGGGAGAGATAAGGCACAACCTGAAGGAGGCACGCTCAACAAAACTACCTAGGACAGGAGCCGGGTTTCCCCCAGGTACTAGGCGTGTCATGCCTCAGCATTGTAAGGAGGGTTCACTGAAGTCCCTGAGTGAAGTTTTCTCCGCTGTCCTACGTCTACGTTCCTAAAATTTACTCTGCGGTTTCTGATGATCCTGGGTTATGAACGGCCACCATTCCCCGTTCTCCTTACACTCGTGCGTCTCCATCGACCTTAAAAGAAAGGGAGGACAGGCAACTGCTGGCAGGTAAATTCAGCACACTTTGTCTTAACAAAAAAGAGACAGCTATGTGGTGACTCATCTTCCACAGTAAAACATTTCCTAGCGAATAAGGAATCTTCACATCGCAATGACAATATGAGAGAATTGCCACCGATGGATTTGCCGCTGTGCCTACAAACATCATCTTGAGGCCATACAGTAGTGAAGCACGGGAACACAGGCGCTTCACCCTTTACCCTAGACCAGTGAAACACTGTCTCTAAACATGCCCATATGCCTGTATCTATGCCCGTTTAAAGTTAAACATAAACCGAAATCTTCTGTCCCACTTTTTTGCAGCATTTTAAAGAAGTACACTGGGAAAGATTTTTCTGCAAGGAAGAAACTGCAGGCGGCTTGGCTGAAATGAGAATAGCATGCTGCACGAGCTCTTTGCCCTCAGATGTAGAAGTGTCATCAGTGGGCATCAAAGAGAAACGGGACTTTAATAAGTGATCATCAACCTCTGTCAATTCCCTTTGTTCTAGACGCCTGACATAAAGAGCTGTCCTGAGTCACATAAACCTCCACCGACTGGTCTTAATGTGGCGCGGGAACATGCCGGTATCAGAGAATTCCGAAGAAGGCTAAACGTCCACAATTGAATGGTCATTGCCAGAAATGAAGTGGCAGCCGGATCAGACTGGGAAACTTCAGCTTCCATTAGACAATGAAGATGTGAGAATCTGGTACGTCCACAATTCACGGATTCCTTAGATCCATGAAATTCCGTGTGGAATTTTAGTCAGAAAATGAAAACTCCGGAGCCTCCTGTTCAGCAGGCCCAGGTGTAGGTCCCATAGGCACACTTGTGCTCCTCTAGAATTTGGATAAAAATCGTTTTCACTGGAATAAAGAACCTTGATCAAGCCAGGTGGGGCTTGACAAACGAAATTGCTGCGTGTGCTCGGTATACTGACAAGCACCCACCTGTGCTAGTCCATGGCGTATTCAGCACGGGAATCTGCATCTATTGAGCCAAGACAAAGGAAAGCTCAGGGACTCAGCACCTGTGTAGAAAAGCACTTGTACTTCAAAAATGAGGCCAATGAGGTGAAAGGACAAACCCATGGCAAATAGTTTTCATATCGGCAGAATTTCACGGAGCAATATTGCTGGGAGAGAAAAGGCACCACCAGAGGGAGGCACGCTCAACAAAACTACCTAGGGCAGGAGCCGGGTTGCACAAGGCACTAGGCGTGTCAGGCCTCAGCATTGTAAGGAGGGTTCACTGAAGTCCCTGAGTGAAGTATTCTCCGCTGTCCTACGTCTACGTTCCTAAAATTTACCCTGCGGTTTCTGATGATCCTGGGTTATGAACGGCCACCATTCACCGTTCTCCTTACACTCGTGCGTCTCCATCGCCCTTAAAAGAAAGGGAGGACACGCAATTGCTGGCAGATAAATTCAGCACACTTTGTCTCAACAAAAAAGAGACAGCTCTGTGGTGACCCGTCTTCCACGGTAAAACATTTCCTAGCGAATAAGGAATCTTCCCATCGCAATGACAATATGAGAGAATTGCCACCAATGGATTTGCCGCTGTGCCTACAAACATCATCTTGAGGCCATACAGTAGTGAAGCATGGGAACCCAGGCGCATCACCCTTTACCCTAGACCAGTGAAACACTGTCTCTAAACATGCCCACATGCCTGTATCTATGCCCGTTTAAAGTTAATCATAAACCGAAATCTTCTGTCCCACTATTTTGCAGCATTTTAAAGAAGTACACTGGGAAAGATTTTTCTGCAAGGAAGAAACTGCAAGCGGCGTGGGTGAAATGAGAATATCATGCTGCACGAGCTCTTTGCCCTCAGATGTAGAAGTGTCATCAGTGGGCATCATAGAGAAACGGGATTTTAATAAGTGATCATCAACCTCTGTAAATTCCCTTTGTTCTAGACGCGTGAAATAAAGAGGTGTCCTGAGTCACATAAACCTCCACCGACTGGTCTTAATGTGGCGCGGAACATGCCGGTATAAGAGAATTCCGAAGAAGGCTGAACGTCCACAATTGAATGGTCATTGCCAGAAATGAAGTGGCACCCGGATCAGACTGGGAAACTTAAGTTTCCATTAGACAATGTAGATGTGAGAATCTGGTACGTCCACAATTCACGGTTTCCTTAGATCCATGAAATTCCGTGTGGAATTTTAGTCAGAAAATGAAAACTCCGGAGCCTCTGTTCAGCAGGCCCGGGTGTAGCTCCCAGAGGCACACTTGTGCTCCTCTAGAATTTGGATAAAAATCGTTTTCAAGGGAATAAAGAACCTTGATCAAGCCAGGTGGGTCTTGACAAACGAAATTGCTGCGTGTGCCCGGTATACTGACAAGCACCCACCTGTGCTAGTCCATGGCGTATTCAGCACGGGAATCTGCATCGATTGAGCCAAGACAAAGGAAAGCTCAGGGACTCAGCACCTGTGTAGAAAAGCACTTGTACTTCAAAGATGAGGACAATGAGGTGAAAGGACAAACCCATGGCAAATAGTTTTCATCATCGGTAGAATTTCACGGAGCAATATTGCTGGGTGAGATAAGGCACCACCTGAGGGAGGCACGCTCAACAAAACTACAAAGGGCAGGAGCCGGGTTGCCCCCAGGCACTAGGCGTGTCAGGCCTCAGCATTGTAAGGAGGGTTCACTGAAGTCTCTGAGTGAAGTTTTCTCCGCTGTCCTACGTCTACGTTCCTAAAATTTACTCTGCGGTTTCTGATGATCCTGGGTTATGAACGGCCACCATTCACCGTTGTCCTTACACTCGTGCGTCTCCATCGACCTTAAAAGAAAGGGAGGACACGCAACTGCTGGCAGGTAAATTCAGCAAACTTTGTCTCAACACAAAAGAGACAGCTCTGTGGTGACCCGTCTTCCACGGTAAAACATTTCCTAGCGAATAAGGAATCTCCCCATTGCAATGACAATATGAGAGAATTGCCACCGATGGATTTGCCGCTGTGCCTACAAACATCATCTTGAGGCCATACAGTAGTGAAGCACGGGAACCCAGGCGCTTCACCCTTTACCCTAGACCAGTGAAACACTGTCTCTAAACATGCCCACATGCCTGTATGTATGCCCGTTTAAAGTTAACACTAAACCGAAATCTTCTGTCCCACTATTTTGCAGCATTTTAAAGAAGTACACTGGGAAAGATTTTTCTGCAAGGAAGAAACTGCAGGCGGCGTGGCTGAAATGAGAATATCATGCTGCACGAGCTCTTTGCCCTCAGATGTAGAAGTGTCATCAGTGGGCATCATAGAGAAACGGGACTTTAATAAGTGATCATCAACCTCTGTCAATTCCCTTTGTTCTAGACGCCTGAAATAAAGAGGTGTCCTGAGTCACATAAACCTCCACCGACTGGTCTTAATGTGGCGCGGGAACATGCCGGTATAAGAGAATTCCGAAGAAGGTTGAACGTCCACAATTGAATGGTCATTGCCAGAAATGAAGTGGCAGCCGGATCAGACTGGGAAACTTCAGCTTCCATTAGACAATGAAGATGTGAGAATCTGGTACGTCCACAATTCACGGTTTCCTTAGATCCATGAAATTCCGTATGGAATTTTAGTCAGAAAATGAAAACTCCGGAGCCTCTGTCAAGCAGGCCCGGGTGTAGCTCCCAGAGGCACACTTGTGCTCCTCTAGAATTTGGATAAAAATCGTTTTCAAGGGAATAAAGAACCTTGATCAAGCCAGGTGGGTCTTGACAAACGAAATTGCTGTGTGTGCCCGGTATACTGACAAGCACCCACCTGTGCTAGTCCATGGCGTATTCAGCACGGGAATCTGCATCTATTGAGCCAAGACAAAGGAAAGCTCAGGGACTCAGCACCTGTGTAGAAAAGCACTTGTACTTCAAAGATGAGGCCAATGAGGTGAAAGGACAAACCCATGGCAAATAGTTTTCATCATCGGCAGAATTTCAATGAGCAATATTGCTGGGAGAAAAAAGGCACCACCTGAGGGAGGCACGCTCAACAAAACGACCTAGGGCTGGAGCCGGATTGCCCCCAGGCACTAGGCGTGTCAGGCCTCAGCATTGTATGGAGGGTTCACTGAAGTCCCTGAGTGAAGTTTTCTCCGCTGTCCTACGTCTACGTTCCTAAAATTTACTCTGCAGTTTCTGATGATCCTGGGTTATGAACGGCCACCATTCACCGTTGTCCTTACACTCGTGCGTCTCCATCGACCTTAAAAGAAAGGGAGGACACGCAACTGCTGGCAGGTAAATTCAGCACACTTTGTCTCAACACAAAAGAGACAGCTCTGTGGTGACCCGTCTTCCACGGTAAAACATTTCCTAGCGAATAAGGAATCTTCACATTGCAATGACAATATGAGAGAATTGCCACCGATGGATTTGCCGCTGTGCCTACAAACATCATCTTGAGGCCATACAGTAGTGAAGCACGGGAACCCAGGCGCTTCACCCTTTACCCTAGACCAGAGAAACACTGTCTCTAAACATGCCCACATGCCTGTATCTATGCCCGTTTAAAGTTAAACATAAACCGAAATCTTCTGTCCCACTATTTTACAGCATTTTAAAGAAGTACACTGGGAAAGATTTTTCTGCAAGGAAGAAACTGCAGGCGGCGTGGCTGAAATGAGAATATCACGCTGCACGAGCTCTTTGCCCTCAGATGTAGAAGTGTCATCAGTGGGCATCATAGAGAAACGGGACTTTAATAAGTGATCATCAACCTCTGTCAATTCCCTTTGTTCTAGACGCCTGAAATAAAGAGGTGTCCTGAGTCACATAAACCTCCACTGACTGGTCTTAATGTGGCGCGGAACATGCCGGTATAAGAGAATTCCGAAGAAGGCTGAACGTCCACAATTGAATGGTCATTGCCAGAAATGAAGTGGCACCCGGATCAGACTGGGAAACTTAAGTTTCCATTAGACAATGTAGATGTGAGAATCTGGTACGTCCACAATTCACGGTTTCCTTAGATCCATGAAATTCCGTGTGGAATTTTAGTCAGAAAATGAAAACTCCGGAGCCTCTGTTCAGCAGGCCCGGGTGTAGCTCCCAGAGGCACACTTGTGCTCCTCTAGATTTGGATAAAAATCGTTTTCAAGGGAATAAAGAACCTTGATCAAGCCAGGTGGGTCTTGACAAACGAAATTGCTGCGTGTGCCCGGTATACTGACAAGCACCCACCTGTGCTAGTCCATGGCGTATTCAGCACGGGAATCTGCATCGATTGAGCCAAGACAAAGGAAAGCTCAGGGACTCAGCACCTGTGTAGAAAAGCACTTGTACTTCAAAGATGAGGACAATGAGGTGAAAGGACAAACACATGGCAAATAGTTTTCATCATCGGCAGAATTTCACGGAGCAATATTGCTGGGAGAGATAAGGCACCACCTGAGGGAGGCACGCTCAACAAAACTACAAAGGGCAGGAGCCGGGTTGCCCCCAGGCACTAGGCGTGTCAGGCCTCAGCATTGTAAGGAGGGTTCACTGAAGTCTCTGAGTGAAGTTTTCTCCGCTGTCCTACGTCTACGTTCCTAAAATTTACTCTGCGGTTTCTGATGATCCTGGGTTATGAACGGCCACCATTCACCGTTGTCCTTACACTCGTGCGTCTCCATCGACCTTAAAAGAAAGGGAGGACACGCAACTGCTGGCAGGTAAACTCAGCACACTTTGTCTCAACACAAAAGGGACAGCTCTGTGGTGACCCGTCTTCCACGGTAAAACATTTCCTAGCGAATAAGGAATCTTCCCATCGCAATGACAATATGAGAGAATTGCCACCAATGGATTTGCCGCTGTGCCTACAAACATCATCTTGAGGCCATACAGTAGTGAAGCACGGGAACCCAGGCGCTTCACCCTTTACCCTAGACCAGTGAAACACTGTCTCAAAACATGCCCACATGCCTGTATGTATGCCCGTTTAAAGTTAACACTAAACCGAAATCTTCTGTCCCACTATTTTGCAGCATTTTAAAGAAGTACACTGGGAAAGATTTTTCTGCAAGGAAGAAACTGCAGGCGGCGTGGCTGAAATGAGAATATCATGCTGCACGAGCTCTTTGCCCTCAGATGTAGAAGTGTCATCAGTGGGCATCATAGAGAAATGGGACTTTAATAAGTTATCATCAACCTCTGTCAATTCCCTTTGTTCTAGACGCCTGAAATAAAGAGGTGTCCTGAGTCACATAAACCTCCACCGACTGGTCTTAATGTGGCGCGGGAACATGCCGGTATAAGAGAATTCCGAAGAAGGCTGAACGTCCACAATTGAATGGTCATTGCCAGAAATGAAGTGGCAGCCGGATCAGACTGGGAAACTTCAGCTTCCATTAGACAATGAAGATGTGAGAATCTGGTACGTCCACAATTCATGGTTTCCTTAGATCCATGAAATTCCGTGTGGAATTTTAGTCAGAAAATGAAAACTCCGGAGCCTCTGTTCAGCAGGCCCTGGTGTAGCTCCCATAGGCACACATGTGCTCCTCTAGAATTTGGATAAAAATCGTTTTCACTGGAATAAAGAACCTTGATCAAGCCAGGTGGGTCTTGACAAACGAAATTGCTGCGTGTGCCCGGTATACTGACAAGCACCCACCTGTGCTAGTCCATGGCGTATTCAGCACAGGAATCTGCATCGATTGAGCCAAGACAAAGGAAAGCTCAGAGAGGCAGCACCTGTGTGGAAAAGCATTTGTACTTCAAAGATGAGGCCAATGAGGTGAAAGGACAAACCCATGGCAAATAGTTTTCATCATCAGCAGAATTTCACGGAGCAATATTGCTGGGAGAGATAAGGCACAACCTGAAGGAGGCACGCTCAACAAAACTACCTAGGACAGGAGCCGGGTTGCCCCCAGGTACTAGGCGTGTCAGGCCTCAACATTGTAAGGAGGGTTCACTGAAGTCCCTGAGTGAAGTTTTCTCCGCTGTCCTACGTCTACGTTCCTAAAATTTACTCTGCGGTTTCTGATGATCCTGGGTTATGAACGGCCACCATTCACCGTTCTCCTTACACTCGTGCGTCTCCATCGACCTTAAAAGAAAGGGAGGACAGGCAACTGCTGGCAGGTAAATTCAGCACACTTTGTCTCAACAAAAAAGAGACAGCTCTGTGGTGACCCGTCTTCCACAGTAAAACATTTCCTAGTGAATAAGGAATCTTCCCATCGCAATGACAATATGAGAGAATTGCCACCGATGGATTTGCCGCTGTGCCTACAAACATCTTCTTGAGGCCATACAGTAGTGAAGCACGGGAACACAGGCGCTTCACCCTTTACCCTAGACCAGTGAAACACTGTCTCTAAACATGCCCATATACCTGTATCTATGCCCGTTTAAAGTTAAACATAAACCGAAATCTTCTGTCCCACTATTTTGCAGCATTTTAAAGAAGTACACTGGGAAAGATTTTTCTGCAAGGAAGAAACTGCAGGCGGCTTGGCTGAAATGAGAATATCATGCTGCACGAGCTCTTTGCCCTCAGATGTAGAAGTGTCATCAGTGAGCATCATAGAGAAACGGGACTTTAATAAGTGATCATCAACCTCTGTCAATTCCCTTTGTTCTAGACGCCTGACATAAAGAGCTGTCCTGAGTCACATAAACCTCCACCGACTGGTCTTAATGTGGCGCGGGAACATGCCGGTATAAGAGAATTCCGAAGAAGGCTGAACGTCCACAATTGAATGGTCATTGCCAGAAATGAAGTGGCAGCCGGATCAGACTGGGAAACTTCAGCTTCCATTAGACAATGAAGATGTGAGAATCTGGTACGTCCACAATTCACGGATTCCTTAGATCCATGAAATTCCGTGTGGAATTTTAGTCAGAAAATGAAAACTCCGGAGCCTCCTGTTCAGCAGGCCCAGGTGTAGGTCCCATAGGCACACTTGTGCTCCTCTAGAATTTGGATAAAAATCGTTTTCACTGGAATAAAGAACCTTGATCAAGCCAGGTGGGTCTTGACAAACGAAATTGCTTCGTGTGCCCGGTATACTGACAAGCACCCACCTGTGCTAGTCCATGGCGTATTCAGCACAGGAATCTGCATCGATTGAGCCAAGACAAAGGAAAGTTCAGGGAGGCAGCACCCGTGTAGAAAAGCACTTGTACTTCAAAGATGAGGCCAATGAGGTGAAAGGGCAAACCCATGGCAAATAGTTTTCATCATCGGCAGAATTTCACGGAGCAAAATTGCTAGTAGAGAAAAGGCACCACCAGAGGGAGGCACGCTCAACAAAACTACCTAGGGCATGATTCGGGTTGCCACCAGGCACTAGGCGTGTCAGGCCTCAGCATTGTAAGGAGAGTTCACTGAAGTCCCTGAGTGAAGTTTTCTCCGCTGTCCTACATCTACGTTCCTAAAATTTACTCTGCGGTTTCTGATGATCCAGGGTTATGAACGGCCACCATTCACCGTTCTCCTTACACTCGTGCGTCTCCATCGACCTTAAAAGAAAGGGAGGAGACGCAACTGCTGGCAGGTAAATTCAGCAAACTTTGTCTCAACACAAAAGAGACAGCTCTGTGGTGACCCGTCTTCCACGGTAAAACATTTCCTAGCGAATAAGGAATCTCCCCATTGCAATGACAATATGAGAGAATTGCCACCGATGGATTTGCCGCTGTGCCTACAAACATCATCTTGAGGCCATACAGTAGTGAAGCTCGGGAACACAGGCGCTTCACCCTTTACCCTAGACCAGTGAAACACTGTCTCTAAACATGCCCACATGCCTGTATGTATGCCCGTTTAAAGTTAACACTAAACCGAAATCTTCTGTCCCACTATTTTGCAGCATTTTAAAGAAGTACACTGGGAAAGATTTTTCTGCAAGGAAGAAACTGCAGGCGGCGTGGCTGAAATGAGAATATCATGCTGCACGAGCTCTTTGCCCTCAGATGTAGAAGTGTCATCAGTGGGCATCATAGAGAAACGGGACTTTAATAAGTGATCATCAACCTCTGTCAATTCCCTTTGTTCTAGACGCCTGACATAAAGAGGTGTCCTGAGTCACATAAACCTCCACCGACTGGTCTTAATGTGGCGCGGGAACATGCCGGTATAAGAGAATTCCGAAGAAGGCTGAACGTCCACAATTGAATGGTCATTGCCAGAAATGAAGTGGCAGCCGGATCAGACTGGGAAACTTCAGCTTCCATTAGACAATGAAGATGTGAGAATCTGGTACGTCCACAATTCATGGTTTCCTTAGATCCATGAAATTCCGTGTGGAATTTTAGTCAGAAAATGAAAACTCCGGAGCCTCTGTTCAGCAGGCCCGGGTGTAGCTCCCAGAGGCACACTTGTGCTCCTCTAGAATTTGGATAAAAATCGTTTTCACTGGAATAAAGAACCTTGATCAAGCCAGGTGGGTCTTGACAAACGAAATTGCTGCGTGTGCCCGGTATACTGACAAGCACCCACCTGTGCTAGTCCATGGCGTATTCAGCACAGGAATCTGCATCGATTGAGCCAAGACAAAGGAAAGCTTAGAGAGGCAGCACCTGTGTGGAAAAGCATTTGTACTTCAAAGATGAGGCCAATGAGGTGAAAGGACAAACCCATGGCAAATAGTTTTCATCATCAGCAGAATTTCACGGAGCAATATTGCTGGGAGAGATAAGGCACAACCTGAAGGAGGCACGCTCAACAAAACTACCTAGGACAGGAGCCGGGTTGCCCCCAGGTACTAGGCGTGTCAGGCCTCAGCATTGTAAGGAGGGTTCACTGAAGTCCCTGAGTGAAGTTTTCTCCGCTGTCCTACGTCTACGTTCCTAAAATTTACTCTGCGGTTTCTGATGATCCTGGGTTATGAACGGCCACCATTCACCGTTCTCCTTACACTCGTGCGTCTCCATCGACCTTAAAAGAAAGGGAGGACAGGCAACTGCTGGCAGGTAAATTCAGCACACTTTTTCTCAACACAAAAGAGACAGCTCTGTGGTGACCCGTCTTCCACGGTAAAACATTTCCTAGCGAATAAGGAATCTCCCCATTGCAATGACAATATGAGAGAATTGCCACCGATGGATTTGCCGCTGTGCCTACAAACATCATCTTGAGGCCATACAGTAGTGAAGCACGGGAACCCAGGCGCTTCACCCTTTACCCTAGACCAGTGAAACACTGTCTCTAAACATGCCCACATGCCTGTATGTAAGCCCGTTTAAAGTTAACACTAAACCGAAATCTTCTGTCCCACTATTTTGCAGCATTTTAAAGAAGTACACTGGGAAAGATTTTTCTGCAAGGAAGAAACTGCAGGCGGCGTGGCGGAAATGAGAATATCATGCTGCACGAGCTCTTTGACCTCAGATGTAGAAGTGTCATCAGTGGGCATCATAGAGAAACGGGACTTTAATAAGTGATCATCAACCTCTGTCAATTCCCTTTGTTCTAGACGCCTGAAATAAAGAGGTGTCCTGAGTCACATAAACCTCCACCGACTGGTCTTAATGTTGCGCGGAACATGCCGGTATAAGAGAATTCCGAAGAAGGTTGAACGTCCACAATTGAATGGTCATTGCCAGAAATGAAGTGGCAGCCGGATCAGACTGGGAAACCAGCTTCCATTAGACAATGAAGATGTGAGAATCTGGTACGTCCACAATTCACGGTTTCATTAGATCCATGAAATTCCGTATGGAAATTTAGTCAGAAAATGAAAACTCCGGAGCCTCTGTTCAGCAGGCCCGGGTGTAGCTCCCAGAGGCACACTTGTGCTCCTCTAGAATTTGGATAAAAATCGTTTTCAAGGGAATAAAGAACCTTGATCAAGCCAGGTGGGTCTTGACAAACGAAATTGCTGTGTGTGCCCGGTATACTGACAAGCACCCACCTGTGCTAGTCCATGGCATATTCAGCACGGGAATCTGCATCTATTGAGCCAAGACAAAGGAAAGCTCAGGGACTCAGCACCTGTGTAGAAAAGCACTTGTACTTCAAAGATGAGGCCAATGAGGTGAAAGGACAAACCCATGGCAAATAGTTTTCATATCGGCAGAATTTCACGGAGCAATATTGCTGGGAGAGATAAGGCACCACCAGAGGGAGGCACGCTCAACAAAACTACCTAGGGCAGGAGCCGTGTTGCACAAGGCACTAGGCGTGTCAGGCCTCAGCATTGTAAGGAGGGTTCACTGAAGTCCCTGAGTGAAGTATTCTCCGCTGTCCTACGTCTACGTTCCTAAAATTTACCCTGCGGTTTCGGATGATCCTGGGTTATGAACGGCCACCATTCACCGTTCTCCTTACACTCGTGCGTCTCCATCGACCTTAAAAGAAAGGGAGGACATGCAATTGCTGGCAGATAAATTCAGCACACTTTGTCTCAACAAAAAAGAGACAGCACTGTGGTGACCCGTCTTCCACGGTAAAACATTTCCTAGCGAATAAGGAATCTTCCCATCGCAATGACAATATGAGAGAATTGCCACCAATGGATTTGCCGCTGTGCCTACAAACATCATCTTGAGGCCATACAGTAGTGAAGCACGGGAATCCAGGCGCTTCACCCTTTACCCTAGACCACTGAAACACTGTCTCTAAACATGCCCACATGCCTGTATCTATGCCCGTTTAAAGTTAATCATAAACCGAAATCTTCTGTCCCACTATTTTGCAGCATTTTAAAGAAGTACACTGGGAAAGATTTTTCTGCAAGGAAGAAACTGCAAGCGGCGTGGCTGAAATGAGAATATCATGCTGCACGAGCTCTTTGCCCTCAGATGTAGAAGTGTCATCAGTGGGCATCATAGACAAACGGGATTTTAATAAGTGATCATCAACCTCTGTCAATTCCCTTTGTTCTAGACGCCTGAAATAAAGAGGTGTCCTGAGTCACATAAACCTCCACCGACTGGTCTTAATGTGGCGCGGAACATGCCGGTATAAGAGAATTCCGAAGAAGGCTGAACGTCCACAATTGAATGGTCATTGCCAGAAATGAAGTGACAGCCGGAGCAGACTGGGAAACTTCAGCTTCCATTAGACAATGAAGATGTGAGAATCTGGTACGTCCACAATTCACGGTTTCCTTAGATCCATGAAATTCCGTGTGGAATTTTAGTCAGAAAATGAAAACTCCGGAGCCTCTGTTCAGCAGGCCCGGGTGTAGCTCCCAGAGGCACACTTGTGCTCCTCTAGAATTTGGATAAAAATCGTTTTCACTGGAATAAAAAACCTTGATCAAGCCAGGTGGGTCTTGACAAACGAAATTGCTGCGTGTGCCCGGTATACTGACAAGCGCCCACCTGTGCTAGTCCATGGCGTATTCAGCACGGGAATCTGCATCGATTGAGCCAAGACAAAGGAAAGTTCAGGGAGGCAGCACCCGTGTAGAAAAGCACTTGTACTTCAAAGATGAGGCCAATGAGGTGAAAGGACAAACCCATGGCAAATAGTTTCCATCATCGGCAGAATTTCACGGAGCAAAATTGCTAGTAGAGAAAAGGCACCACCAGAGGGAGGCACGCTCAACAAAACTACCTAGGGCATGATTCGGGTTGCCACCAGGCACTAGGCGTGTCAGGCCTCAGCATTGTAAGGAGAGTTCACTGAAGTCCCTGAGTGAAGTTTTCTCTGCTGTCCTACATCTACGTTCCTAAAATTTACTCTGCGGTTTCTGATGATCCTGGGTTATGAACGGCCACCATTCACCGTTCTCCTTACACTCGTGCGTCTCCATCGACCTTAAAAGAAAGGGAGGACACGCAACTGCTGGCAGGTAAATTCAGCAAACTTTGTCTCAACACAAAAGAGACAGCTCTGTGGTGACCCGTCTTCCACGGTAAAACATTTCCTAGCGAATAAGGAATCTCCCCATTGCAATGACAATATGAGAGAATTGCCACCGATGGATTTGCCGCTGTGCCTACAAACATCATCTTGAGGCCATACAGTAGTGAAGCACGGGAACCCAGGCGCTTCACCCTTTACCCTAGACCAGTGAAACACTGTCTCTAAACATGCCCACATGCCTGTATGTATGCCCGTTTAAAGTTAACACTAAACCGAAATCTTCTGTCCCACTATTTTGCAGCATTTTAAAGAAGTACACTGGGAAAGATTTTTCTGCAAGGAAGAAACTGCAGGCGGCGTGGCTGAAATGAGAATATCATGCTGCACGAGCTCTTTGCCCTCAGATGTAGAAGTGTCATCAGTGGGCATCATAGAGAAACGGGACTTTAATAAGTGATCATCAACCTCTGTCAATTCCCTTTGTTCTAGACGCCTGAAATAAAGAGGTGTCCTGAGTCACATAAACCTCCACCGACTGGTCTTAATGTGGCGCGGAACATGCCGGTATAAGAGAATTCCGAAGAAGGCTGAACGTCCACAATTGAATGGTCATTGCCAGAAATGAAGTGACAGCCGGATCAGACTTGGAAACTTCAGCTTCCATTAGACAATGAAGATGTGAGAATCTGGTACGTCCACAATTCACGGTTTCCTTAGATCCATGAAATTCCGTATGGAATTTTAGTCAGAAAATGAAAACTCCGGAGCCTCTGTCAAGCAGGCCCGGGTGTAGCTCCCAGAGGCACACTTGTGCTCCTCTAGAATTTGGATAAAAATCGTTTTCAAGGGAATAAAGAACCTTGATCAAGCCAGGTGGGTCTTGACAAACGAAATTGCTGTGTGTGCCCGGTATACTGACAAGCACCCACCTGTGCTAGTCCATGGCGTATTCAGCACGGGAATCTGCATCTATTGAGCCAAGACAAAGGAAAGCTCAGGGACTCAGCACCTGTGTAGAAAAGCACTTGTACTTCAAAGATGAGGCCAATGAGGTGAAAGGACAAACCCATGGCAAATAGTTTTCATCATCGGCAGAATTTCAATGAGCAATATTGCTGGGAGAAAAAAGGCACCACCTGAGGGAGGCACGCTCAACAAAACGACCTAGGGCTGGAGCCGGATTGCCCCCAGGCACTAGGCGTGTCAGGCCTCAGCATTGTATGGAGGGTTCACTGAAGTCCCTGAGTGAAGTTTTCTCCGCTGTCCTACGTCTACGTTCCTAAAATTTACTCTGCAGTTTCTGATGATCCTGGGTTATGAACGGCCACCATTCACCGTTGTCCTTACACTCGTGCGTCTCCATCGACCTTAAAAGAAAGGGAGGACACGCAACTGCTGGCAGGTAAATTCAGCACACTTTGTCTCAACACAAAAGAGACAGCTCTGTGGTGACCCGTCTTCCACGGTAAAACATTTCCTAGCGAATAAGGAATCTTCACATTGCAATGACAATATGAGAGAATTGCCACCGATGGATTTGCCGCTGTGCCTACAAACATCATCTTGAGGCCATACAGTAGTGAAGCACGGGAACCCAGGCGCTTCACCCTTTACCCTAGACCAGAGAAACACTGTCTCTAAACATGCCCACATGCCTGTATCTATGCCCGTTTAAAGTTAAACATAAACCGAAATCTTCTGTCCCACTATTTTACAGCATTTTAAAGAAGTACACTGGGAAAGATTTTTCTGCAAGGAAGAAACTGCAGGCGGCGTGGCTGAAATGAGAATATCACGCTGCACGAGCTCTTTGCCCTCAGATGTAGAAGTGTCATCAGTGGGCATCATAGAGAAACGGGACTTTAATAAGTGATCATCAACCTCTGTCAATTCCCTTTGTTCTAGACGCCTGAAATAAAGAGGTGTCCTGAGTCACATAAACCTCCACTGACTGGTCTTAATGTGGCGCGGAACATGCCGGTATAAGAGAATTCCGAAGAAGGCTGAACGTCCACAATTGAATGGTCATTGCCAGAAATGAAGTGGCACCCGGATCAGACTGGGAAACTTAAGTTTCCATTAGACAATGTAGATGTGAGAATCTGGTACGTCCACAATTCACGGTTTCCTTAGATCCATGAAATTCCGTGTGGAATTTTAGTCAGAAAATGAAAACTCCGGAGCCTCTGTTCAGCAGGCCCGGGTGTAGCTCCCAGAGGCACACTTGTGCTCCTCTAGATTTGGATAAAAATCGTTTTCAAGGGAATAAAGAACCTTGATCAAGCCAGGTGGGTCTTGACAAACGAAATTGCTGCGTGTGCCCGGTATACTGACAAGCACCCACCTGTGCTAGTCCATGGCGTATTCAGCACGGGAATCTGCATCGATTGAGCCAAGACAAAGGAAAGCTCAGGGACTCAGCACCTGTGTAGAAAAGCACTTGTACTTCAAAGATGAGGACAATGAGGTGAAAGGACAAACACATGGCAAATAGTTTTCATCATCGGCAGAATTTCACGGAGCAATATTGCTGGGAGAGATAAGGCACCACCTGAGGGAGGCACGCTCAACAAAACTACAAAGGGCAGGAGCCGGGTTGCCCCCAGGCACTAGGCGTGTCAGGCCTCAGCATTGTAAGGAGGGTTCACTGAAGTCTCTGAGTGAAGTTTTCTCCGCTGTCCTACGTCTACGTTCCTAAAATTTACTCTGCGGTTTCTGATGATCCTGGGTTATGAACGGCCACCATTCACCGTTGTCCTTACACTCGTGCGTCTCCATCGACCTTAAAAGAAAGGGAGGACACGCAACTGCTGGCAGGTAAACTCAGCACACTTTGTCTCAACACAAAAGGGACAGCTCTGTGGTGACCCGTCTTCCACGGTAAAACATTTCCTAGCGAATAAGGAATCTTCCCATCGCAATGACAATATGAGAGAATTGCCACCAATGGATTTGCCGCTGTGCCTACAAACATCATCTTGAGGCCATACAGTAGTGAAGCACGGGAACCCAGGCGCTTCACCCTTTACCCTAGACCAGTGAAACACTGTCTCAAAACATGCCCACATGCCTGTATGTATGCCCGTTTAAAGTTAACACTAAACCGAAATCTTCTGTCCCACTATTTTGCAGCATTTTAAAGAAGTACACTGGGAAAGATTTTTCTGCAAGGAAGAAACTGCAGGCGGCGTGGCTGAAATGAGAATATCATGCTGCACGAGCTCTTTGCCCTCAGATGTAGAAGTGTCATCAGTGGGCATCATAGAGAAATGGGACTTTAATAAGTTATCATCAACCTCTGTCAATTCCCTTTGTTCTAGACGCCTGAAATAAAGAGGTGTCCTGAGTCACATAAACCTCCACCGACTGGTCTTAATGTGGCGCGGGAACATGCCGGTATAAGAGAATTCCGAAGAAGGCTGAACGTCCACAATTGAATGGTCATTGCCAGAAATGAAGTGGCAGCCGGATCAGACTGGGAAACTTCAGCTTCCATTAGACAATGAAGATGTGAGAATCTGGTACGTCCACAATTCATGGTTTCCTTAGATCCATGAAATTCCGTGTGGAATTTTAGTCAGAAAATGAAAACTCCGGAGCCTCTGTTCAGCAGGCCCTGGTGTAGCTCCCATAGGCACACATGTGCTCCTCTAGAATTTGGATAAAAATCGTTTTCACTGGAATAAAGAACCTTGATCAAGCCAGGTGGGTCTTGACAAACGAAATTGCTGCGTGTGCCCGGTATACTGACAAGCACCCACCTGTGCTAGTCCATGGCGTATTCAGCACAGGAATCTGCATCGATTGAGCCAAGACAAAGGAAAGCTCAGAGAGGCAGCACCTGTGTGGAAAAGCATTTGTACTTCAAAGATGAGGCCAATGAGGTGAAAGGACAAACCCATGGCAAATAGTTTTCATCATCAGCAGAATTTCACGGAGCAATATTGCTGGGAGAGATAAGGCACAACCTGAAGGAGGCACGCTCAACAAAACTACCTAGGACAGGAGCCGGGTTGCCCCCAGGTACTAGGCGTGTCAGGCCTCAACATTGTAAGGAGGGTTCACTGAAGTCCCTGAGTGAAGTTTTCTCCGCTGTCCTACGTCTACGTTCCTAAAATTTACTCTGCGGTTTCTGATGATCCTGGGTTATGAACGGCCACCATTCACCGTTCTCCTTACACTCGTGCGTCTCCATCGACCTTAAAAGAAAGGGAGGACAGGCAACTGCTGGCAGGTAAATTCAGCACACTTTGTCTCAACAAAAAAGAGACAGCTCTGTGGTGACCCGTCTTCCACAGTAAAACATTTCCTAGTGAATAAGGAATCTTCCCATCGCAATGACAATATGAGAGAATTGCCACCGATGGATTTGCCGCTGTGCCTACAAACATCTTCTTGAGGCCATACAGTAGTGAAGCACGGGAACACAGGCGCTTCACCCTTTACCCTAGACCAGTGAAACACTGTCTCTAAACATGCCCATATACCTGTATCTATGCCCGTTTAAAGTTAAACATAAACCGAAATCTTCTGTCCCACTATTTTGCAGCATTTTAAAGAAGTACACTGGGAAAGATTTTTCTGCAAGGAAGAAACTGCAGGCGGCTTGGCTGAAATGAGAATATCATGCTGCACGAGCTCTTTGCCCTCAGATGTAGAAGTGTCATCAGTGAGCATCATAGAGAAACGGGACTTTAATAAGTGATCATCAACCTCTGTCAATTCCCTTTGTTCTAGACGCCTGACATAAAGAGCTGTCCTGAGTCACATAAACCTCCACCGACTGGTCTTAATGTGGCGCGGGAACATGCCGGTATAAGAGAATTCCGAAGAAGGCTGAACGTCCACAATTGAATGGTCATTGCCAGAAATGAAGTGGCAGCCGGATCAGACTGGGAAACTTCAGCTTCCATTAGACAATGAAGATGTGAGAATCTGGTACGTCCACAATTCACGGATTCCTTAGATCCATGAAATTCCGTGTGGAATTTTAGTCAGAAAATGAAAACTCCGGAGCCTCCTGTTCAGCAGGCCCAGGTGTAGGTCCCATAGGCACACTTGTGCTCCTCTAGAATTTGGATAAAAATCGTTTTCACTGGAATAAAGAACCTTGATCAAGCCAGGTGGGTCTTGACAAACGAAATTGCTTCGTGTGCCCGGTATACTGACAAGCACCCACCTGTGCTAGTCCATGGCGTATTCAGCACAGGAATCTGCATCGATTGAGCCAAGACAAAGGAAAGTTCAGGGAGGCAGCACCCGTGTAGAAAAGCACTTGTACTTCAAAGATGAGGCCAATGAGGTGAAAGGGCAAACCCATGGCAAATAGTTTTCATCATCGGCAGAATTTCACGGAGCAAAATTGCTAGTAGAGAAAAGGCACCACCAGAGGGAGGCACGCTCAACAAAACTACCTAGGGCATGATTCGGGTTGCCACCAGGCACTAGGCGTGTCAGGCCTCAGCATTGTAAGGAGAGTTCACTGAAGTCCCTGAGTGAAGTTTTCTCCGCTGTCCTACATCTACGTTCCTAAAATTTACTCTGCGGTTTCTGATGATCCAGGGTTATGAACGGCCACCATTCACCGTTCTCCTTACACTCGTGCGTCTCCATCGACCTTAAAAGAAAGGGAGGAGACGCAACTGCTGGCAGGTAAATTCAGCAAACTTTGTCTCAACACAAAAGAGACAGCTCTGTGGTGACCCGTCTTCCACGGTAAAACATTTCCTAGCGAATAAGGAATCTCCCCATTGCAATGACAATATGAGAGAATTGCCACCGATGGATTTGCCGCTGTGCCTACAAACATCATCTTGAGGCCATACAGTAGTGAAGCTCGGGAACACAGGCGCTTCACCCTTTACCCTAGACCAGTGAAACACTGTCTCTAAACATGCCCACATGCCTGTATGTATGCCCGTTTAAAGTTAACACTAAACCGAAATCTTCTGTCCCACTATTTTGCAGCATTTTAAAGAAGTACACTGGGAAAGATTTTTCTGCAAGGAAGAAACTGCAGGCGGCGTGGCTGAAATGAGAATATCATGCTGCACGAGCTCTTTGCCCTCAGATGTAGAAGTGTCATCAGTGGGCATCATAGAGAAACGGGACTTTAATAAGTGATCATCAACCTCTGTCAATTCCCTTTGTTCTAGACGCCTGACATAAAGAGGTGTCCTGAGTCACATAAACCTCCACCGACTGGTCTTAATGTGGCGCGGGAACATGCCGGTATAAGAGAATTCCGAAGAAGGCTGAACGTCCACAATTGAATGGTCATTGCCAGAAATGAAGTGGCAGCCGGATCAGACTGGGAAACTTCAGCTTCCATTAGACAATGAAGATGTGAGAATCTGGTACGTCCACAATTCATGGTTTCCTTAGATCCATGAAATTCCGTGTGGAATTTTAGTCAGAAAATGAAAACTCCGGAGCCTCTGTTCAGCAGGCCCGGGTGTAGCTCCCAGAGGCACACTTGTGCTCCTCTAGAATTTGGATAAAAATCGTTTTCACTGGAATAAAGAACCTTGATCAAGCCAGGTGGGTCTTGACAAACGAAATTGCTGCGTGTGCCCGGTATACTGACAAGCACCCACCTGTGCTAGTCCATGGCGTATTCAGCACAGGAATCTGCATCGATTGAGCCAAGACAAAGGAAAGCTTAGAGAGGCAGCACCTGTGTGGAAAAGCATTTGTACTTCAAAGATGAGGCCAATGAGGTGAAAGGACAAACCCATGGCAAATAGTTTTCATCATCAGCAGAATTTCACGGAGCAATATTGCTGGGAGAGATAAGGCACAACCTGAAGGAGGCACGCTCAACAAAACTACCTAGGACAGGAGCCGGGTTGCCCCCAGGTACTAGGCGTGTCAGGCCTCAGCATTGTAAGGAGGGTTCACTGAAGTCCCTGAGTGAAGTTTTCTCCGCTGTCCTACGTCTACGTTCCTAAAATTTACTCTGCGGTTTCTGATGATCCTGGGTTATGAACGGCCACCATTCACCGTTCTCCTTACACTCGTGCGTCTCCATCGACCTTAAAAGAAAGGGAGGACAGGCAACTGCTGGCAGGTAAATTCAGCACACTTTTTCTCAACACAAAAGAGACAGCTCTGTGGTGACCCGTCTTCCACGGTAAAACATTTCCTAGCGAATAAGGAATCTCCCCATTGCAATGACAATATGAGAGAATTGCCACCGATGGATTTGCCGCTGTGCCTACAAACATCATCTTGAGGCCATACAGTAGTGAAGCACGGGAACCCAGGCGCTTCACCCTTTACCCTAGACCAGTGAAACACTGTCTCTAAACATGCCCACATGCCTGTATGTAAGCCCGTTTAAAGTTAACACTAAACCGAAATCTTCTGTCCCACTATTTTGCAGCATTTTAAAGAAGTACACTGGGAAAGATTTTTCTGCAAGGAAGAAACTGCAGGCGGCGTGGCGGAAATGAGAATATCATGCTGCACGAGCTCTTTGACCTCAGATGTAGAAGTGTCATCAGTGGGCATCATAGAGAAACGGGACTTTAATAAGTGATCATCAACCTCTGTCAATTCCCTTTGTTCTAGACGCCTGAAATAAAGAGGTGTCCTGAGTCACATAAACCTCCACCGACTGGTCTTAATGTTGCGCGGAACATGCCGGTATAAGAGAATTCCGAAGAAGGTTGAACGTCCACAATTGAATGGTCATTGCCAGAAATGAAGTGGCAGCCGGATCAGACTGGGAAACCAGCTTCCATTAGACAATGAAGATGTGAGAATCTGGTACGTCCACAATTCACGGTTTCATTAGATCCATGAAATTCCGTATGGAAATTTAGTCAGAAAATGAAAACTCCGGAGCCTCTGTTCAGCAGGCCCGGGTGTAGCTCCCAGAGGCACACTTGTGCTCCTCTAGAATTTGGATAAAAATCGTTTTCAAGGGAATAAAGAACCTTGATCAAGCCAGGTGGGTCTTGACAAACGAAATTGCTGTGTGTGCCCGGTATACTGACAAGCACCCACCTGTGCTAGTCCATGGCATATTCAGCACGGGAATCTGCATCTATTGAGCCAAGACAAAGGAAAGCTCAGGGACTCAGCACCTGTGTAGAAAAGCACTTGTACTTCAAAGATGAGGCCAATGAGGTGAAAGGACAAACCCATGGCAAATAGTTTTCATATCGGCAGAATTTCACGGAGCAATATTGCTGGGAGAGATAAGGCACCACCAGAGGGAGGCACGCTCAACAAAACTACCTAGGGCAGGAGCCGTGTTGCACAAGGCACTAGGCGTGTCAGGCCTCAGCATTGTAAGGAGGGTTCACTGAAGTCCCTGAGTGAAGTATTCTCCGCTGTCCTACGTCTACGTTCCTAAAATTTACCCTGCGGTTTCGGATGATCCTGGGTTATGAACGGCCACCATTCACCGTTCTCCTTACACTCGTGCGTCTCCATCGACCTTAAAAGAAAGGGAGGACATGCAATTGCTGGCAGATAAATTCAGCACACTTTGTCTCAACAAAAAAGAGACAGCACTGTGGTGACCCGTCTTCCACGGTAAAACATTTCCTAGCGAATAAGGAATCTTCCCATCGCAATGACAATATGAGAGAATTGCCACCAATGGATTTGCCGCTGTGCCTACAAACATCATCTTGAGGCCATACAGTAGTGAAGCACGGGAATCCAGGCGCTTCACCCTTTACCCTAGACCACTGAAACACTGTCTCTAAACATGCCCACATGCCTGTATCTATGCCCGTTTAAAGTTAATCATAAACCGAAATCTTCTGTCCCACTATTTTGCAGCATTTTAAAGAAGTACACTGGGAAAGATTTTTCTGCAAGGAAGAAACTGCAAGCGGCGTGGCTGAAATGAGAATATCATGCTGCACGAGCTCTTTGCCCTCAGATGTAGAAGTGTCATCAGTGGGCATCATAGACAAACGGGATTTTAATAAGTGATCATCAACCTCTGTCAATTCCCTTTGTTCTAGACGCCTGAAATAAAGAGGTGTCCTGAGTCACATAAACCTCCACCGACTGGTCTTAATGTGGCGCGGAACATGCCGGTATAAGAGAATTCCGAAGAAGGCTGAACGTCCACAATTGAATGGTCATTGCCAGAAATGAAGTGACAGCCGGAGCAGACTGGGAAACTTCAGCTTCCATTAGACAATGAAGATGTGAGAATCTGGTACGTCCACAATTCACGGTTTCCTTAGATCCATGAAATTCCGTGTGGAATTTTAGTCAGAAAATGAAAACTCCGGAGCCTCTGTTCAGCAGGCCCGGGTGTAGCTCCCAGAGGCACACTTGTGCTCCTCTAGAATTTGGATAAAAATCGTTTTCACTGGAATAAAAAACCTTGATCAAGCCAGGTGGGTCTTGACAAACGAAATTGCTGCGTGTGCCCGGTATACTGACAAGCGCCCACCTGTGCTAGTCCATGGCGTATTCAGCACGGGAATCTGCATCGATTGAGCCAAGACAAAGGAAAGTTCAGGGAGGCAGCACCCGTGTAGAAAAGCACTTGTACTTCAAAGATGAGGCCAATGAGGTGAAAGGACAAACCCATGGCAAATAGTTTCCATCATCGGCAGAATTTCACGGAGCAAAATTGCTAGTAGAGAAAAGGCACCACCAGAGGGAGGCACGCTCAACAAAACTACCTAGGGCATGATTCGGGTTGCCACCAGGCACTAGGCGTGTCAGGCCTCAGCATTGTAAGGAGAGTTCACTGAAGTCCCTGAGTGAAGTTTTCTCTGCTGTCCTACATCTACGTTCCTAAAATTTACTCTGCGGTTTCTGATGATCCTGGGTTATGAACGGCCACCATTCACCGTTCTCCTTACACTCGTGCGTCTCCATCGACCTTAAAAGAAAGGGAGGACACGCAACTGCTGGCAGGTAAATTCAGCAAACTTTGTCTCAACACAAAAGAGACAGCTCTGTGGTGACCCGTCTTCCACGGTAAAACATTTCCTAGCGAATAAGGAATCTCCCCATTGCAATGACAATATGAGAGAATTGCCACCGATGGATTTGCCGCTGTGCCTACAAACATCATCTTGAGGCCATACAGTAGTGAAGCACGGGAACCCAGGCGCTTCACCCTTTACCCTAGACCAGTGAAACACTGTCTCTAAACATGCCCACATGCCTGTATGTATGCCCGTTTAAAGTTAACACTAAACCGAAATCTTCTGTCCCACTATTTTGCAGCATTTTAAAGAAGTACACTGGGAAAGATTTTTCTGCAAGGAAGAAACTGCAGGCGGCGTGGCTGAAATGAGAATATCATGCTGCACGAGCTCTTTGCCCTCAGATGTAGAAGTGTCATCAGTGGGCATCATAGAGAAACGGGACTTTAATAAGTGATCATCAACCTCTGTCAATTCCCTTTGTTCTAGACGCCTGAAATAAAGAGGTGTCCTGAGTCACATAAACCTCCACCGACTGGTCTTAATGTGGCGCGGAACATGCCGGTATAAGAGAATTCCGAAGAAGGCTGAACGTCCACAATTGAATGGTCATTGCCAGAAATGAAGTGACAGCCGGATCAGACTTGGAAACTTCAGCTTCCATTAGACAATGAAGATGTGAGAATCTGGTACGTCCACAATTCACGGTTTCCTTAGATCCATGAAATTCCGTGTGGAATTTTAGTCAGAAAATGAAAACTCCGGAGCCTCTGTTCAGCAGGCCCGGGTGTAGCTCCCAGAGGCACACTTGTGCTCCTCTAGAATTTGGATAAAAATCGTTTTCAAGGGAATAAAGAACCTTGATCAAGCCAGGTGGGTCTTGACAAACGAAATTGCTGTGTGTGCCCGGTATACTGACAAGCACCCACCTGTGCTAGTCCATGGCGTATTCAGCACAGGAATCTGCATCGATTGAGCCAAGACAAAGGAAAGCTCAGGGAGGCAGCACCCTTGATGAAAAGCATTTGTACTTCAAAGATGAGGCCAATGAGGTGAAAGGACAAACCCATGGCAAATAGTTTTCATCATCGGCAGAATTTCACGGAGCAATATTGCTGGGAGAGAAAAGGCACCACCAGAGGGAGGCACGCTCAACAAAACTACCTAGGGCAGGAGCCGTGTTGCACAAGGCACTAGGCGTGTCAGGCCTCAGCATTGTAAGGAGGGTTCACTGAAGTACCTGACTGAAGTATTCTCCGCTGTCCTACGTCTACGTTCCTAAAATTTACCCTGCGGTTTCTGATGATCCTGGGTTATGAACGGCCACCATTCACCGTTCTCCTTACACTCGTTCGTCTCCATCGACCTTAAAAGAAAGGGAGGACACGCAATTGCTGGCAGATAAATTCAGCACACTTTGTCTCAACAAAAAAGAGACAGCTCTGTGGTGACCCGTCTTCCACGGTAAAACATTTCCTAGCGAATAAGGAATCTCCACATCGCAATGACAATATGAGAAAATTGCCACCAATGGATTTGCCGCTGTGCCTACAAACATCATCTTGAGGCCATACAGTAGTGAAGCACTGGAACCCAGGCGCTTCACCCTTTACCCTAGACCAGTGAAACACTGTCTCTAAACATGCCCACATGCCTGTATGTATGCCCGTTTAAAGTTAACACTAAACCGAAATCTTCTGTCCCACTATTTTACAGCATTTTAAAGAAGTACACTGGGAAAGATTTTTCTGCAAGGAAGAAACTGCAGGCGGCGTGGCTGAAATGAGAATATCATGCTGCACGAGCTCTTTGCCCTCAGATGTAGACGTGTCATCAGTGGGCATCATAGAGAAACGGGACTTTAATAAGTGATGATCAACCTCTGTCAATTCCCTTTGTTCTAGACACCTGAAATAAAGAGGTGTCCTAAGTCACATAAACCTCCACCGACTGGTCTTAATGTGGCGCGGAACATGCCGGTATAAGAGAATTCCGAAGAAGGCTGAACGTCCACAATTGAATGGTCATTGCCAGAAATGAAGTGACAGCCGGATCAGACTGGGAAACTTCAGCTTCCATTAGACAATGAAGATGTGAGAATCTGGTACGTCCACAATTCACGGTTTCCTTAGATCCATGAAATTCCGTGTGGAATTTTAGTCAGAAAATGAAAACTCCGGAGCCTCTGTTCAGCAGGCCCGGGTGTAGCTCCCAGAGGCACACTTTTGCTCCTCTAGAATTTGGATAAAAATCGTTTTCAAGGGAATAAAGAACCTTGATCAAGCCAGGTGTGTCTTGACAAACGAAAATGCTGCGTGTGCCCGGTATACTGACAAGCACCCACCTGTGCTAGTCCATGGCGTATTCAGCACGGGAATCTGCATCGATTGAGCCAAGAAAAAGGAAAGCTCAGGGACTCAGCACCTGTGTAGAAAAGCACTTGTACTTCAAAGATGAGGACAATGAGGTGAAAGGACAAACCCATGGCAAATAGTTTTCATCATCGGCAGAATTTCAGGGAGCAATATTGCTGGGAGAGATAAGGCACCACCTGAGGGAGGCACGCTCAACAAAACTACAAAGGGCAGGAGCCGGGTTGCCCCCAGGCACTAGGCGTGTCAGGCCACAGCATTGTAAGGAGGGTTCACTGAAATCTCTCAGTGAAGTTTTCTCCGCTGTCCTACGTCTACGCTCCTAAAATTTACTCTGCGGTTTCTGATGATCCTGGGTTATGAACGGCCACCATTCACCGTTGTCCTTACACTCGTGCGTCTCCATTGACCTTAAATGAAAGGGAGGACACGCAACTGCTGGCAGGTAAACTCAGCACACTTTGTCTCAACACAAAAGGGACAGCTCTGTGGTGACCCGTCTTCCACGGTAAAACATTTCCTAGCGAATAAGGAATCTTCACATTGCAATGACAATATGAGAGAATTGCCACCGATGGATTTGCCGCTGTGCCTACAAACATCATCTTGAGGCCATACAGTAGTGAAGCACGGGAACCCAGGCGCTTCACCCTTTACCCTAGACCAGTGAAACACTGTCTCTAAACATGCCCACATGCCTGTATCTATGCCCGTTTAAAGTTAAACATAAACCGAAATCTTCTGTCCCACTATTGTGCAACATTTTAAAGAAGTACACTGGGAAAGATTTTTCTGCAAGGAAGAAACTGCAAGCGGCGTGGCTGAAATGAGAATATCATGCTGCACGAGCTCTTTGCCCTGAGATGTAGAAGTGTCATCAGTGGGCATCATAGAGAAACGGGATTTTAATAAGTGATCATCAACCTCTGTCAATTCCCTTTGTTCTAGACGCCTGAAATAAAGAGGTGTCCTGAGTCACATAAACCTCCACCGACTGGTCTTAATGTGGCGCGGAACATGCCGGTATAAGAGAATTCCGAAGAAGGCTGAACGTCCACAATTGAATGGTCATTGCCAGAAATGAAGTGACAGCCGGATCAGACTGGGAAACTTCAGCTTCCATTAGACAATGAAGATGTGAGAATCTGGTACGTCCACAATTCACGGTTTCCTTAGATCCATGAAATTCCGTGTGGAATTTTAGTCAGAAAATGAAAACTCCGGAGCCTCTGTTCAGCAGGCCCGGGTGTAGCTCCCAGAGGCACACTTGTGCTCCTCTAGAATTTGGATAAAAATCGTTTTCACTGGAATAAAGAACCTTGATCAAGGCAGGTGGGTCTTGACAAACGAAATTGCTGCGTGTGCCCGGTATACTGACAAGCACCCACCTGTGCTAGTCCATGGCGTATTCAGCACGGGAATCTGCATCGATTGTGCCAAGACAAAGGAAAGTTCAGGGAGGCAGCACCCGTGTAGAAAAGCACTTGTACTTCAAAGATGAGGCCAATGAGGTGAAAGGACAAACCCATGGCAAATAGTTTTCATCATCGGCAGAATTTCACGGAGCAAAATTGCTAGTAGAGAAAAGGCACCACCAGAGGGAGGCACGCTCAACAAAACTACCTAGGGCATGATTCGGGTTGCCACCAGGCACTAGGCGTGTCAGGCCTCAGCATTGTAAGGAGAGTTCACTGAAGTCCCTGAGTGAAGTTTTCTCCGCTGTCCTACATCTACGTTCCTAAAATTTACTCTGCGGTTTCTGATGATCCTGGGTTATGAACGGCCACCATTCACCGTTCTCCTTACACTCGTGCGTCTCCATCGACCTTAAAAGAAAGGGAGGACACGCAACTGCTGGCAGGTAAATTCAGCAAACTTTGTCTCAACACAAAAGAGACAGCTCTGTGGTGACCCGTCTTCCACGGTAAAACATTTCCTAGCGAATAAGGAATCTTCCCATTGCAATGACAATATGAGAGAATTGCCACCGATGGATTTGCCGCTGTGCCTACAAACATCATCTTGAGGCCATACAGTAGTGAAGCACGGGAACCCAGGCGCTTCACCCTTTACCCTAGACCAGTGAAACACTGTCTCTAAACATGCCCACATGCCTGTATGTATGCCCGTTTAAAGTTAACACTAAACCGAAATCTTCTGTCCCACTATTTTGCAGCATTTTAAAGAAGTACACTGGGAAAGATTTTTCTGCAAGGAAGAAACTGCAGGCGGCGTGGCTGAAATGAGAATATCATG
Organism: Tenrec ecaudatus; assembly: GCF_050624435.1. Taxonomy (NCBI): domain Eukaryota; kingdom Metazoa; phylum Chordata; class Mammalia; order Afrosoricida; family Tenrecidae; genus Tenrec; species Tenrec ecaudatus. The sequence continues at coordinate 521,705 of NW_027457617.1, forward strand.
CTGCACGAGCTCTTTGCCCTCAGATGTAGAAGTGTCATCAGTGGGCATCATAGAGAAACGGGACTTTAATAAGTGATCATCAACCTCTGTCAATTCCCTTTGTTCTAGACGCCTGAAATAAAGAGGTGTCCTGAGTCACATAAACCTCCACCGACTGGTCTTAATGTGGCGCGGAACATGCCGGTATAAGAGAATTCCGAAGAAGGCTGAACGTCCACAATTGAATGGTCATTGCCAGAAATGAAGTGGCAGCCGGATCAGACTGGGAAACTTCAGCTTCCATTAGACAATGAAGATGTGAGAATCTGGTACGTCCACAATTCACGGTTTCCTTAGATCCATGAAATTCCTTGTGGAATTTTAGTCAGAAAATGAAAACTCCGGAGTCTCTGTTCAGCAGGCCCGGGTGTAGCTCCCAGAGGCACACTTGTGCTCCTCTAGAATTTGGATAAAAATCGTTTTCAAGGGAATAAAGAACCTTGATCAAGCCAGGTGGGTCTTGACAAAAGAAATTGCTGTGTGTGCCCGGTATACTGACAAGCACCCACCTGTGCTAGTCCATGGCGTATTCAGCACAGGAATCTGCATCGATTGAGCCAAGACAAAGGAAAGCTCAGGGAGGCAGCACCCTTGAGGAAAAGCATTTGTACTTCAAAGATGAGGCCAATGAGGTGAAAGGACAAACCCATGGCAAATAGTTTTCATCATCGGCAGAATTTCACGGAGCAATATTGCTGGGAGAGAAAAGGCACCACCAGAGGGAGGCACGCTCAACAAAACTACCTAGGGCAGGAGCCGTGTTGCACAAGGCACTAGGCGTGTCAGGCCTCAGCATTGTAAGGAGGGTTCACTGAAGTACCTGACTGAAGTATTCTCCGCTGTCCTACGTCTACGTTCCTAAAATTTACCCTGCGGTTTCTGATGATCCTGGGTTATGAACGGCCACCATTCACCGTTCTCCTTACACTCGTGCGTCTCCATCGACCTTAAAAGAAAGGGAGGACACGCAATTGCTGGCAGATAAATTCAGCACACTTTGTCTCAACAAAAAAGAGACAGCTCTGTGGTGACCCGTCTTCCACGGTAAAACATTTCCTAGCGAATAAGGAATCTCCACATCGCAATGACAATATGAGAAAATTGCCACCAATGGATTTGCCGCTGTGCCTACAAACATCATCTTGAGGCCATACAGTAGTGAAGCACGGGAACCCAGGCGCTTCACCCTTTACCCTAGACCAGTGAAACACTGTCTCTAAACATGCCCACATGCCTGTATCTATGCCCGTTTAAAGTTACACATAAACCGAAATCTTCTGTCCCACTATTTTACAGCATTTTAAAGAAGTACACTGGGAAAGATTTTTCTGCAAGGAAGAAACTGCAGGCGGCGTGGCTGAAATGAGAATATCATGCTGCACGAGCTCTTTGCCCTCAGATGTAGAAGTGTCATCAGTGGGCATCATAGAGAAACGGGACTTTAATAAGTGATCATCAACCTCTGTCAATTCCCTTTGTTCTAGACGCCTGACATAAAGAGGTGTCCTCAGTCACATAAACCTCCACCGACTGGTCTTAATGTGGCGCGGAACATGCCGGTATAAGAGAATTCCGAAGAAGGCTGAACGTCCACAATTGAATGGTCATTGCCAGAAATGAAGTGACAGCCGGATCAGACTGGGAAACTTCAGCTTCCATTAGACAATGAAGATGTGAGAATCTGGTACGTCCACAATTCACGGTTTCCTTAGATCCATGAAATTCCGTGTGGAATTTTAGTCAGAAAATGAAAACTCCGGAGCCTCTGTTCAGCAGGCCCGGGTGTAGCTCCCAGAGGAACACTTGTGCTCCTCTAGAATTTGGATAAAAATCGTTTTCACTGGAATAAAGAACCTTGATCAAGCCAGGTGGGTCTTGACAAACGAAAATGCTGCGTGTGCCCGGTATACTGACAAGCACCCACCTGTGCTAGTCCATGGCGTATTCAGCACGGGAATCTGCATCGATTGAGCCAAGACAAAGGAAAGCTCAGGGACTCAGCACCTGTGTAGAAAAGCACTTGTACTTCAAAGATGAGGACAATGAGGTGAAAGGACAAACCCATGGCAAATAGTTTTCATCATCGGCAGAATTTCAGGGAGCAATATTGCTGGGAGAGATAAGGCACCACCTGAGGGAGGCACGCTCAACAAAACTACCTAGGGCAGGAGCCGGGTTGCCACCAGGCACTAGGCGTGTCAGGCCACAGCATTGTAAGGAGGGTTCACTGAAGTCTCTCAGTGAAGTTTTCTCCGCTGTCCTACGTCTACGCTCCTAAAATTTACTCTGCGGTTTCTGATGATCCTGGGTTATGAACGGCCACCATTCACCATTGTCCTTACACTCGTGCGTCTCCATCGACCTTAAAAGAAAGGGAGGACACGCAACTGCTGGCAGGTAAACTCAGCACACTTTGTCTCAACACAAAAGGGACAGCTCTGTGGTGACACGTCTTCCACGGTAAAACATTTCCTAGCGAATAAGGAATCTTCACATTGCAATGACAATATGAGAGAATTGCCACCGATGGATTTGCCGCTGTGCCTACAAACATCATATTGAGGCCATACAGTAGTGAAGCACGGGAACCCAGGCGCTTCACCCTTTACCCTAGACCAGTGAAACACTGTCTCTAAACATGCCCACATGCCTGTATCTATGCCCGTTTAAAGTTAAACATAAACCGAAATCTTCTGTCCCACTATTTTGCAGCATTTTAAAGAAGTACACTGGGAAAGATTTTTCTGCAAGGAAGAAACTGCAGGCGGCGTGGCTGAAATGAGAATATCATGCTGCATGAGCTCTTTGCCCTCAGATGTAGAAGTGTCATCAGTGGGCATCATAGAGAAACGGGACTTTAATAAGTGATCATCAACCTCTGTCAATTCCCTTTGTTCTAGACGCCTGAAATAAAGAGGTGTCCTGAGTCACATAAACCTCCACCGACTGGTCTTAATGTGGCGCGGGAACATGCCGGTATAAGAGAATTCCGAAGAAGGCTGAACGTCCACAATTGAATGGTCATTGCCAGAAATGAAGTGACAGCCGGATCAGACTGGGAAACTTCAGCTTCCATTAGACAATGAAGATGTGAGAATCTGGTACGTCCACAATTCACGGTTTCCTTAGATCCATGAAATTCCGTGTGGAATTTTAGTCAGAAAATGAAAACTCCGGAGCCTCTGTTCAGCAGGCCCGGGTGTAGCTCCCAGAGGCACACTTGTGCTCCTCTAGAATTTGGATAAAAATCGTTTTCACTGGAATAAAGAACCTTGATCAAGCCAGGTGGGTCTTGACAAACGAAATTGCTGCGTGTGCCCGGTATACTGACAAGCACCCACCTGTGCTAGTCCATGGCGTATTCAGCACAGGAATCTGCATCGATTGAGCCAAGACAAAGGAAAGTTCAGGGAGGCAGCACCCGTGTAGAAAAGCACTTGTACTTCAAAGATGAGGCCAATGAGGTGAAAGGACAAACTCATGGCAAATAGTTTTCATCATCGGAAGAATTTCACGGAGCAAAATTGCTAGTAGAGAAAAGGCACCACCAGAGGGAGGCACGCTCAACAAAACTACCTAGGGCATGATTCTGGTTGCCACCAGGCACTAGGCGTGTCAGGCCTCAGCATTGTAAGGAGAGTTCACTGAAGTCCCTGAGTGAAGTTTTCTCCGCTGTCCTACATCTGCGTTCCTAAAATTTACTCTGCGGTTTCTGATGATCCTGGGTTATGAACGGCCACCATTCACCGTTCTCCTTACACTCGTGCATCTCCATCGACCTTAAAAGAAAGGGAGGACACGCAACTGCTGGCAGGTAAATTCAGCAAACTTTGTCTCAACACAAAAGAGACAGCTCTGTGGTGACCCGTCTTCCACGATAAAACATTTCCTGGCGAATAAGGAATCTCCTCATTGCAATGACAATATGAGAGAATTGCCACCGATAGATTTGCTGCTGTGTCTACAAACATCATCTTGAGGCCATACAGTAGTGAAGCACGGGAACCCAGGCGCTTCACCCTTTACCCTAGACCAGTGAAACACTGTCTCTAAACATGCCCACATGCCTGTATGTATGCCCGTTTAAAGTTAACACTAAACCGAAATCTTCTGTCCCACTATTTTGCAGCATTTTAAAGAAGTACACTGGGAAAGATTTTTCTGCAAGGAAGAAACTGCAGGCGGCGTGGCTGAAATGAGAATATCATGCTGCACGAGCCTTTGCCCTCAGATGTAGAAGTGTCATCAGTGGGCATCATAGAGAAACGGGACTTTAATAAGTGATCATCAACCTCTGTCAATTCCCTTTGTTCTAGACGCCTGAAATAAAGAGGTGTCCGGAGTCACATAAACCTCCACCGACTGGTCTTAATGTGGCGCGGAACATGCCGGTATAAGAGAATTCCGAAGAAGGCTGAACGTCCACAATTGAATGGTCATTGCCAGAAATGAAGTGGCAGCCGGATCAGACTGGGAAACCAGCTTCCATTAGACAATGAAGATGTGAGAATCTGGTACGTCCACAATTCACGGTTTCCTTAGATCCATGAAATTCCGTATGGAATTTTAGTCAGAAAATGAAAACTCCGGAGCCTCTGTTCAGCAGGCCCGGGTGTAGCTCCCAGAGGCACACTTGTGCTCCTCTAGAATTTGGATAAAAATCGTTTTCAAGGGAATAAAGAACCTTGATCAAGCCAGGTGGGTCTTGACAAACGAAATTGCTGTGTGTGCCCGGTATACTGACAAGCACCCACCTGTGCTAGTCCATGGCGTATTCAGCACGGGAATCTGCATCTATTGAGCCAAGACAAAGGAAAGCTCAGGGACTCAGCACCTGTGTAGAAAAGCACTTGTACTTCAAAGATGAGGCCAATGAGGTGAAAGGACAAACCCATGGCAAATAGTTTTCATATCGGCAGAATTTCACGGAGCAATATTGCTGGGAGAGAAAAGGCACCACCAGAGGGAGGCACGCTCAACAAAACTACCTAGGGCAGGAGCCGTGTTGCACAAGGCACTAGGCGTGTCAGGCCTCAGCATTGTAAGGAGGGTTCACTGAAGTCCCTGACTGAAGTATTCTCCGCTGTCCTACGTCTACATTCCTAAAATTTACCCTGCGGTTTCTGATGATAATGGGTTATGAACGGCCACCATTCACCGTTCTCCTTACACTCGTGCGTCTCCATCGACCTTAAAAGAAAGGGAGGACACGCAATTGCTGGCAGATAAATTCAGCACACTTTGTCTCAACAAAAAATAGACAGCTCTGTGGTGACCCGTCTTCCACGGTAAAACATTTCCTAGCGAATAAGGAATCTTCCCATCGCAATGACAATATGAGAGAATTGCCACCAATGGATTTGCCGCTGTGCCTACAAACATCATCTTGAGGCCATACAGTAGTGAAGCACGGGAACCCAGGCGCTTCACCCTTTACCCTAGACCAGTGAAACACTGTCTCTAAACATGCCCACATGCCTGTATCTATGCCCGTTTAAAGTTAAACATAAACCGAAATCTTCTGTCCCACTATTTTGCAGCATTTTAAAGAAGTACACTGGGAAAGATTTTTCTGCAAGGAAGAAACTGCAGGCGGCGTGGCTGAAATGAGAATATCATGCTGCATGAGCTCTTTGCCCTCAGATGTAGAAGTGTCATCAGTGGGCATCATAGAGAAACGGGACTTTAATAAGTGATCATCAACCTCTGTCAATTCCCTTTGTTCTAGACGCCTGAAATAAAGAGGTGTCCTGAGTCACATAAACCTCCACCGACTGGTCTTAATGTGGCGCGGGAACATGCCGGTATAAGAGAATTCCGAAGAAGGCTGAACGTCCACAATTGAATGGTCATTGCCAGAAATGAAGTGACAGCCGGATCAGACTGGGAAACTTCAGCTTCCATTAGACAATGAAGATGTGAGAATCTGGTACGTCCACAATTCACGGTTTCCTTAGATCCATGAAATTCCGTGTGGAATTTTAGTCAGAAAATGAAAACTCCGGAGCCTCTGTTCAGCAGGCCCGGGTGTAGCTCCCAGAGGCACACTTGTGCTCCTCTAGAATTTGGATAAAAATCGTTTTCACTGGAATAAAGAACCTTGATCAAGCCAGGTGGGTCTTGACAAACGAAATTGCTGCGTGTGCCCGGTATACTGACAAGCACCCACCTGTGCTAGTCCATGGCGTATTCAGCACAGGAATCTGCATCGATTGAGCCAAGACAAAGGAAAGTTCAGGGAGGCAGCACCCGTGTAGAAAAGCACTTGTACTTCAAAGATGAGGCCAATGAGGTGAAAGGACAAACTCATGGCAAATAGTTTTCATCATCGGAAGAATTTCACGGAGCAAAATTGCTAGTAGAGAAAAGGCACCACCAGAGGGAGGCACGCTCAACAAAACTACCTAGGGCATGATTCTGGTTGCCACCAGGCACTAGGCGTGTCAGGCCTCAGCATTGTAAGGAGAGTTCACTGAAGTCCCTGAGTGAAGTTTTCTCCGCTGTCCTACATCTGCGTTCCTAAAATTTACTCTGCGGTTTCTGATGATCCTGGGTTATGAACGGCCACCATTCACCGTTCTCCTTACACTCGTGCGTCTCCATCGACCTTAAAAGAAAGGGAGGACACGCAACTGCTGGCAGGTAAATTCAGCAAACTTTGTCTCAACACAAAAGAGACAGCTCTGTGGTGACCCGTCTTCCACGGTAAAACATTTCCTGGCGAATAAGGAATCTCCTCATTGCAATGACAATATGAGAGAATTGCCACCGATGGATTTACCGCTGTGCCTACAAACATCATCTTGAGGCCATACAGTAGTGAAGCACGGGAACCCAGGCGCTTCACCCTTTACCCTAGACCAGTGAAACACTGTCTCTAAACATGCCCACATGCCTGTATGTATGCCCGTTTAAAGTTAACACTAAACCGAAATCTTCTGTCCCACTATTTTGCAGCATTTTAAAGAAGTACACTGGGAAAGATTTTTCTGCAAGGAAGAAACTGCAGGCGGCGTGGCTGAAATGAGAATATCATGCTGCACGAGCCTTTGCCCTCAGATGTAGAAGTGTCATCAGTGGGCATCATAGAGAAACGGGACTTTAATAAGTGATCATCAACCTCTGTCAATTCCCTTTGTTCTAGACGCCTGAAATAAAGAGGTGTCCTGAGTCACATAAACCTCCACCGACTGGTCTTAATGTGGCGCGGAACATGCCGGTATAAGAGAATTCCGAAGAAGGCTGAACGTCCACAATTGAATGGTCATTGCCAGAAATGAAGTGGCAGCCGGATCAGACTGGGAAACCAGCTTCCATTAGACAATGAAGATGTGAGAATCTGGTACGTCCACAATTCACGGTTTCCTTAGATCCATGAAATTCCGTATGGAATTTTAATCAGAAAATGAAAACTCCGGAGCCTCTGTTCAGCAGGCCCGGGTGTAGCTCCCAGAGGCACACTTGTGCTCCTCTAGAATTTGGATAAAAATCGTTTTCAAGGGAATAAAGAACCTTGATCAAGCCAGGTGGGTCTTGACAAACGAAATTGCTGTGTGTGCCCGGTATACTGACAAGCACCCACCTGTGCTAGTCCATGGCGTATTCAGCACGGGAATCTGCATCTATTGAGCCAAGACAAAGGAAAGCTCAGGGACTCAGCACCTGTGTAGAAAAGCACTTGTACTTCAAAGATGAGGACAATGAGGTGAAAGGACAAACCCATGGCAAATAGTTTTCATATCGGCAGAATTTCACGGAGCAATATTGCTGGGAGAGATAAGGCACCACCTGAGGGAGGCACGCTCAACAAAACTACAAAGGGCAGGAGCCGGGTTGCCCCCAGGCACTAGGCGTGTCAGGCCACAGCATTGTAAGGAGGGTTCACTGAAGTCTCTGAGTGAAGTTTTCTCCGCTGTCCTACGTCTACGTTCCTAAAATTTACTCTGTGGTTTCTGATGATCCTGGGTTATGAACGGCCACCATTCACCGTTGTCCTTACACTCGTGCGTCTCCATCGACCTTAAAAGAAAGGGAGGACACGCAACTGGTGGCAGGTAAACTCAGCACACTTTGTCTCAACACAAAAGAGACAGCTCTGTGGTGACCCGTCTTCCACGGTAAAACATTTCCTAGCGAATAAGGAATCTCCCCATTGCAATGACAATATGAGAGAATTGCCACCGATGGATTTGCCGCTGTGCCTACAAACATCATCTTGAGGCCATACAGTAGTGAAGCACGGGAACCCAGGCGCTTCACCCTTTACCCTAGACCAGTGAAACACTGTCTCTAAACATGCCCACATGCCTGTATCTATGCCCGTTTAAAGTTAAACATAAACCGAAATCTTCTGTCCCACTATTTTGCAGCATTTTAAAGAAGTACACTGGGAAAGATTTTTCTGCAAGGAAGAAACTGCAGGCGGCGTGGCTGAAATGAGAATATTATGCTGCATGAGCTCTTTGCCCTCAGATGTAGAAGTGTCATCAGTGGCATCATAGAGAAACGGGACTTTAATAAGTGATCATCAACCTCTGTCAATTCCCTTTGTTCTAGACGCCTGAAATAAAAAGGTGTCCTGAGTCACATAAACCTCCATCGACTGGTCTTAATGTGGCGCGGGAACATGCCGGTATAAGAGAATTCCGAAGAAGGCTGAACGTCCACAATTGAATGGTCATTGCCAGAAATGAAGTGACAGCCGGATCAGACTGGGAAACTTCAGCTTCCATTAGACAATGAAGATGTGAGAATCTGGTACGACCACAATTCACGGTTTCCTTAGATCCATGAAATTCCGTGTGTAATTTTAGTCAGAAAATGAAAACTCCGGAGCCTCTGTTCAGCAGGCCCGGGTGTAGCTCCCAGAGGCACACTTGTGCTCCTCTAGAATTTGGATAAAAATCGTTTTCACTGGAATAAAGAACCTTGATCAAGCCAGGTGGGTCTTGACAAACGAAATTGCTGCGTGTGCCCGGTATACTGACAAGCACCCACCTGTGCTAGTCCATGGCGTATTCAGCACAGGAATCTGCATCGATTGAGCCAAGACAAAGGAAAGTTCAGGGAGGCAGCACCCGTGTAGAAAAGCACTTGTACTTCAAAGATGAGGCCAATGAGGTGAAAGGACAAACCCATGGCAAATAGTTTTCATCATCGGCAGAATTTCACGGAGCAAAATTGCTAGTAGAGAAAAGGCACCACCAGAGGGAGGCACGCTCAACAAAACTACCTAGGGCATGATTCGGGTTGCCACCAGGCACTAGGCGTGTCAGGCCTCAGCATTGTAAGGAGAGTTCACTGAAGTCCCTGTGTGAAGTTTTCTCCGCTGTCCTACATCTACGTTCCTAAAATTTACTCTGCGGTTTCTAATGATCCTGGGTTATGAACGGCCACCATTCACCGTTCTCCTTACACTCGTGCGTCTCCATCGACCTTAAAAGAAAGGGAGGACACGCAACTGCTGGCAGGTAAATTCAGCAAACTCTGTCTCAACACAAAAGAGACAGCTCTGTGGTGACCCGTCTTCCACGGTAAAACATTTCCTAGCGAATAAGGAATCTCCCCATTGCAATGATAATATGAGAGAATTGCCACCGATGGATTTGCTGCTGTGCCTACAAACATCATCTTGAGGCCATACAGTAGTGAAGCACGGGAACCCAGGCGCTTCACCCTTTACCCTAGACCAGTGAAACACTGTCTCTAAACATGCCCACATGCCTGTATGTATGCCCGTTTAAAGTTAACACTAAACCGAAATCTTCTGTCCCACTATTTTGCAGCATTTTAAAGAAGTACACTGGGAAAGATTTTTCTGCAAGGAAGAAACTGCAGGCGGCATGGCTGAAATGAGAATATCATGCTGCACGAGCTCTTTGCCCTCAGATGTAGAAGTGTCATCAGTGGGCATCATAGAGAAACGGGACTTTAATAAGTGATCATCAACCTCTGTCAATTCCCTTTGTTCTAGACGCCTGAAATAAAGAGGTGTCCTGAGTCACATAAACCTCCACCGACTGGTCTTAATGTGGCGCGGAACATGCCGGTATAAGAGAATTCCGAAGAAGGCTGAACGTCCACAATTGAATGGTCATTGCCAGAAATGAAGTGACAGCCGGATCAGACTGGGAAACTTCAGCTTCCATTAGACAATGAAGATGTGAGAATCTGGTACGTCCACAATTCACGGTTTCCTTAGATCCATGAAATTCCGTGTGGAATTTTAGTCAGAAAATGAAAACTCCGGAGCCTCTGTTCAGCAGGCCCGGGTGTAGCTCCCAGAGGCACACTTGTGCTCCTCTAGAATTTGGATAAAAATCGTTTTCAAGGGAATAAAGAACCTTGATCAAGCCAGGTGGGTCTTGACAAACGAAAATGCTGCGTGTGCCCGGTATACTGACAAGCACCCACCTGTGCTAGTCCATGGCGTATTCAGCACGGGAATCTGCATCGATTGAGCCAAGAAAAAGGAAAGCTCAGGGACTCAGCACCTGTGTAGAAAAGCACTTGTACTTCAAAGATGAGGACAATGAGGTGAAAGGACAAACCCATGGCAAATAGTTTTCATCATCGGCAGAATTTCACGGAGCAATATTGCTGGGAGAGATAAGGCACCACCTGAGGGAGGCACGCTCAACAAAACTACAAAGGGCAGGAGCCGGGTTGCCCCCAGGCACTAGGTGTGTCAGGCCACAGCATTGTAAGGAGGGTTCACTGAAGTCTCTGAGTGAAGTTTTCTCCGTTGTCCTACGTCTACGTTCCTAAAATTTACTCTGTGGTTTCTGATGATCCTGGGTTATGAACGGCCACCATTCACCGTTGTCCTTACACTCGTGCGTCTCCATCGACCTTAAAAGAAAGGGAGGACACGCAACTGGTGGCAGGTAAACTCAGCACACTTTGTCTCAACACAAAAGAGACAGCTCTGTGGTGACCCGTCTTCCACGGTAAAACATTTCCTAGCGAATAAGGAATCTCCCCATTGCAATGACAATATGAGAGAATTGCCACCGATGGATTTGCCGCTGTGCCTACAAACATCATCATGAGGCCATACAGTAGTGAAGCACGGGAACCCAGGCGCTTCACCCTTTACCCTAGACCAGTGAAACACTGTCTCTAAACATGCCCACATGCCTGTATCTATGCCCGTTTAAAGTTAAACATAAACCGAAATCTTCTGTCCCACTATTTTGCAGCATTTTAAAGAAGTACACTGGGAAAGATTTTTCTGCAAGGAAGAAACTGCAGGCGGCGTGGCTGAAATGAGAATATCATGCTGCATGAGCTCTTTGCCCTCAGATGTAGAAGTGTCATCAGTGGGCATCATAGAGAAACGGGACTTTAATAAGTGATCATCAACCTCTGTCAATTCCCTTTGTTCTAGACGCCTGAAATAAAAAGGTGTCCTGAGTCACATAAACCTCCACCGACTGGTCTTAATGTGGCGCGGGAACATGCCGGTATAAGAGAATTCCGAAGAAGGCTGAACGTCCACAATTGAATGGTCATTGCCAGAAATGAAGTGACACCCGGATCAGACTGGGAAACTTCAGCTTCCATTAGACAATGAAGATGTGAGAATCTGGTACGACCACAATTCACGGTTTCCTTAGATCCATGAAATTCCGTGTGGAATTTTAGTCAGAAAATGAAAACTCCGGAGCCTCTGTTCAGCAGGCCTGGGTGTAGCTCCCAGAGGCACACTTGTGCTCCTCTAGAATTTGGATAAAAATCGTTTTCACTGGAATAAAGAACCTTGATCAAGCCAGGTGGGTCTTGATAAACGAAATTGCTGCGTGTGCCCGGAATACTGACAAGCACCCACCTGTGCTAGTCCATGGCGTATTCAGCACAGGAATCTGCATCGATTGAGCCAAGACAAAGGAAAGTTCAGGGAGGCAGCACCCGTGTAGAAAAGCACTTGTACTTCAAAGATGAGGCCAATGAGGTGAAAGGACAAACCCATGGCAAATAGTTTTCATCATCGGCAGAATTTCACAGA